>NW_022900928.1:126071372-126146120 GCF_012274545.1 Fukomys damarensis
ATATATATATATATTACCGCAAAAGACTTGTTATTGATCACTTCAAAACAATCCCCCTTGTTTTGAGCACACTTAGCCCTTGGTTCTTGCCACTTTCTGAAGCAGTTCTGGAAGTCCTTCTTCATGAGTGTCTTTAGTTGCACTGTGGTGGCTGCCTCAATGTTCTGAATCAATTCAAAATGTTCACCTTTTATGGTCATTTTTTTTCTCATTCAGTTTATTGGTACTTTTAGGCATACTATACTGTTACATTCATCACTGGGATCTTGTACCTTTGCATGACAGGTCTTGGTTCTCATTTTATCCCCATAACCCTGCCCTCTCTTAACCCCTTCCACCCTTTCCTATTTACAAAAACTTTTTTTTTCCATTTTTTAATTTTCTCACATATTTTCTTTTCCCTTATTTCCTTTCCCCTACCCTTGCCACTTCCCCTGCACCTTTAGCCCTTTTCTTCCTGTTTCACATTGTCAGTTATACCATTTGGACCTTATTTACACTTTTAGTTTTTCACACCAGAGAAACTATTTGGTATTTATACATGTGTGACTTATATATTTCACTTAAGAGTATGGCCTCAATATGCATCCATTTTCCTATGAATGACTCTAATTTTTCTTTCTTTATGGCTGAGTAGTGTTCCATTTTATAGAAAAACCACATCTTCTTAATCCAGTCTCCAACTGATGGGCAATTGGGCTGTTTCCAAGCGTTAGCTATTACAAACTGTGTCACTATAAACATTGGTGAGCATATATCACTGTGGTATGATTCTTTTAATTCTTTTGGAAAGAAACCCACCAGAGGGATGACTGTGTCAAATGGAACCTCTAATCCTAGTTCTTTGAGCTATTTCCATATTGATTTCCATAGCGGTTGCACCAGTCTGCACTCCCACCAACAATGGAGAAGGGTTCCTTTCTCCCCATATCCCCACCAACATTAGTTATTGCTTGATTTCTTGATAGCAGCCATTCTTTCTGGGGTGAGGTGGAATCTCAGTGTTGTTTTCATCTGCATCTCTTGAATAACCAGTGATGTGGAATATGTTTTTAATATACATATTTGCTGTTTTTACTTCTTTGTCTGAGAAATGTCTGCTCATTTCAGATGCCCATTTTTGAATCAAGTCTTTATATTTGAGGGCCTGATTTTTTTGAGTTCTTTATGTGTTGTAGATAATAGTTCATGGTCATTTTTGCTTTGGGGAAGAGCCAGAAGTCACACAGTGCCAGATCCAGTGAATAAGATGGATGACGCACTCTAATATTTTTATTTGACAGAAATGGCAGTAACATTTTGCATTGATTCAGGGCAGTGAGGCAGCCATGAAAAAACACTCATGAATGACAGCTTTCAGAGCTGCTTCAGAAAGTGGCAAGAATCAAGCAATAAGTGTGTTTGGAGCAAAGAGGAGTATTTTGAAGGGGATTAATGGCCATGTGTCTTTTATTGTAATCAATCTTTCTTTAATTTTTATATGAGCATACACCATATTTTACCACAACCCATATTTATGCTTAGTATTCAGTTTTGCTTAGGCAATATGAATATATAAATAAGAGTTTGTTATGTGTGGGTTAGAGAAAATTCAGTTAATTTATTTGGACATAAAAGCTAGTGTTTGTTATCATCAAAAAATGTAGTTTAGTACACAACTGGCGTATCATAGAAAAAATACCCCAGGTCAACATACACCCAAACATCATACTATACAGTTAAATTAATGTGAATTTTCAAAGGAAATTTTGAACTCACCAATAAAAAAGCACTTAAGAAATGACTATATCTAACCATTTAGTGTATCCTTAACCAATTAGCAGGAATTTCAAATAATGCATCAAACTTAACAGTAGCACCGAAGTGTGGAGACAATGAAGAAAACTTAGTTACTGATATCATAAACTTCGATGTTTGTCAGCGGGATAGAAAATGTTTTCTGGAGCCAATTGCTAGATATTATTTGGAACAATTCCTGTCATTTGGGTCTCACTTATTGGAGAGTTTCTATATTGTAGTGCGGGTCCAGTGGGACACGTTGCTCCTGGTCTTGTAATCAAGATGATACATCGTATTTGCAAATTCCCAGCAGGCTACTACCAGGATGACAGAGTAACTCTTTCATCTCCTTCATGCACCGAGATCCCAGCACTTTCAGCTGCTGGCTTACTGATGTGCTGAATCCAGTGTTCTGCAAAGTGAAGTGGAGGGAAGAGCGGCAGTGGGAGGTGGTGATGATCCCTAACTCTAGGAGGAGAGAGAGGGTCACACCAGCCGTGCGTTCCAGCACAAAATGGGCTTTGATGGCTTGACCATGGCAAGGGAGGAGCAGCGTGGTGGCAGGGAAGTGCTATATCCAAATTAAATGGGCCTGCATCCTGGGCCTATGCATCTACATGACACTTCTTTGAAGGCGGGGAACAGAGACCCCATATCACAGGAAGTTCCATCTTTCTATAAACACACTCACTCAGTGATAAGAGACACCGGACTGTAGATCTCAAGGCAGGTCTGGTGGATAACAGAAGTTATTGAACAGTACGCAGGTGCGGTGACTTTTGTTTAGGAATGTGCAGGTGCAGTGATTTAGTTATCCCACTGTCCCCAGGAGTAGGATTTAAGCAATTCAGAAAATACAGAATTTCTGCTTTTACTCCCTCCCCAAACAGGCAAGCAGCCTCCACATCCCCTGCCTGTGCGTGCACCAGCTCCTAGCTCCTGCCCTCTCACCTTCCACTTCATGGCTGTGGTCAGGCTTGTGCTTACATCTGCCTTCTGGCTTCTCTCTGCTCAGCTCTAATGTCACTGCCAAGCACCTAACTCTTCACATCGCCAGAGACAATAGCATTGGCCCAGCTGCTCATTTCCTCTTTGCCCTATATGGTGTTGAGTCTGGGTATATCACAGGACAAACAACTCCCCAACCTTGGTCTGATCAGCTGTGTCTAAGGATGTGGCTTCTGATAAACACTCGAAGCACAGTCCTTATTTTGTTTGTCTGAAGTCTATAGAAGCAATGTCCTCCACTATTACTTTTAAAAATGAGTAAATGTTATTAACTCCAGATAGTGTCTGATTTTTCTGCTCCAATAGAAAAGTATAGCAAGCCAAACCTAACACATTTCTTTAGAAGAATCCTGGCTTTTTCAAGGACTTTATAAAAAAAAATTTCTTCCGGTATTAACATCAGCATTTTTAAAAAGTATCTGGAATTAGAAAGTGATAACTGTTTGGACTTTGTACCCTTTTCTCTAGATTTTTGGTCTGGCTGTGTTTATAAATGCAGATATTTAGCACAGAAAAGAGACCCTAACTAGCCTTTTCAAAGCTCAGTGATCCATTGTGAAGCATTGGCTTAACACAAAATACTTTTACATAACCCAAGTCACCAAGAGGGATATCCGGTCAGCTATTTTTAAAGCACTTCTTCCCCTTCATCTCATGTAGCAGAGTTCCAACAGTGTGCTCAGAAAATTGGCACAGTTTCTGTGAGTCATGAAATCAAACCCTGGGTGAAATGTTTGTAACTTGTTTAAAGCTGAAACCATTTCCACTTAGCTGAACTTTCTGAATTAGACACACATATATGTGCACATATTTACACACACATGCACATTGCACTCATGTTCACATAGGCATATATGTATGTTCCATATCACACATAAGTTATGTACATATATGCCTGTATCGTATGTTTATATTGATAGATACATGCCGCTGTGCATTGTGTATTGGTTCTTTCTTATGAATAACTTTTAAATTAATTAAAGAAATATTTATAGAGCATTCATGGTGAGCCAGGCACTCTGTGACACCTGCAGACATGAGAGATAGGAAAGTACACTTGTCCTCACCGAGAGTCCACTCTTGTAGAATTAGGGTCCAATAAACAGGTACTTGTAACATCGTATGGCAGGACAGTAGCATGGGGTATAGCATGCCAGCTGGATGAACACAGGGGTGTCAGGGATCCCTTCCAGAGAGCCTGCCAGGGAGGATGGAAGAAAGAACAGCTGGTGCTGTGCTGGGCTTCCTGTGTGAGGGCCAGGGAGGTGGTCAGGGCGGCTGAGGCAGACTGCAGGGCAAGGAGGGTGGCTGGAGAGGGTGGAGCTCCACCTGCAGGGCCATCATTAGGAGTGTGGACTTGATCCTTGGAGAATGATGCATAAAAGGGTCTTCAGCAGGAGAGAAACACGGACAGGCGTGCTTTGGAGAGAGCTGCTGGGTGTGGTTGAGGAACAGGTTAGAAGTGAACCATGGAGGAGGCAGGAAGAACGCATGGGAACCTGGCGTGGGGTGAGCACTGAGGGGTGGTGGCGGTCCAAAGGAGGAAATGGTGCACAGGGTGGAGAGACGCAGGCAGATGTCGGCGTTCTTTAAATCTAACAGACACAACGTGGCGGTGATAGGTGGATGGCTCTGCACTGTTCCAAATTCAGCATCAAAGCACTGCTCTCACCTAGCAACTTGTACACCCTTCATATTATAAGTCAGAAGTGGTAAAGAGTTTATCCACTTTATTAATTTGCATTTCTTTCATCAAGTAAGAAATAACTTGGGAGTTCCAATTATCAGCCTTGCGGTTGTGTGGAACCCAATACTCTATTCAGAATGTTGTAAACAATAAGGATTTATTTGCCTTCAAAATTTAAAAATGCAGACGTCATGATGGTTTCATGTGAAGCTGGATCCAGTGTTGTTTGCTTGTTTTTTGGTACTGGGGATCGAACTCAGGACCTTGCCCAGCAGGCAGTGGAACTGCTGAGCTAAATCCCCAGCCTGACTTTTCATTTTTGATGCCTGGTACCTACAGGTCGCTCAAGAGCTAGAGACATACCCCAGAGTTCCATGCTTCTCCCTTCCTGTGACCCTGCCCTTGGGCTCCATGATAGATACCCTCTCACTTTTGCTGCTGGCTGAGCAGATCCTGATACCTTCTTTTGCAGATCCTGATACCCTCTTAAAACCTGGACATAAAATCATACTTCTTAAAGCACTCTGTATCCATCCCTGAAAAACTGAACTGGAACTATTTCTCCATCTAAAATAAATATATGATAAATATATTTTTATATTATCTAGGATATGTAGGTTTATCATTTCATATCACAATACTTATATATAACAGATGAGGAATTTTGTATTTCATTGAGGTTAAGATGAATGGATGCACTATGATAAAAGTAATATGTGCTCATTAAAGAAAATGTGCCAAGTTCTGAAAAATTAAAAACTTGGTTTCACTACCTAAAGACAACAGCACTATCTTTTTCAGTGTTTTTTTGTACCATGTTTATCACATATAGGATTTTTTTAAAAATGTAGTTGTAAAGACATTGCACCAACAATTCTTTTCTCTTATAAAAATGTTTGTATGGGACCAGGGATTCAGCTCAGTAATTCCAGCACCTGCCTCGCAAGCACAAGGACCCAAGTTCAATCCCTGGTACCAAAAAAAAGTTTGTATGATCATATAATCACAATTTTTAATGTTCAAGTTTTCTCAATCACCTTGCTCTTTCTGAACATTTAAAACTTTCAAGCTTTCTTGAACATTAATCTATTAGACATTTAGAGCATTTAAAAGTCTTCATTATTTTAAATAATGCTACTGCAATCACATCTACGTATGACACTCTGCTCCAGATTTAGGACTATATTTCTTTGTACAGAAATGAAATTCCTATGTTGAGTGTGGCGGCACACACCAGTAATTCCTGCACTCTGGAGACTGAGGAAGGAGGATCACCCTGAGTTTGAAGTCAGCCTGGGCTGCATAGCAAGGCCCTGTTTCAAAAAACAAAAAACAAGCACATGAAATTCCTGTATCAACAGGTGCCAAAGTTGAACTCTAGGGGTAGTGTGTTGATTAATGGTCACCTTGTAACACCCAGCTGAACTGAGTCAGCATGGTCGGGGTGTGGAGGACCCACCTGAGGATTGTTACCAATAGCCATGGAAAGAGAACTGGGGAAGAGGATTGGGCCTATGGATTTCCTAGGAGGAGCTTGCTGTGGGTGGCTGTCCTGATGTGAACTAGGCTGTTCTCCTGGGCGGAGGAGCTCGAGACCTCGCTGTCACTGGGAATGACCTCCGCTTTCATCAGGGGAGCTCTGATTTTTTACCATGACATCACTTCTGGCTCCAGTGTGGATCCCTCAGCTTGGTGGCACAAATTTCTCAGCTCACCAGGGTTGATTTTCTGGTTTCCACCACTGGCCTTTGGGCCTTCCAGGTGCAGATTCTCAATACAGACAAGCACAAGACATTGCTGTGGGCTCTAGACCACTGGCTGGACTCACGGAGGACATTGCCTTGGATCTAAGCCTTTAGACTTGTGTGGGAAACTCCAGGCCCTTGGTTGAATGTTTTGTGCTTCTAGTGTGTGGCTAACCTCTCCCACTCCTTACATTTGACTCTTTGGGTAATTGTCATAAAACAACCTTATAAATTATGTGTCCTGTATTTAATGTATTCCCTCGACCAATCCTGCTGATAACACTAGGTATGCAAAAAAGACCCATTTTCTGAATTCAGACTTTAACCCCCTCCCAGACGTTAAAAAGGTGAAGAGGCAGGAAATACAATCAGCTCTGAAGTGTTTTGAAAAGCAGCCCACAGAAATCACTCCACATCAGCCATATAAAAAAAGGTTCCACAAAGGAAGAGTTTGTGGAGCAAATGCCACTTAACAAGGCTGCAAGGACATGCAAGGGGCTTCGACAGATTACAGTGTCTCAGCCAATCAGTGATCAGAGTACAGAGACTCAGCCAGTCAGTGATCAGAGGACAAGACTCAGCCAATCAGTGATCAGATTGCAAGATCTGTCATGGAAATCTGTCACGGAGACAGAGCAAAATTTTACTTGATGGCCTTCAACTCCAAAATTCTAGTATTATTCTAATGGAGGTCAACCAAGTCTGAAACTACTGATGAAACCTCAGGTCACTTCAAATAGAAATCATTTTACTAATTTGGTAATTACAAAGGCTAAAAGTAAATTTCTTCCATAACTAATTGCTAAAACAAGCAATTTGTGAAAGAATAAGAACTTAGAATATAAATAATCTTATAAAACACAAAGATTTTGGAATAAATTTGACAGTTTCTTCAAGAGCAGTGCCCTTGTTAAAATTGGACTCAGGAGAGTTACGGAGAGTGAAAAAGAATTGCTGGAGGAAAGAAAGAAATTCATCTTTGCTTAAATTTCTCTGTGACTAAATAATGACTAATTTAGTCCTTCTCTAAAGCAAACCTTTTGAAAGAATTTGCTTCTTCTAAACTCAAGTACTCATTTTATCTCTGTGATTACAGGAAGAGAAGACATGCTCTTGGTACAAAATGTGCATGTTAATTTGCATTGTACCATGCAGATGTAAAACTGTGTGTCAAAACAGTTGGTAAAATTCACCCCAGACAATCAGTGTTTCAGGTGCTGACTACCTCTTTCATGCTGAACAGCTTGTCCCTTGAAGACCAAGTTTGCATCTGATTGTGACCTCTCTCCCCTGTCGTTTTACCTAATTTCTTATGCATGCACACTGCTTTGAAATGCCAAGTGGGGATTAGCATACACTCTCGGTATTTCACTTGTTCATTTTATTTTGCCCAGAATCTAACAAGGTAGGATGAAAATCAGCCTGGAGCCTCAGTTTTCTCATCCATTCTATGCACATCTCAGATCCTTCAGGACCAAGTGATATGTAAATAAATGGGACATCTCATCCCAGGGTTGGTGTTGGGCTGTAAAAGTCCCGAAGCCCAGCAGTGCAGGTGATTGTAGAGAAGGGGCCCCAGATCCTCATTCTGAGCAAGTGGAACTTTGTCCTGGGACTTTGCTCATGGTGTGCTTGTAGTTGTGGGGTGGGCTGGTGCGTACAGGTGGCCAGAAGAGCAGAGAAAGAAGTTTAATGTGTTCGCTGGGTAGTGCGAGTGAATTGTGAGTAAAGATTCCAGGACAAATTAAATCAATCAAAAGAATTTGGAGCAGTGTTTTTTAAACTTCCTGTAGTGACAGAAGTTGTGTTTTGTTTTTTAATTTCCATTCCACTGGGAGCCAGTACTTCCATAAACTATAACATTGAGTTCTATTCTGAAAACAGAACAAAAACATAAAATACCTGTGGTCCTTTTGTGCACTGATCCTCCCCACAGACAGGTGAGAAACTGAGAGCTGTGCTTACAGCTGCACAGAGTCAGAGGCCCTGAACCAGGGATGGCAAACCTTTCAGAACTTGCAGTGACAGACAGTCCAGTGTGGTGTACTCTGTTTCCTCCCCCGCTGTCTCCCTCTGATCTCAGAACCTGTGACAGAGCTCAGGAGCCCTTTTGCTGTCAGAATCCTCTCTGTGGCCCCCATAGTCAGCCTGGGACCCAGAGCAGGTGTTCAGAGAGGATTGAACCTTACAGGCCATTGCTATGGGCACATTCTTAATAAATGCAGAAGATAAACAGTTGAACAGTCAACTGAAAAAAGAGTGTTCAAAGCTAGGCATTATGATATATGCCTATAATTCCAGCACTCTGGGAGCCTGAGGCAGGAGGATTTTTTATTTCAAGTCTGGCCTAAACAACTTATCAATTATTTAGTGAGACTCTGTCTCAAAACATGAACTATAGAGCTGGGATTTAGCTCAGTGGTGCCACCACCTGCTTTGCAAAGTGCAAGGTCCAGAGTTTGATCCCCAGTACCATCAATTAATAAATAAAATAAAAGAAGATGAGGGTGTAGCTCACTATGAAGGCCTTCAGTTAGATCCCCAGTCCCACATATGTAAGAAAAGTTTTAAAAAATCAAATATAGAAAATTTAAATAAGGACGAAATTAAAAACAAATACAATAGCAAGTTTGGGGGAAATATTTTAAGATAGAAACATACTTACCATTCTAATAAAAAATCACTAATACACAAAATGAGAATATAGAAACAATAACACACACAGGTGAAAGTAAAATAATTTCCACACTCTGTGCTAATACATCTCAAATGCTTTTCAATTAGAACATATATTATGGAAATTAAGAGACAAAATTTTAAATAAGCCAACAATCTTGGACAAAATAAGTAAGCCTTCTATTAAATACCCTTTAAAGAATCTCTGACCCCGAAGTTGTTGCACATGATTGTTTTCACAATCTAAATAAATGTTTTAGGGTAATAAATGGCTCTAGTGCATAGAGAAAAATGATAGGTGTAATAATGCTTTTATTAGTTTGCAATACATAATGATTACATTCCTTGTGTGGAGTTGGTACGTGTATGTAATGCATCTTAATTCTTTTTTTGTCCCCTTCCCCTTCCTTCCTTCCCTCTTGCCTCCATCTCTAGATCCCTTTCCCATTTAAGAAAGATCTTCATACTCCCTCTTACCTACCTTTTATTTTGCTCGTTATTTATATTTTGAGTTTCTCATAGAAGAGAAGTCACACAATATTTTAAACCTGCAAGTCTGATTTATTTCACTTAACTTCACTATGGTCTACGTCTGTGGTCCCAATACTTTTGTTACCGTCATAAACCAATTCTGAAGTTGAGCCAGACAGTACAGAAAAATAAAATCCCCAGGTGGGGCTCAGGTTGGTGGGTGGTGGAAATCCTAGCAATTGCTAACATGCTGGGGGTGACTCCTTAATTATGCATCTCTCCTACATCTTCTGTGAGGTGTAGGAATCACATTTATACAGAGGTGGACAGTTAAAATGCCACCGTGCATCCCTTACCTGGGTGGTAGTGAAGCTCTACTTGTCAGCTTGCTCTGCTAGGGCCTACTGCACTTTTCTCTTGGTCAGAATAGATTTTATTCAGTCCTGAGCTATCTATGTGGGTCATCTTCTGTAGGGGACAATGAGAGCAGCTATCCTTATTGTTGTCACTGCTTGTACCACTGGAGCTGAGAAAGGTGCTTCCTGCCTCAGGATTTCAGTGAACTTGGATTCTAGCCATCAGAGTCTGGCTAGAATTAGGTTTTTAACCACAAATTGCCATTTTTTGAATTATCACAATGCTTATTTACAAATTCAAATAAAATCCTATATGAAGAACATAACCATTGTATCAATAAATATTGCACTTGCTTCAAATGAGCCAAATAAAGTTGAATACATTGTTGCAACTACATTATCATTTCAAATGAAGCACATGAGATAGACATCTTTTTGCCCTCCACTTTGGCCCAGTGCAGCAGAGGAGATGGGCAGCAGCCTGTGACCCTGTGGTAGGCCCACCTCTTCTGCATGGAGCAACAGAGGAGCACAGAAGCAGCTCGAGACCCTCTGGTAGGTCTGCCCTTTTAGCCCAGCACAGCAGAGGAGCCAGCCCTGTGGGTGCCAACACAGCGGTGTCCTTGCCCCCCACCATGTGAACAAGAGAAAGAGGGCCTCTCTGAGGCTCCTAGATGAACATTGAGGTCCCCTGGAAAAGTGAAAGAAATCTCTGTGATAGATGCACACCATACTACCATAGTTGGTAAGTCAGAGGGACCAAAATCTCACATCGGAAACTGGTCTAACTTTAGGTGAAAAACAGCTGGTACCAGCAGTAGAAACTTGCAGAGTTCAACGCAGCCAGAGTTCAGAGATCTCATCTTGGGCCTTGCAGCCAGAAATCAGCCTGTAACTCAGGGGACAGCTCCTGGCTTGCTGAGACTAATTAACTTAGACCTGCACACTCCTGCCCACACTGACTATTGTGTCAACAGAGGCATATCCTGAAGGAGGCCCTCTATTTCTATTTGTATTTTTAATTTTCAAAGTAATATTTTCTCTTATCTTTACACATTTTTAGAAAATCTTTTTCTTTTCTCAAATTTTTATTTCATTTTTTAAATCTTTTTATCCTCCCCCCCACCTTGATCTTCATTTCTCTCCATTTCTTTTCCTGTTCCTATCCTAATTTTAATTTATTTTCTTTCTTTTTCTTTTCTTCTCTTTTTCCTTCTCTCAATTGCCATTAGTTTTAAAAGAAAGTCATTACACTCTCAGGCCTCTCCGCTGCTGTTAGCTTGTTCTGTTTTGTGTATATTTTGTTCTGTCTTCTCTGCTCTTCAACAGCTTCCTGGAGTTTGTGTGATCTTCCTGTGTCCTCTGACCTCACTTCTAACCTCTCTCTATTCCGTCTATTTATCCCTCTCTCCCCATCTCCTTCTAAGAGATGTTGAAGAGTTTATTCACTATAAACATATTTTGGGCTGGTCCTCAATTTTTATTTAATTCACACAGTTAAAGATGATAGATTAATAACTGCCACAAATTCTTATTTTCTAAGCTGTGGTTGATGTTATTGTGTTGCTAATTGTATCACTTGGGCTGAGGTGTTGTGATTGATCTAATCAGTTGTCCTTCCTGATATAATGAAAATGAGATTGCCTCAAGAGTCATTAGGGACTCAAAAACCTAAAGACCAGCTATATCTGGAAGATCAAACTATTAACCCATGAATTCAACCAAGGACGGTACCAACAGCAAAAATAGAAATGAGAAGACATTTAAACAAGACACAAACACAGACTTCCACCTCACCAAAGGTAAACTCGAGGCTAATTAGGTGAAAAGCCTGATAGTCAACCATCTGGACACCCTGAACCAATAGAACAGGAAGTAACAAAACAGATAAATGAGGCTGTAGAAAAATTCAAAATAGAAATAATTTCCCAGATAACCACAGAGATGGTGAGAAGAATGAAAGATATGATTAAAGACACTAGAACATAAATAGATTTTAAAAATAGATGAGCTCAGGACCATGATGGAAACCTTGAATGCCCAACATAGGAAAGAAATGGAATCCATAAAACAGATTCAGATATCCAGGAGATTAAAAACTCTATAGAAAGCATTCACACCAGAATGAATTAATGTGAAGATAGAATTTCAGATATAGAAGATAGGATTACAGTCAGTGACCATTAAAAGAGAGGTCCCTTAACAACAGTAAGGGATCATGAGAAATAGATACAACAACTCTTAGATGATGCAGAGAAGAATAATATAAGACTGATAGGAATCCATGAAGTAGCAGAACAAAGTACAAATGACATAAAAAAAATTGTTCACAGAATTAATGACAGAAAACTTCCCAAAGAGAGGGGAAGAATTTGACATACAGATAAGTGATGCATATAGGACTCCAAATAACTATGATCAAAATATCTACACCTAGACATATAATAATCAAGATCCCAGAAACCCAACAGAAGAACAAAACAATATAAGCAGTTAAAAGAAACAAATCACATGCAAAGGAAAGCCCATCAGAATCATAGCAGACTTTTCAACACAAACCCTCAAATCAAGGACAGCCTGGAATGAGACAAGTTGTAAAAGAAAACAACCTCCAACCTAGACTGATTATCCTGCAAATCTCTCTTTCAAAACTGATGGGGAAATAAGATACTTCCACACAAAGAACACCTGAGAAATTTCATGAACACCAAACCAGCACTCCAAACACTTCTAAACAATATCCTAAAAAAAGAAAATGAATCTGGGCGTGGTGGTGCATGCCTGTAATCCCAGCACTCAAGAGGCTGAGGCAGGAGGATCACTGTGAGTTCGAGATCAGCCTGGGCTACATAGTGAGTTCCAGGTCAATCTCAACTACATAGTGAGACCCTGTCTCAAAAAAGAAAAAAAAAAGAAAAGAAAATGAAGGCCACAATTCCATAAGGGCCAATACAGCAAATATATCAGGAAAGGCAAGAAATTAAAGGGAGGGAAAAATAAAAATAAAGAAACCAACAACAGGAAAATAACATGATAACGAAAAGTCAATACATAATAGTTATACCCATCAATGTTAATGGCCTCAATTCACCCATCAAAAGAAATAGGCTGACTATATTGATTAAGAAGCAAAATCCTACAATATGCTGTATACAAGAAACCCACTTAATCCACAAAGAAATTCATAGACTGAGAGTAAAAGAATGGAAAACAGTTCTCCATGCAACAGGAGCCCAGAAAAAAAGGGTAGCTATCTTATTTGCAAATGGAGTAGATTTCAAACCAAAACTAATTAAGAGAGACAAAGAAGGCCATTACATCCTTGTAAAAAGAACAAGAGGAAGAAATGACAATTATAAATATATATGCACTGAATAGTAATGCCCCCAACTATAAAAAAAATATTAATGGATATGAAAAATGAAATAAGCACTAATACAATTATAGTGGGAGACCTTAATACTACACTGATGCAAATAGATCATCTAGACAAAAAAAATATCAATGAAGAAATAACATAACTGAACTAAGTCTTTTAACAAATGGACTTAGTAGATGTCTACAGAGTGTTCCACCTACAAAATCAAAATATACATTCTTTTTGGCTACACACAGGTCATTCTCCAAAACAGACCACATGCTAGCTCATAGAAAATGCTTAAGTAAATACAAAGGAATTGAAGTTATCCCTTGTACATTATCAGACCATAGTGCAATTAAACTGGAGATCTATAGCCTAAGAAACTGCAAGAACTACACAAACACATGGAAATTAAATGGCACCCTTTTGAACAACCATTGGGTCACAGAGGAAATTTTAAAAAGTAGACATTTCTACAATTAAATGATAATGCCAATATAACCTACAGGAATCTATGAGACACAATGAAAGCAGTGCTATGAGGGTAATTCATAGCAGTAAATGCTAGGAAAACAGAGTTAGCTCAAATAAACAACTTAATGCTTAACATTAAGCTCCTAGAAAAAGAAGAGCAAAACAAACTGAAAACTCATACAAGGGAGGAAATTATGAAGATCAGAACAGAAATTAATGCAATGGAGACTAAGAAAATGATACAAAAAAAATCAATGAATCAAAGAATTGGTTTTTTGAAAGAATAAATAAAATTGATAAACCTTAGCCAACCTTATCAAAAAAATAAAAGGAAAGAAAAGGCTCAAATTCATGGAATTAGGAATGAAAAAGATAAAGTCAGAGCAGATCCACCTGAAATCCAGATCATCAATACCTACTTCAAAAACCTGTACTCTAATAAAATGGAAAATACAAAAGAAATGGACAGATTTCTAGACACAAATGAACTTCCAAAGTTGAATGAAAAAGATATAAAAAGTCTAAACACCCCAATTACATTCAGTGAAATTGAAAATGTAATTAAAACATAACCAACAAAGAAAAGCCAGGGTCCTGATGGCTTCACTACTGAATTCTACAGGACATTTAGAGAAGAACTATTGCCACTATTCTTTAAACTCGTCAGTGAAATTGAAAGGGAAGCAATACTTCCAAATTCATTCCTGGAAGCAAGTATTACTTTGATTCCAAAACCAGGGAAAAACCCAACCATAAAAGAGAACTACATGCCAATATCCATAATGAGAATAGATGCAAAAATCCTCAATAAGGTACTGGCAAACAGAATACAGAAGATCATCAAGATCATACACCCTGACCAAGTCAGATTTATCCCAGGAATGCAAGGATGGCTCAACATACATAAATCAATAAATGTAGTAAGTACACTATATTAGCAGACTCAAGGACAAAAACCATATGATCATCTCAGGAGATGCAGAAAAAGCATTTGACAAAATTCAACACCCATTCATGATAAAAAAAAAAAAAACCCTACAGAAAATTGGAATAGATGGTCTTTATCTCAACCTGATAAAGGCTATCTATGAAAAACCAAAAGCCAAATCATTCTAAATAATCAAAAACTAAAAACCTTCATGCTAAAATCAGGAACAAGACAAGGATGTCTGCTATCACCACTCCTGTTCAATATAGTTGTAGAAACATTAGCCACAGCAATTAGATGAGAAAGAAATAAAAGGAATAAAGGTAGGAAAGGAAGTTAAACTGTCACTATTTGCTGATAATATGATACTGTACATAGAAGACCCAAAAAACTGCCAAAAAATTTCTAGACTTGACAGATTTGATAGAGTAGCTGGATACAAGATCAACACTCAAAAGTCAATAGCCTTCTTGAACACAAATAACAGACTCACTGAGAGAGAAATTATGGAAACAATTCCTTTCACAATAAAATAAAAACATGAAATATCTAGGAATCTAACAAAGGAGACAAAAGACCTCTACACTGAAAACTACAGCACTCTGAAAAAAGAGATGGAAGAGATTTAATAAAATGGAAAGACATCCCTTGCTCCTGAGTAGGAAGAATCAATATAGTGAAAATGGCCATACTTCCAAAACTGCTATACGGATTGAATGCAATCCCTATTGAAATCCCAACAGTATATTTCACAGAACTTGAGAAACAAATCCAAAAATTCATTTGGAACCAGAAGAGACCTAGCAGAGCAAAAGCCATTCTAGGCAACAGAGACATCACAGTGGTTATCACAATTCCCAACTTGAAACTATACTATAAAGCCACTGTAATAAAAACAGCATGGTACTGGCAAAGAAACAGACCAGAGGATCAATGGAACAGATCAAAAGATGCAGAGACAACACCAGACATACTCAGCTATCTCATGTTTGACAAAGGAGTCAACCATCCTCAATGGAGGAAAGATAGCCTCTTTAATAAGTGGTGTTGGAAAAACTAGATTTCAACTTGCCAAAGATTAAAACTAGACCTGTATCTTTCACCATGCACTAAACTAAAAATCCAAGTTGATTAAAGGTCTAAATATCAAAATAGAAACACTAAACTTACTGGAAAATAAATTAGGTAGAACCCTGAAAGACATTGGCATAGGAAAAGACTTTATGAACAAATCCTCAGCAGCACAAGAACTTGCCCAAAGAATCAACAACTGGGATATCATTGTATTAAAAAAGTTTTTGCAGTGCAAGAGAAACCACCAACAGAGCTAAGAGACAACCTACAATGTGGGAAAAAAATTTTACTGCTACTTCTCAGACAAAGGACTACTATCTAGAATACATAAAGAACTCCAAAAAATCAGAACCCCCAAATATAAAGACCTGATTCAAAAATGGGCATCTGAAAAGAACAGGCATTTCTCAGACAAAGAAGTAAACAGCAAATAAATATATGAAAAAATGTTCAATATCACTGGTCATTCAAGAGATACACATGAAAACAACACTGACATTCCACCTTACACCAGAAAGAATGGCTGCCACCAAGAAATCAGCCAATAACAAGTGCTGGAGGGGCTGTGGAAAGAAAGGAAGAAACTCTCTCCATTGTTGGTGGTAGTGCAGATTGGTGCAACCACTTTGTAAATCAATATGGAGATACCTCAAAGAACTAGGATTAGAGGTCCCATTTGACCCAGCTATACCTCTGCTGGGCATCTTCCCAAAAGAATTAAAAGAATCATACCACAGTGATATGTGCACACCCATGTTTATAGTGACACAGTTTATACCAGCTAAAACTTGGAAACAACCCAATTGCCCATCAACTGGAGACTGGAGAAAGATGTAGTTTTCCTATAAAATGAAATACTACTCAGTCATAAAGAATGAGAAACGAGAAACATTTATAGCTAATTTTTGCACATTGAGTCCATACTCTAGTAAAATAAGTAGGACACACTTGAGTAAATACTGAATAGTTTCACTGGTGTGAAACACTAAAAGTGTAAATAAGGTTCAAATGGTATAATTGATAGTGTGAAATAGGAAGAAAATGGCTACAAGGGAAGTGGGAAGGGGAGGGGAGAGGAAATAAGGGAAAAATGTGGAAAAAGGAAAAAATGGAAACAAAGTCTTTGTAAATAGGGAAGGGTGAAAGGAGTGAAGGGAGGGCAGGGGTATGGGGAAAAAACAAGAACCAAGATATATCATGTAAAGGTACAAGATCTCAGTGATAAATGTAACTATTGTTTGCTTTAAATGTACCAATAAACTTAATAGGGAAAAAAAGAGACATCTTTTTTAGATAATTATGTCCATTAACTGTCATTAATTTATTTTTCATATATAATACACACACACACACATATATATATATACACATATATACATTTGTTTACATATTTATGCTTTTAACAAACACTCTTGGCCATATACTACTAATGGGAAATATGAGGGAAAAATTCCATGTTCTCAAGAAATACCCATGTTAGTGATAGATTAAAAAGTTTCAAAATGAATTTTAAAAGCATTACAGTGAGGTGGATTTTACAAATGGGATAAAGGAGGAGATACTCCTTTTTAATGCAAAGTCTTATTTTTTCCCCCTTTCTGGCAATTTAAAATCATTTACCTTTAGTTTTGAAGGCAGTGAGGAGCCAGGGGAAGGAATTCAAGCGAAAGTCAACAAAAGATTTGCATTACCAGAGACAAAGAATTTGGGTGGCCCTGCTGAGTCCCAGGAGTTTATGCTCCCGTCCTCCCCATGGTAGGCAGCCAGCCTAGGGCAGGGATGGCCCAAGGCAAAGGACCATCCTGTCTAGAAAGGTTAGAATGTTCACGGAAGACCCAAAATAGTGTTTCCAACAATTAACAATACAGTGACAAAGCTGAAGGGTTGTTTCCATTTTATTTTCTCCATATTTAAAAGATTTTGCTCCATTTATTTTCCAGTGGAGAGTAGCAGCTGTTATTACTCTCCACTAAGGACAGAGCACAAGAAACTAAGGAATGACAAATTCAGGCAGAGCACAGAGCAGGCCCTTAGCTGTCAGCGAAGATCATAAGCATAGAAATGGGATGCTAGTGATCCATGTAGCCAAGAAAACTTCCCGTATTCCTCTGGAGGGTTGATCTGTGTAACTGTAGCTTAGTAGTATTTTTTTTTTCCGTTTTTTAAATGTTTATACAGATTACTGGGCTTCATGTGGGCAGATTGGCACTCACACACCTAACATACATTCATCATTTTTACCGTACATACCTTGGTCATCTCTCTTGGATGATATCTTTTGCTCACATCCATTCAGTAGTTTTACAGCAGAGCTTGTTACCCATTGTCTTGTGCATTCCACCCTCACCAGGACTGGGATGTACCCATCACAGACAGTGCCTAAAAACTTCACCCCTGGAAGTGCTGATGCCCCATCCTTCTTGAGATGAAGCACTTTTGGAATTTAGACATAGCCAGATAATCCGTGGCCTGTTGTAGTTCCTTGGGCTCACAGGGGCTGCCGCTGTGACGGGGTCAAGCAGATCCAAGGATTTATCTCTAATCTGAAGCATTCCAAAGAGATTGATTTGAAATTTCCTGTAAGTCTCTGCAAGTCCAAAGCTTGAGAAATGTCCCCCAAATCGGGCTTAATCCCTTGCATCCGGTGTTCCTGAATTGTTGTCGGTGACCCACAGGTGTCACCTGAGCGGACTTCTTAAATACTCAGACTCCTGGGACCAGCCCAGACTAAATATTCTTGCCCCTGGCTCCTGTCCAGATTCACTGAGTCAGAATAAGGACAGATTGTGAGGAGGGAAAGTTCAGAAAGACTTGTGCTTTTCACATATTCCCTGGGTAATTCTCGTGCATACAGCAATTAGAAAACTTGTCTGAAGAAAGGACTGTGCCTTCAACATTTCTGAAAGGGAATAGGAACACGGAACAAAGTGCTCACTCTTCTATTGGACGCATTTGTTTGTGCCTTATGTTGCAGGTGTCTTCAGGGCCTTGGAAGTACCACATTCTGTAGGCATAGGCGTCTTTTGTCTTCATCACAGCGCTTCTAAAAGCACGAGAAAATAAAGTTAGTTTGGCCCAGTCTAACAAAGCTGAAGACCAGAGAGATTGAAGCCTTTTCCATGTGCACACAGCTAAATCCTGGCAGGGATCGACTACCACCTTAAGATACAGTATTTCTTTATGTGTTCTCCATGTGATTGAAAAGGAGCAGAAGTGAGGGATGTGTGCATACACAGTTTTTAGCAAGTTTATTTTTTTTCCATCTATAGTACTTTCTAGCAGCCTAGAGCACACTTTCTTCTCTTGTTGCCCCAAATATTGCTGGTTTTCACCAACTTTTAACAAATTGTTCAGTGTTTGGGTCTTCCCTCTCCTATGTTGTTGGCTCCTTGATGTACAATGGGATTTTTCATAGTACGGAACATAGCTATGTCATGCAGTTGGTGTTTAAAGAATGTGTGTAAATTTCATAGTCTCCTTTTAGAAAATAAGAAAATAAAAAAAGATGCTGGTAGATGTTTCCTAATGTGCTGGACCTAAGACTCACAAAACTGCTCAGACTCACAAAACCATTCATAACTGACCTTTCTTTTATAGCACAGGCAGGCTAAAAGTTTTGTAGGTCTTAACTTTCAATTCTAGAACTTTATGTTCAGACTCCAAACAAGCATCGTAGTCTCCATGATTTGTACCTGTAAGCTACTCTCTGTTATGGGTTACTTGATGTTTAGTTTAGTATAGGAGTTATAATTTTCACATTTAATATTAATATAAAAATTATGCTGTATCTTGAGTCTTTAAAAATAACTTCATGGGCGGGGATTTAGCTCAGTGGTTCTGGCGCCTGTCCCATAAGCACAAGGACCCAAGTTTGATCCCTTGTACCAAAAAAAAAAAAAAAAAAAAGTTAAAAATAGCTTTACTTTGGGCTGGGGATTTAGTACAGTGGTGCCACTGCCTGCCTTGCAAGCACAAGGTCCCAAGTTCGATCCCAGTACCAAAAAAAAAGCTTCGCTTTAACAAAAATAATGTGTTCTAATCAAATTAAGATGTTACCTTGATAAGGCCTTTTATAACCAATTAGTCCCAAAAAGAATCAAGAAACTAAAAGTTCAGCAATATTTACTTGGCATCCTTGTAAAGAACAAGAGAATATTTTCCATGAGAAAAGTGCTTTTATTTACAAGTTCATGAATAGTTTTAAGACATGGAACTTTTCCATGGAAGAAAAAAAGAAATACTCTGTTGGTAAAATTTTATAGTAGTTTAATAGGATAGACATCAGTTATGTGGGTTCAAAAAGAAAAAATCAAAAAAAATCTATTTTGGGTTGGAAAGGGCAATTTGTCAGACCTTAGATTTACAATGAATTTTGGAGTGTCCTCGGTCAATAGTTGTAGTTAAAATCTGCAGGTACAAAAAGAATGGAAGTTGTGTGTTAGGTTCCAGTTGAGCTCGATTTTAATAGATTGAAATCCAAGATATGGGGTCATGTGTTAGAGAGACAAGTAGTTCATTCTACAAGCTGAGACATTCCATATTACTACGGACACCAATCAGAAACTAGCAGGTCTTTTTCAGCTATAAAATAGAGAGTATGATGAATGGCATAGAGACTTAAAATCACCTATGGGACTCAAGAATCTAATTGCGCAGGTTTTACTCAATGAAATTAATGACACTTGTATATTGGAAGTGGTATCCAGATTTCTTTTATCTAAAGTATCTCCTGATCCCAAATGCATCAGTCTAGTTTGCCGTTACTTATTTTGCCATATCTTTGAGACACCGTGGAATGATGTATTATTAACTAAAGTGCTGACTGGAAACTCTAGTACACTTGAAATGCCAACCTGTAACCATTAACCCAAAATGCTGGTAAAGGACTTCATATGACTTGCCAGAGCAGTGAGCCCCACTTAGCCGTTTGATTTCAAGGTTGGTCGGAAGCACAAAAATCCAAGTGCAGAATTCTTTCTGGAACAGTTGGTATTATTATGTATTAATAAACATGCATTGGAATTTGATGTTTCCAGTACATTGTAAGTTGTAGGGTGTCAATACAAGGACAACACAAATCCTAGCTTACTTGTAGTGCACAGTTCACCTGTATTCACAGAACTGTATAATTGATGCCCCTCTATATTTTCCTTGTGGCTGTTTCTATGTCACTTTTCACATTTCATTGGCCCCAGGGTGGGAACGTCATGGTGGGAGCATTTGGCCAAGCAAAATTCCTCATTTTGTGTTGGCTGGGAAGTACAGCAGGGCAGGACCAGTCCTCCAGAGGCACAGTGGTCCACCTCCCGATGGCTCATTCAGCTGTGAACATCAGTGAATCAGTTCACTGATGAGTACAAGACCCCTTGATCCAACCACTTCTGCACCACAGGTCTCTTAATTCAGTCAAGCCGGCAATTAGAGTAACAGGCACAGCATGCGAGTTTGCTGTTAGTGTTGGTCTGTTGTTGCTGCCATTGTTCTTGTTCTTGTTCTTGTTTTTAAGCCACATTCTATTGGAGCAAAGTTAGTTGTTATCTTCTAACTCATTTAGTTTCAGTTATGCATTCCACAGTTACTTGTCCTGCATCAAGCACGTTCTCTGAAAATATGACCTCTTGAACATAGGAACATAGTCTAACATTCACAGCTAGATCCCCTGGCTGGCACCAGTGTCAGGGATTCATAAATATTCATCATCCAGGCAAGCATATTGGCATATGACTGTAATCCCAGCTATTTGGGAGACTGATGCAGGAGGACAGAGCATTTGTGGCCAGCTTGAGCAACTTAGTGAGAAAATAAATAGGGCTGAGGATGTAGTTCAGTGATACAGTGCTTAGCCTACCTCTAAGGACCTGGATTCTATCCCCAGCACTGAAAAATAACACACACACACACACACACACATTCATTAACTAACAATCTCTCTAAATAGTACCTGGGCCAGGGAAAAAGGCATATGCCTTTAGTTCCAACAACTGGGGAGGCTGAGGCACAGATTGTTTGAGCCTGGGAGTTCAGGGGCAGTATGGGCAACAAAACAAGATCTTGCTCGGACTTGCCTTTTTCTGTATTGTTGCAGCCATCCATGTAGAACTATTCATTTCCACTTCTCTATAATGCCCCATTATCTGAATATAACAGAATTTATTTTTCTGTTTTATCATTGAAGGGTAAGTGGGATTTTTCAATTCTTACTGTTATAAACTGCATGAACTGCACTGCTGTGAACAGGTTTATAGTACATCTGTCCCAGGACACATACATTTTCTTGAGAAAATATGGTAGATGTAGCATTACTTTGGGTGGAAAAGGTGTATTTTTATTTCTATTAGGAAATGTTGCATTCATGTTGGAAAAGAGATAATAGACTTAACCTGTAGGATGTGAGAGCTTTCCTCCTCATTTTCACCAACCTTTGGTCCATGTCTGTCAGATTTCACTTTATGCCAGTCTGGAAACTACTTTTAATTTTTGCCACAGTGGTGTGTGTGAATTTATACCTGAGTTTGGTTTAAATGTGCCATTTTTTTATCACTCAAGACATTAAGATATTTTTCTTCATTTATGAATTGTATTCCCTCTTCTGTAAGATGACTAGTCCTGTCTTTTGTTAATTGTCCTGTTCTTTTTGATTCCTAGGAATCTAATCCTTTTTTATTATATATGTAGCAAATACCATATTACAGTTTATATCTTATCTCTTCACTCTTCTTTTTTTTTTCCTTTTTATTGAGTTTATTGGTACAATCTAGGTATACAAATACAGTTACATTCATCATTGGGATTCTGTACCTTTACATAATAGGTCTTGATTCTCATTTTTCCCCTTGTCCCTGCCCTCCCTTCACCCCCTCCTCCCTCTTCACTCTTCTATTGATGTTTGCTGAGAAACAAAATACTTTCTTTCAATACAGTAAAATTTATTGATCATGTTTTTTTTGTTTATATTGTGGCATCTCATTTAAGATATCTTTCCCTTTGGGGTCGGCAAGAGAAAAAAAAATGTGTATTTCCATGCCTTGAAGACACAAAAGTATCCACTTAAATTTTCTTCTCAAAATTTCACTCCAGTCCATTTGGCACTGATCTTCTCTAAATTATGACATGGAGTAACTGCTGTTTTCTGTATGAATGACCAATGGATTCAGTGCCATTTATTAAATTATCTGTCCATCCTCACAGATCTGCATTGTTGGCTCTGCCATCTGTGAGGTTACCATGTGCATAAGTTTATTTTTAGGTTGTCTATTCCCTCAGTAGACTGTTCCTTCAGTCTGTTTGTCCACCTCTACACCAATAGCCCAGTGCCTTAGTTTCTATAAATTTATGGCAATTCTCAAAGTTGAGAATAGCACAGTTCCTCTGTAGTGACTTATTCAGACTGATCCATTGCATTTCCATGTACATTTCCCTTCAATTTTTATTTTTTATTAGTAATGTTTGTATACATAATGATTACATTCCTCAGAGGGGGCATACATTACAAAACACATCTTAATTCTTTTTGCATACCCTTTCCTTCCACTGTCTCCCTGCCCCATCTCCTGGCTAATGTACATTTTTAAATGGTGTCTCAAAGGACTTGTGGCTCTTAGCCATGCTTGATGTATGTTGTTACCTTATTGCTAAGAGAACGTCTACCGCCTCGCTCAGGGGTCATAGCTTGGGAATATCCATTATTTAATGAAATTACTCAAGATGTTTCAAAATCAAGACACATTCTTGCCTTTTTTTTTTTTTGGTCTGATTAGTGATGATACACCTGTTTAAAGACTTTCAGGTAAAATTTGACTAAAGCTCAAGACCCTTGTACTTGACAGGATTCTTGTCTCAATCAGAATAGCCTTGGTCATTGTATTAGACATTACCCCATAGCTAGGACAAAATACCAACACCCATAACTGAAAGGTACAGAGGTTTATTTTGATTCACAGTTTCAGTGGGTTCATTCCATGTTCTATCAGCCTCCAAGACAGAAACTACATGGTAAAAGGGCATCATGGAGTAAAGCAGTTCACATCATGACAACCAGGAAACAGAAAGAGAAGAAAGGAACCAGTGACAAGAATACAATCCTCCACTAACCTGCCTCTTCTAACTAAGCTACACCTCTGACCAGGCCCACATGAGATTGGGGAGGTGGGAAGCATTCCATCTTCAAATCATAAGATTCCACCCCTAACTCCCAAAAGGCTTACATCCATCTTTTTATGCAAAATGCATTTAGTATATCTCTAAGTGTAGCCAACTCATAACAATTGCAGAATCACTAAAATGTCTAAAGTCTCCTCTGAGACTCAAGGCAAACTCTTAGCTGTGAGCCCCTTAAAAACTTAAAAAGAAGTTAAATACTTTCAACATTCAGTGATAAAGGGTAAACTTTTCCATTTCAAAAAGGAAGAATGGAGGATAGAAAGGGATCAGACCAAAGCAAGGTTGAAATCCACCAGGGAAGACATTAAAATCTGTAGTTATATGTCCAGCATCTCAAGCAGGTTACTATGAGATGTGAGTTCTGTAGGGCTTGGCTAGCTCCATCTCTATGGCATTACTAGTTGCAGCTAACATGACCTCTCCCTCAGGCTGGCTCTGCTTACTGCCTGCAGTTTTCCCTAGCAGACATTTCCTACTCCTGGTACCTTTAACTTCCTGGAATTCCCATTGCACTTTTCAGTTTATTCTCACAGCTTCATACATTGCCTCTTCTCAAGGGCACATTTCCTGACCTCCCAGGCCTTCTTTTGAAATCTGGTGGAAGGCTTCATGACTCAGCAACTCTTAATATTACATGCAAAATGAAAAACCAACAACACTACGTGGATGACATCAAGGTCTGCAGCCAGCTCAAGCAGTCGCCCAGCTCACTTGTACCTTGCTGAAACTACCTCACAATAGCTGAAGTTAGGGAAATACTTCCCTTTGTAGCCCTTCATGAACAGAACACCCTAGGGCTCTCTTCTCAAAGCAAAGACTTTCAAAGGTTTTTACCCTTTTCAGCTGCAATTGGAGGGGTCTGGGCTTTTCCTGAGATGCCTTCAAGGCATCTTTTCTAATAGTATTGTCCTGATGCAAACTACTTGGCTTCTTTTTAATGCTAATCTTTTCAGCAACTATGCTCTCCTTGGCCCCAATTTTTGCAGGTGCTTCCATTCTGGTGAAACAGCAAACTTTTGATATCTTTCATTTCTACTCTTTGATCCTGATTTGTACTATAAATCTGACTAAAAGCAGCTAGTAGTATTCATACTGCAGCTTGACCTCTACAAGATCAGTTAATAGACCACCTTTAAAGGTATTAGGACATAAATATAAAATGTAAATAAATTCTTTGCCAAAATTAAGCATGCATGGCTTCTACTCTTGTTACCCATAGAGTCTTCATTACCAAATGAAATCTCCCGAACCTTGTCTTTACTGTCTGCATTCCTATCAACATCTGGTCTTCTGAGTTTCAATCAGAATCATCCAAGTTTGGCTTACAGCGTTCTAATATTTTCCTAGTCAACATCTCTAAACCTTTCCAAATTCCTCCCACAAAGCAGTTCTAAAGGCTTCTGAACCACATGGTCAGGTACTATCACCATAGAAATCTCATTCCTGGTACCAATTTTCTGTATTAATCAGCTTTTCTGCTGCTAGAACAAAATATCTAACACCTGTAACTTAAAGGCAGAGAGGTTTATTTTGGCCCAGTTTCAGTGGGTTCAGTCCATGGTTAGCAGGCTCCAAAGCAGAAATGGCAGGGTGAGAGGGCATAGCAGAGAAAAGCTGCTTATACACTGATGGCCAGGAAACAAAGAGAGAAGGAAAGAGCTGATAAAAGAACACACCCCTCCAGGTCATGCCCATGGTAACCATCTGTTCTAACCACTGCCAGCCTGCTCCACATGAGATTTTGTGGGGAACATTCCAGATTTAAACCATGACAGTCATTGATAAACAAACCTGTTTGGGTCAAACTATTTGATCTGACATTTTAAAATTTGTCAATACCATAATTACTTCCTTTCATCCTCATCCAGCTTGACTTTCTCCAAAGCAAATAGAGATCACAGTGCTATTCTTTGGGTGCACTAAAGTTAGGTTTCATAGGATTTTGTAAATAGCTGAAATGTGGACTGAAATAAACTAGAATTAAGAGGCTATCGATGTCAGAGTGGAAACCCAGAGAGGACATTTAACCAGCCCCAGTCACACAGTCTTAAAAACAGCTTGAATATCTTTATTCTATGTTCAGTTCTCATGTTTTCTAATCTATACTAGGGTTTGGCAGACTTTTTACTGAAGAGTAAGGTAGTAAATAGCTTAGGCCTTATGAGCCAAGAGCAATATCTTCAATTCCTGCAGTGATTATTCTCCTGGAAAGGCTAACATTTTTAAATCAATGTTATTTTTTATTGTCACGTGATAGTCTAAAGGTGTGAAAACATTCTTCGTTCAAGGGCCATATAAAACCAGGCAGGTGGATCAAATTTCCCCTGCAGGTGGTTGTTTGCAAACCATGCCCTAGTTCATTTCAAAGAGTTTGGTGTGGAGAGTTCTGTTAGAGATTTAAATTCTTGTTTTTGCATTTTTGGTGATAAAAGGCACATGAAAATACAATTATAGCCTAGTCCCAATATAATTGCCTTGAACTGCAAATTAGGAGCAACTAGAGGCAAAACTGTGTTCCAAGAAACTAACCCTGTACTGCATGCATTTATTTCTGAAGATGGCTTAAATAACTTGAAGTCTGGTTCATTTCATCTTCCATATATTGAGAAGTCTGCTATTTCTCAGGGACTCTTTGGTACCAAATCATAAAACTATGAATGATAATGAATATAAAATTATTTTCTCTTTATTAGTACATGTTTGCAATACATAATATTTACATTCCTTGTTGATTCATGTGTATAACATTATTGTTTCCTGGAGTTGGTTCATGTATATATAATTTGTCTCAAGTACTTTTTCATCCCATTTTCTTTCCCGCCACCCCCTCTCTATCTCTTGACCCTCTTCCTAGTTGAGAAAGAGCTCCCTACTTCCTATTATCTGTCTTTTATTTTGGCCTTTATTTATAATTTGAGTTTCTCATATAAGAGAAACCATGTGATATTTAAGCTTCTGTCTAATTTATTTCACTTAACATTATGGTCACAAGGTGCATCTATTTTTCTACAAATGACTTTCTTTATGGCACAGTAGTGCTCCACTGTATGTAAATACCACATTCTCTATCCATTCATCTGATGATGGGCATATAGCTGTTAGGAATTAGGATGCTAGAAACATTGGTATGCACGTATCACAGTAATAATATAATGTCTTTTGCTGTTGGGAAGAAACTTTCGAAGGCAATGCTTAGGTCAAGTTGAATTTCTAGTTTAGTGTTTTGCAGTATCTCTGTACTGATCTCCACAGTAGCTGTATTAGTTTATATTTCCACCAACAATGTAGATTGGTTCCCTTTTCCCTGCAGCCTCACCAGTGATTGTTATTGTTTGCCTTCTTGACGGGGCCATTCTTTCTACCATAAGATGGACTCTCAGTCTGAAAAAACACAGCATCTGTCTATAATAGTTCATATAGAGACACTGGGAAGACAAGGTTATTAATACATTTTTTTCTGCATTTAAACCTTACAATGTTCTATTGAATCATTCTTGGAGCTTCTTTAAATCTGAGTAGGGTTTAACTGTGAGCATTATCAGGTATTTCATTACTACTTCCAGTGTTCAGTTACAGAAAGTCTTCTATGATGTGAATATTATCATTTGTATCTTCTCTGAGTTCAACACTTGTTGCTTATCTCGTAGACATTTGAACGGAAGTTGCATTTTTATTACAACCCAGCGCCATAAACCTTTCTGTTTCTGGCTCTAAATCCAAATCACTACGAGATGTGGCCAGAGTTATGTCTTTTTCCCTTTTCTTTTAAATCCCTACGCCAAAGTCTATAAAACCATTTCTGCATCCTACTGTTATCTCTGTGCATGTAACTGGCTTTCCATTCTTCAAATACCTGCTCATTAAGAATTATAGATACTGGTTATGTAAAGTGAAAAACATTTCAAAGAGTTTTGTGCAGAGAATCTGAGAAGCTCTACCCAGCCTTAGAAAAATGGTCAGCGGGTGCCAGGGATTTAGCTCAGTGGTTCCATCGCCTGCCTCACAAGCACCATGTCCCGAGTTCAATCCCTGGTACCAGAAACAAAACAAACAAAGAAAAGGAAAACACAAAATAGGTAGGGAAGACAGTAATTCTATTTTAATTTGGTGCTGAACATTGACCTCAGGGTCTCACTGCACCTCTAGCCCTCGTAAGTTCATTGGGGTGGGGATGTAGCTCAGTGGTTCTGCCAACTGCCTCGCAAGCACCAGCACCTGCATCCAATCCCCAGTACCTAAAAAAAAAGAGAGAGAGAGAAAGAAATATGGTCAGCAGGTTATCATCAGTCTCCTCATTTATTCTGCATCCCGTATTCTGAAGAGCCTTCTTGAAACCTTCTAGGGCTCTATGCAGTCTGGGTGTCTGGCTTGAGAACTTTCTTATCACATCCTTACCTAATGGCTCCCAAGGGCACTATTTATCAACCCCACAAAAATGAAAAGTGTACCTGAAGATATTTGTTTTCAGAATGACGCATTCTTGAATGCCTGAAACTTATATTGGATTTGTTTTGGTTTGTTTAATTGGCTTAGAGTGTAGCAGTGACATGATAAGTAAACATAAACTAAGCTTAAAAACATAGGCTTTAGCTGGGCATGGTGGTGCATGCCTGTAATCCCAGCACTCAGGAGGCTGAGGCAGGAGGATCGCTGTGAGTTTGAGACCAGCTTGGGTTACATAGTGAGTTCCAGGTCAGTCTCAACTACATAGTGAGACGCTGTCTCAAAAAACCAAAACAAACAAACAAACAGAAAAACCATAGGCTTTGCTCAGTAATTCATTTTTATTTTTCATTTTTGTGGATAGGTCAACAACCTACCATTACATCACCATAATTTTCCTTTCTTTAAAAAATGAAAAGTTATGTGTTTCATGATTACAATGCACTACACAATCAAAAATTGTGAAATAGGTCAAGAAAATATAAAGTCAGATATGAAAATCACCATAAGATAATAAGAGATAGCCAACTTTAACCATTTAGAGTTTTAACTGCTCTATACAATTGTAGAATTTTCCTGAAGATATACACATAGATGGAAAGTACAATGCTGGTTGCCAGAGGCTCAGGGGGCGGGAGGAGAGAGTTAGTGTTTAGGGGCTACAGAATTTCAGTTTTGCAAGATAAAAAGAGTTCGGGAAATGAAGTGCACAATGCCAATGTTCTTAACACTTAATAATGATTGGGTTGGTAAATTATATGCTGTGCTTATTTTATTGCAATTAATTTTAAATCAGAGATCATTTAACTTGTTCCTGTATTTTATTGTTATATTTGCTTATTGTTTATATAATCACTGGTCTTAGCTAGTACTTTTAATTATCTAGAAGATAAACAAAAGCCAGGACAATACTACAGAACTCCTAGACTTTGTATTTGAGGTCCTAAGATCTTAACAAGAACCTCGTTATTC
This sequence comes from Fukomys damarensis, assembly GCF_012274545.1. NCBI lineage: Eukaryota > Metazoa > Chordata > Mammalia > Rodentia > Bathyergidae > Fukomys > Fukomys damarensis. Next base: position 126,100,507 of record NW_022900928.1, read on the forward strand.
TGAATTTAGAGGCCATTCTACCAAACTGTACTTACCTTATTTTTTGATCAATTACATATAGAAAACAGAAATACAGATGAGCTACAGACAGGAAAATGAAAGTAGAAAGAAGGGAATGCAGATTGCCTAATACTACAGAACAGCATTCCTCAAAAGAACGTATTTACCAAGTTAATCCATAAACTATCTTGCCATCAAATAATGCAGGTGAAAATATCTTTATACCGTCATTGAACTAATATTTATTAGGCAGCAGTTACGTGCCAAGAGAACCTCAGGTCATGAAAGTGTTCACAGCAGCAGCAATAGCACTTAGAAGAGGTGAATATTGTCACTTAGGTTCTATTTTTTTTTTCTCATTGAGTTTATTGGTACATTTTAGGTATACAGTACAGTTACATTCATCATTGGGATCTTGTACCTTTATATGACAGGTCTTGGTTCTCATTTTTTCCCCTTATCCCCCCCCTCCCTTCCTTATTTACAAATACTTTATTTCCATTTTTCATTTACTCATGGTTTTTTTTCCCTTTTTCCTTATTACCTTTCCCCTACCCTTCCCATTTCCCCTTTATGTTTAGCCCCTTTCTTCCTATTTCTCATTGTCATTTCTCTGGTGTGAAGAACTATAATGGCACATAAGATCCTAATGATATAATTGACAATGAGACTTAGGTTCTATTTTAAAAGGCAGAAAGAGAACCGGGGTTTTAGCTCAGTGGTTCTGGGTCCTACCTGGCAAACACAAGGGTCCGGGTTTGATCCCTGGTACCAAAAAAGTAAATAAATAAAATAAAAGGCAGAAAAAAATATAATACAATGACAGGGATCACAATTTAGGCCCTTTCGTAGTAAACTCCAGTTATCTGGAAGACGTACTTCTATAAAATATCTCATGTTTTTCAACAACCTTGGGTCCAAATAAGATTCCTGCTTATGAGCTGTGTATGGTTTAGTGAACTTACCTATGTACACAAACTTATACCACTTTGTTCCTTTGGTAACCAAGCAATTTAAAGCCTACTGCTCAAAAGAGAGGAGTACAGAAATGCTTCTTGTGAAGGCCCACTTGCTTTTTTAAAGCATTTTCTATAGTTCATCTCGATTATAACCATGACATTTTCTTGACTATAGTCCTGTTTTATTGAGGAATTTGTACCAATAGTGACAGTATATAGATCTGAGCTATAGGAAAATCTGACTTTAGACAGAAAAAAATAATAATGCTTGATGTATTATTGCCACATAATGATGACGGTTTTTTTGATTCCTACTCTCTTTCCAGGGAAGTTATAAATTACGAAGATCATCAATACTCTAGCTATTTATTCATGGTTTCAGTCAAGAATTCAACAGTCAATATAATTGTTCAAGAAAAGTGTGCATGCACAGAATTCTTGACTACCATAGTCTGTGAAAGGACTCAACTGTTTTTCATCAGAATAAGTAATGAAATTTAGACTCCTTACATTTAACTGTGGCTTTGAATATTACCGACAACTTGTTCTGTTATACAGGAGGCTTCTGGAAGACAGACTGTGTGGGCTTAAAGGCAGATGATCTCAGTAGCGCTGTCATAGTTCATTCAAATACCCCTTACCCTTGGGGCCAGGGATTTCGCTCAGTGGTGCTGGCACCTGCCTTGAAAGTGTAAGGTCCTGGGTCCGATCCCCAGTAGGGCAATGACAGCTGCACCACTTTACAACTCTGTCTGCACGCACAATTATTTTGAATTTGCTCTTACAGTAAACCTGCTTTGAAGGTTTTCTAAGTGAACTGTGCATTTGAAAAGATGTCAGGGGAAAATGCTGCATTTTTACTGGGATACAATACTGATGAGAGCTCTGTAGAAAACTCACTTAAATGTGGCTTCGGGTTCTCTCTGCAGTTTCTCCTCCCAAACTAACAGTGAAGCAAGACTATCTAGAGGCCTGTTCTGTGGACACAGCTTGAACAATCATACACTATTTGAGCAACGACATCAAAACATTTTTAATGTTAAGCAAAAGCCAAGGAAATATGAGAAAAGTGTGAAAATACAGTCTCGCACAAAGCTCCCAAAGATAGCTGATGCTTAACAATTAGAAATAAAGTGACCTGAAGTTCAAGTGCTTTGTTTGCATCATAAGTTGTCTTACATGTGCCTGTTTCTAGTTTAGGCTGTAAAATACAGAATTAGTAAAACTTCCTTTTTCATATCCTTTTGTATTCCTAAAAAACAGATGTTACCATTGTGCAGAATTTCTCATCTGCCCATCTACAATAAAATGACTTGGAAGGAAAATCTCTGTCCTGTAACCTGCTATTATTTCTAACTTGTTGGCTTTTTCCCTACCTCTGCTTTCCAGCTCCTACAGCCCTCTTCTCTTTGTCTTTCCTATTATGATACCCCACTGTGCCAGCTGCTGGATTTCTTTTCCCTGATGTCAGTCCTAAGTCCTAATGATGGGTCATTTCTCCATTGGCTTTCTCCTCTCTCTGCTCCTATGTGTTTATTTGCTTGTTATTAGTCATCTGAATGAAAAGAATAGATCAGTCGATCATCACAATGTCTAGAATATCCAAATGTTTGTTTTCTCACAGCCAGGGGAAGGATAAGGGACTACATTTGGTTATTTATTTTTGTGTGACGTCTCACCCTAGCTGTCATCATTCTGTTTGTCTTCTAATCTCTCCATAGTCTGTTTTCATTGCCATGAAACACTCTTATTTTCCAAGTTTAACTTTTAATCCTCTTTAATGGCTCTAAGGTGTCATATAATTTATATAGTGAAATGATTTGCACTCATGACTCATCTTATGTACTTAGCATCCTGGGACCTATTTTTTTCACAGTCAGTATTTCTGGAGCCTCTGCTATTTGACTGTAATGTCAGTGATATCATCTCAATCTGCAGGAAGTCCAAATTTTTCCCCTATGATGTTTGTACTTCCCTGTGTCCTGCATTTTTTGGTAGCTTCTTTTTCTGGCTTTCTGTATTTTCAGATGACTGCAACTTATCAACAGCTCAGTTTGTACAACTGTTCCTCCATTAATGGACCAAAGCAGTACAGGGTGCTTCTTGTTCAATTTCCCTGGAAGGCAGTTTCATACAACAAACTTAACTGAAGCTTCAGAGACAACACAGGAGACTTTGACTGTCTTGGTAATGTGCTATTTCTGAAGGTGCGGCTGGTACAGCTGTTGAGATTACTGCTAACAGCGTCCCATATACATGGAGAATCATTTAAATTACTGTGTCAGTGGAGAGTCCTACCATTCAGAATAAAGGATGACCTCATTCTCATATTATGAGAAAAGTTCAGCATGAGATGCTTTGAGGAGCTGCTTACTTGGTCTCATGAGCTGTGGATGGGTGTTGGTGTCAGGGTTCTTCATTAAGAACATTTTAAAGTAATCACCCTTCTCAGTTTCACCTGTCCAGCATGAAGGAATTATCAACACCTGCACATGTAATACTATTACCATTGCAGTAACCTTGTCTTCTATTTGACCTCAGTCATCTGTCCTCCTGTGTTACGGTTTTTGCCTAGGTGTCCCTCCAACCCCTCATGGCTGGAGCTTTGGGGAGGTTCTTGGTTCACGATACTTAGCAGTAGATTCGTGTACTGATGAGTTTGTAGCTAAATGTGATTTGGGAGGTGAAGACTGGTTGGAGGAGGTCGGTCATTCCTTTCCTCCTCCCTTCATCCCTCCCTGCTTCCTGCCTGCCTTGCCATGAGCCTTTTCTCCTCTGCCATGTAGCTCTGCCTTGGAGTCATCTGATTATAGCCCGAAGCCTCAAATGTGAGCCAAAATAAACCTCTCCTCCTTTAACTTTCGGGTGTCAGAATTTTGTCCCAGTGGTGAGAACGTAGCTAAGGCACCCTGTGTGATATTACCCTTGACTTTGACATTACCAATCATAGTTCTTCTCTAAACACTACCTTTTTCCCATCCTCTACCCTTCTGGGACCCTTAATGCAACAATTCTGCAATTCCCTTATCCATCCCCTGGCTACTGTCCCCATGATCTTCATGTCCTGCTCTCTTCTTATTGATCTCCACAGTCCACACTCAAAGAGGCATCACGGCCCCTCCTTTGCATGCTCTCTCCACTGTCTTTCTTGTTTTGCTCCTTTGCCAAAATAAACCTGCTTTAATTCCACTGTCTCTCTGCAGTCATATGTAGCTGCCACCCTCCCTGCCTTTAAATCTTCACTGCAAAAGTCACTTTGGCAGATGAGTCTACCTGCCACCTTGTTTACCCCTGGCATTTTTTACTTCTTTCCTGTTTTAAGTTTTCCCAGAAATTGTGGCTATTTAACATATGCAATACATATTATCTATTCATCTTATCTGTTGTCCCACATCCACTAGACTATCAACTACTACCGTCTCCCCATGTCTAGAATATTACTTGGCATACAGTAGGGGCTCCAATAAATACTTGTGGAGTATGTGGCAGATGAGACCGCTCCTGGATTTGTTGGTAAATTTAAAGTTGGAAACCAGGGAGGAAAGTGGTTGAGGGGTAATGGCTTCGAGTATGAGAAAGTGCCACATCCTATCACTGGGCACAGCAGATAATTTAACTCAGCATCTTGTGTTTAGAAGGCCCTGTGAGCACCCTCAACATGGGTAGGTTTCTTCTGCAGACCTTGCCCCCGAGCTCCACCAGCACCTCACCCTGAGCTTGCTAATCTTCGAGGTCTTCTGCACATTTTCCCTTTCTGGGATAACTGGTATTTGCCATAATTCCTGGGCTTGCTTTACTCTGTCCTGTAGGAATTCCTTCCGTAACCAAACAGGCCCATTAGTCATGGGCAGCTAGGAAGACACTTTCCTCCCTGGGAGGACAACATCTCTTCTCCCACACAGCATGACAGAGTGCCCCGATAGGAGCACAGGGAGAGTAAGATGTGGCTTCTGTGAGAAACTGAACCTCACGGTAGATAGGCATGTAAACAGTAGTAAAGTGCAATTAGACACACATCACAGAAAAAGTTGTACGCAGAACACGTGAGGGGGCAACTACCATGAGGATTTAGGGAAGGATGAGGTGTGTTCAGAAATGCAGTTAATGTGTAATTTTTCAAAAAATAATTAGATTAACTGACATGTTGCCATTAATCCCATTCAAAATACTCCCTGTTGCTTCAAACACATTTACACCATCATTCCTGTCATTTCCAGAAGACATCCTGATGGTCTTTTGTATATCTTTAGTTGCACAGTCGTGGCTGCCTTGATGTCCTGAATTAATTCAAAACATTTACCTTTAATGGCCACTTTGGCTTTGGGAAAGAGCCAGCAGTCACACAGCGAGTAAGGTGGATGAGGCCACACCATAATGCTTTTATGAGCCTGTCTTTCCAAGGATGGCACTTGACCACAGTATTTACCATATTTTAGATGCACCTTGTAAAGACATTCACAAAGGAGGACTTTGTGTTTGAAGGAAGTGGGAGGATTTTAAGGGGGAATAATGGCAGTGTGTCTTTTACTGTAGTATTTTTTACTTTTAAGCATTTGGTATATATTTTGATCACACATTATGGTCTTTCAGAAAGGCTTAACCAAGGGGTAAGAATTGAACTGCTTCATAATGAGTAAAACCAGCCAAGCAGAAAAAAGGTACTGAGAAGTGGGCACCGTGGCCAACACACTGTGTGGAAAAGCACAGGAATGTGACAGAGGGTGCAGGGTGTTTGGGGCCAGGAATAGCACACACAGTGCCACAGGGAGCAGGGACCTCAGGCCAGGAAAGCAGAAAACATCATAATGTATAGCTTGTCTCACACCATGCCCATGGGTACAGACTTGGCACTGATGGCCATAGGTGATGAATGCTTTGAATCCAAGAAGTGGCATAACCTATTTGGTGAGTTTACTCAGGGTTGATCATTAATCCCAGCTATCTTATATTTTTAAAATAAAAATGCTGTTTTATTATTTCATAAATACCACTGGGGTTAATATTAATCGTTATGGCAGTGAATCTTAGTTTCATTTAATGCCCAGTAAGTTAAGGAAGTTCTCAAAGTGTGGTTTGGGGAAGCCTTATAGCTGAATCCTGAGGCTGATTGCTTCATAGGTGGGCTCCAGGCTCTCTCCTACTGGAGTTAGATCCCAGAGAAAAGTAAGCCTACTAGGGGCTCCAGATAACTTAATGTGTACTAAAAACTGAGGGTTGCTATCCTATGCTTCTGTAGGAATATTAGGAAACTAAGGAGAATTGACTAAATCACAGCATGATGTGAACTGATGCTGTCAAAGAAGTATGTTACTTATAATGTATTCAACCAAAAAATCTCAAACATGTATACATGCATCTAAAAAAACAAATTCAGAACATCAGATTTTCTTCTTATCTTTATAGAGAAGCATAGCCATAATTAATTGCTTTGTGTACAGCCCCATTCCAACTGTTAAATAGCATCCCATGTCTGCCACTGTTATGGAGAAGACAGCTTGCATAGTAGTGAACAACTTCAGCCAGGAATTGAATCCGAGCCCAGCTCAACCACTTCTTCTTCCCTGTGGTCAGCTCCCCAACATGAGTCTGCAAGGTAACTGGCTCTGACCCTCCAAGGAGGCTGGACATCTAGGTAGAAAAGTTAACTGTGCAGATAGTATGACTCTGAGCTCCCCAAAATGCAGTCCATGTGTGCCCAAGGGAAAATGAAAAGTTCCAGGCTCCAGATAAAATCCAACCAAAGCTGGAATGAATATGGGATTAACAAGTTCTACAGCCTCTCATGGTCTTACGATCCTATGATTTATAATCATGGTTTCCTCCTAACAACACAAGCAAGTTCAGGTGACCTGTTCCATGTACTTGCATCCATGAAGAATGGTCAGCTTTAAGGTTTCTTCATCAATGTCTGGATCATAGTTCTGTAAAAATTTACTATGTTTATGCTTACTGTATTTTTTTTTCTACAGGGAAGTCAAAACTTTGTAGTTTTCCAAATGGAAGAAAAATATCACTTGATGAATTTAGAATGCTTATTGGTTTGAGTAAACAGTCAATAAATCATAGGACTTTAAATGCAAAGTTATAGAAAAATTTCCATTCTTGAGGTGAACTTTTCATTGTTCAGGGTAAACTTCTTTTTGTCTTTAATGTTGATTTTTAGAAAAATGATTCTAGTTGGACTTTCTTTTATTGTTTTTTAGCAAAGTTATACATACACATAGTTAATAATAAAATGCTGGCAATGTTAAAGGATTAGGATAAAAATCCTCCTCCTGGGTGCATCTTTCCAAGACCCTGTCTGCCAACCAACTTAAATTCTTGTAGTTATTTTTCTTCTTTTTATTTACCTTCATATTTCTGAAAAAAACAGGTTTATAGACTTTTTTTCAGTGTGCTTATAGAATTCTTAAAATTGCCAATTTTACTATTATCTATTGTTTTGCTGTTTGGTAGACAAGGAGTCACATGATTCACAACCTTCTTCTCCCTGGAATCTTCTCAGATAACCTTGTACCATAATTTGTGGTTAAATCAGTATACATGAATTATGGAAATCATGTTCACTCATCAGTCTGTACTGCCCACATTTGTAAAGTTTCTTGGACACTGTATAGTTTTGTATCCTTATGTTTGTCAGACAACCTATCAATCCCTTTGTTTTCTTGGTGTCCTTTCTGGACACTCACCCTCTCCCCGAACCTAGGCCAGCTATACATGTTCATCCTGTACACTGAGTTAAATCCTGTCTGTACATCCTGCATCCTTCCCATTTTTGACATAGGTCCTCCAGTGGTTAACTATGAATGTATGTGTGGATGGTAATCTTTTTATTCATTACATATTTTTAAATATCCTTATGTTTCCTCAAACATAATGTACCATTTGGCAGATGGTAAAATCTGGATTGAAAATCAATATCCTGTACAGTCCTAAAGCCATTGTTTCATATTTTCCTTGTGGAAATGCTGTTGACACACCAATGTCATTTTGATTCCAAGCCCTTTGTGTGTGTTCTCCTTGCTGTCATATATTCTAGAATCTTCTCTTCATCTCCAGTGTCCCATGATGCTGGGATAAGGTGTCTCAGTTACGTGTACCTGTGAAAGGAGGTCATTTAATATACCGTATCAGTCTGCAAAATTCATTTTTATCACCTCAGAAAATTGTCCTTTGTATTATTTCTTTAACAATTTCCTTCACAATATCTTCCATGTTTTGTTTTTCTGAAACTCCTGTAGGTCAGACACTGATCATCCTGGATTGACTTTTAAATCCTTGGTTTTTAAAAATTATTATTATTCACTTCTTTTCCATTTTGTTGTGTTTTCTGAGAAAATTTTATGAGTTTATCTTCCACTGTTTTAATACACTTTTAAATTTTAGTTGTGACTCTATTAATTATTGCCATCTAACAAATTATCTGCCAAAACATGTGGCTTAAAACAGCAGACATTAATTGTCTAACATGACTTCTAAAGGTCAGTGTTTTAGTTATTTTTCTTTCATTTCTGAGACAAAATATCTAACACCAAAAGCTTAAGGTAGGAAACATATATTTAACTCACAGTTACAGAAGTTTCAGTACATAATCGACTGGCTTTAAGGCAGTGGACAGATAGTGCCAAAACAACACAGGAACCTTAACAGTGTTTTTTTGTTTCTTTTATTTTATCCAGAGTACTGGGTTAGGGAGATACCAAACTGATCAGTTTACTGGTTTACTAATCACATGCCCTTAATCCCAGCATCATACACTTTTGATTCAGCTACCTCTGAAAAAACCACCTATGGTGGACCTCATGAGGCTTTGGGGGGACATCTAGACCCAAACCATAACATTCTACTACTGACCTCCCAAAGATTCATGTACCTTCCTTTACACAAAAGGCATTTAGTCCATCTCTAAGGGTTGCCAATGTCCTAACAGTTTCAGCATTGCAGAAAAGTCCAAGTCCTAAGTCTCCTCTGAGGTTTAAAGCAAATCCTTAGTTGCAAGCCCCTGTATGAATGAAAAGAAAGTTAAACACTTTCAAGTCTTAGGGCAATAAGATAGATAATTCCATTCCAAAGGTTACAAAAAGTGGGATAGCAAGGGATGGGAACAAAGCAAGACCAAAATCCAGCAGGGCAAACTTTAAATCCCACAGTTCCATTTTCAGCATCCCCAGCAATCTGTGGGAAGTTGTGAACTCCAAAGGGCTTGGATGACTCTGTCTCTACAGCACTTCTTGTGGTTGTAGCTCCCATGGCTTCACTCTTAGGTTGGCTCTGCTCCCTCCTTGCAGTTTTCCTCAGACAAGGCAAGTTCTTGGCTTCTCCAAACTTCTGGGGCCTCCCCTCCATCTTCGGCTTCACACTCTCAGCTTCACACACTGCCCTCTCAGGAGCACATTGCCTGGTCTCCCAGTCCTTCCTCTGAAATCTGGGTGGAAGCTTTCCTGACCCCACAGCTCTTGCATTCTTTATGTACCCAAAACCAGCATGATGTGGATGATGCCAAAGTCTGAGCCCACCTAGACCTGTAACCAACCTTCTTTCTCTCTTTGTTGTAGGGGTCCAATGCCTATGAACCAAATCCCAACAAACAACTTTCCTAGGCCATTACCATTCTGAACATGGTACTCTGGCACTCTCTTCTCAAAGCAAAATCTTTCACTTTTGAAATCTTGAAGCTGCAAAAGATGGAGTCCTGCTTCTTCTTGTGATGCCCTTGGGCCATCTTTTCTATTCTCCTTTTCCTTCTCAGCAGTCAAGATCTCTTTTGTTCTATCTTTGCAAGCTACAACTTTACTGGAACTTCCTTTTTGGCCAAACTCAAAACATTTTAAATCATTCTGCTGGGTTCTTTCTCATGATTCTCAACATAAACCTGTATAAAAGACCCCAACAATAGCACCATCTCAACATTAGAAAGTCTTGCAATTTCTCCTGTAAGATGAATCAGTCTGCAACCCTTAATCTCAGTCTCCAGCAAAATCTCTGGACATGAATAAAATGCAGACAAACTTCCTGCCAAGGCATAATACACATCATCTGGAGTTCAACAACCAGTGCAGTCTTTCTTCCCAGAAGAAACCTCCTGAGCCTGAGCCTGGTCTTTACCAGCTTACTGGTATTCTGAGCTCTGACCAGAATCTCTCATACAGTTAAGCCTAAGGTATTCCAGCTCTACTTTTTCAACTAGCATCTCTGAATCTTTCCTCATTCTTCCCTTTCCCACAAGCCAGTTGCAAAGGCTGTTGAGCCACATGGTCAGATAATGTCACAGCAATGACCCCACTTCTGGTCCTAAATTCTAGCTTAGTTACTTTACTCTCATTTCTGAGACAAAAATACCTGACATCCAAAGCTAAAAGGATGAAAGGTTTATTTAGCTCACAGTTTATAGAGATTTCAGTCCATAATTGACTGGCTCCAAGGCAGAGTGACAGAAGGGTAACAGTTCATAGTGGACAGATGGTAACAAAGCAACAAGGGAAACTTAGCAGAAAGGTGCTTTTATCTTATCCAGACTACCAGGATTAGGGTGGTACAAAACCAATCAATGTACTGATTTAGTAATCACACGCCTTTAATCCCAGCATCATACACTCTAGATTCAGCCAACTCTGAGAAAGTCACCTATAACCACACAAGGTCTTGGGGGGAACATCTACATCCAAACCATAACAGTCAGCCTGGCTGGGTGGTGTGGGATCCAAGTCTCATGTGGCTGCGTGGAGCTGTCTGTGAGGCTCCAGTCGTGAAAGCCTGTATGGTGTTGGAGGACTGGTAAGTAGGGCCATGAATGCACAGGACTGTTGCCAGAGGCCTCAGTTTCTCAGTACCTGGCACTCTCGCAAAGGCTGCTGGGATGACACCTGGCTTTCCCCAAGCATGAAATCTAAGAGAATCAGCAGAAGCTACAAGATCTTTTTATGACCTAGTCTCAGATATGGCATATTTTCACATTTGTCCTATTATGAGTCACACTGGCAAATCCTAACACAGTTTAGAAAGGGACTACACAATGGCCTGAATATGAGGGCAAGAGATCATTGGGTACCATCTTGGAACCTTCCTACTACAGCCCTATATTCCAAATTCACTTTGTATTTATATCCCCTTTCTCTTCTACCAGTGCCTGCTTTCTGGAGTCCCCTCTTTTGAGACTGAAATTCAAATGGGTTAAAATTGGGCTTCTCAGCTCAGAGCCCAGATATTATCCACAGAAGCCAAATCCCTGGGCACTACCATCAGCTTCTAGATTCAGCCCAGCAACCTGTGACATGTGCCCCTTCCACTACTCTGTGTTTCCATTCTCTCTTTTACCTCCCAGGAATATTTATTTTGTTTGTGAGTTTGAGTTTTTCTTTTCTGTCTTTATGTTTTATCTTTTATCAGAGCAAAGGAAATATATTCAACTGTTCACAAACTTGCTGATCCACCTGACTTGAAGCCTTCTCTTACCATCCATCTTCCAAACATTGACAGTTTTCTTCTACTTCTTTCTTTCTCACTTTTTATTCTTGTCAGCTTTCCCCTTGTTGTGACAAAATGAGAACATAGACAATTTGAAAGAAGAAATGGTTTATTTGACTCACAGTTTCAGAGGGTTCAGTCCATGGTTGCCTCCAAGGCAGGAAAGCCATGGCTGAAGCACATAGTGAAGCAAAACCGCTCAGTTCATGGTGGCTAGATGCAGGACACAGGGAAGGACACGAGTAAGAGATATACCCTCTGAAGGCCTGGCCCTGGTGACTCATTCCCTTCAACTTGGCCCCACTTCATAACTGTACATTTAGCTAACATAAATAGATTAACCCATCAGTGAGTTTAACACCTAACAATCCAGTCACCTCTCCAGAAGTTTCTTAATCTGGTCAAGTTGACAATTAAGATTAACCGATATACCTATTTTCATTGCCATGTGGGTTGATTTTTATTTTTTTATTATTAACTTTTTATTTTGTGTGGGGCAGGGCAACAGGTATCAAATTTGGGACCTAGTGCTTGTGAAGCAGGCAGCAAGGGTTGATTTTTAAAAATTCTTTATCTATCCTGTTATTCTATATTTCAAAAGCACAGCACAAACATGAAATTATTTAATCAACTATCCTTTTGGATTAACTCTGATCCACACAAGCGAGCCCATTTTTCCTGCTTATTATTTGGAAGACACTGCTACTTGAGCCTTGTCCACGTTTTCAGATGATGCAGCTTGGATTGTCCCTAGAATCTAAAGGAGACACCTGACTGGAAAAGTGGACTTGTCTTACAGCTGACCCTCAGCATCTGGACATTCCCTTCTTCATGCTTAAAGAGTCACAGATACAAATAGATATTTTCTGAAATGTCCTATAGTTCTGTGATTAAAAAACAAGGTTGTTAGAAATTCCTAGCAATTTTTCCAAACTAAACAATATAGATCTTTAGAAGATTTTAAGAAGATTGTTCTTGACCATTGGCATATATTTAGCCAAGGAACAGCTTGTAAAAGCAATGTAAGTCATCTGTCCATCTTCCACATGGACAAGATCTAAAGATGGCTTAGAAGCTGGGAGGTTTGTGCTCAAGAGAGGAATAAGCATACTACAGGGCAGTCTAGAAAACTCTCAAGTAACTGGTTCATTTGTTGGTTAATAAGCAAAGTCTCATCAAGTGCTCCTTTGCTAATTGTCCTTTAAAGGGGGATAGATTGATTTATATACAAACCACACTCTTTAAAAAAATATTTTCAGGGATATTTTCTGAAAGAACCATTCCTACAAGTAGGCAAACCTAAGGGCCCCCCAAATATCTCAACATGTGTCTTCACTTGCCAACCTGGAATTTGGATTTTCTATTTGGGGCTTTTGTAGCAGTTTTTGTGTTAAGAGCTATTGGTTCCAGGAACATGTGTCAGTTCATATTAGTCAGCTTTCCCACTGTTTGTACAAACTATGGGACACTCATAACTTATGCAGACATTTACTTCGGCTCACAGTTTTAGAGGATTCAGTCCCTGGTTAGCTGGCTGCAAGTCAGGAACATCATGGCGAAAGGGTATGGTCTGGAGCCAAGTTGCTCAGTTCATAGCAACAAGGAAACAGAGTGAGGGAACAGTGCCAAAGAGGAAGGAGCCAGCAACCATATATACCGGTGGCACCCAAATATATTAGTCAGCTTTTCTGTCACTGAGACACATTACCTGATATCTACAACTTGCTGAAGGAAAGGTTTCCTTGAGCTCACAGTTCAGGAGATTCAGTGTGCTGTCAGTAGGCTATGGGGGCAGAAGTATCATGGCAGAAAGGCATTGCAGAGAAAAGTTGCACAGTTCATGGTGACCTGGAAGCAGAGCAGGGGAAGAGTTCTTGAGAGGAACAGGATAGGGACCACATATATACCCAAGGCCACACCTCTGCGACACACTCAGATATACCCAGAAGTGTGCTTCACCAATCCCTCCTGTGAATCCCAAGCCAATCACGTTGACGATTAAACTTAACCAAAAATTAACCCGTTAACACACAAAACACTATATGAGTTTAGCTCTCAGAGAGAAAATTCAGCAGCAGTAAGTGAAAAAGCAAAGCATACTCAACATGAAAGGCTGGAGGAGGCAAGAGGAGGTGGTTGTGGCTTGGTTTACTGCTTCCCAGAGTCTTAACCTGTGCTGACCAGTGTAGACTTCCCCCAGATCAAGGGAATGAGAAAAATAAGAATGGCGTAGAAAAATGTTTGTGAAGTAAAAACTAATTGTTTCTGTTTTAAATGACCAGATATTATTCTTGTGAGAATTTACTTGCTTTTTGTGCTATTGTAATTTTCTTTTGTTATAGAACTAATAGGTTTGATGTGGATTGGTAGATGGTGGTGTGGGTTGGTTGATTTGTGTTTGGAAGTGGTAATTACCCTTACTTAGAAAAATATAAACAAGACAATCCTATGTTGATCTCTACTAAATTTTTTAAAATTTCATTTATCTGTGAAGTTTAAAACAGAACTTTTGAACTACATGATGTACTAGGATCTTCTGATCTCCAAATTGCATTGCCTGTTCTCCCCGCCTCCCAACTTTAGACCAAAGTGCAAGAGAGGAAGTGAACAGAGGACACAAGGGAAAGAAGAGTGAGTCCTACCTGCTGTCCTAGGCAGAAGAACCATCTCTCCCTGGAGCTCAAAGCCAATTCTTCTTTACGTTTCCATCTTAATATTTTAAACACAACTTTCACACTGCCACAGAAAGAAAATGTAATCAAGATAGCTTCTGCCAACAATCAGCAAGCTTTTTCTGTAATAGCAAATATTTTAGGCCTCATAAGTGAGGAGACAAAATTAAGGCTGTTATACAGATACCTATGTTCTAAGAGAGGAAAAAATATCCTCAAGTTTTCTCTTGGAGAAATACAAACTTTACTTATGGACATTGAAATTTGAAGTGGATATAATATTCACATGCCTCAGGATTTTTTTAGTCTGCAAGCTAGTTTGTCAGCATCTGGTTTAGACAGCATATTTAATAAACTACCATATTATGTTTACCCCTGGGACTTTACAATGCATCATCAGAGGTACAAGGGCACAGTTTGGCCCAGGACGAGGTACATATTCTCCCTCTTGAAATGTCTTGGAGGCCCACAGAACCTACTGATAAGAAATGGACCCCAGTGGTTGAGAGCGTGGCTCTGTGTCAAATCACCAGTGCTCAGAGCCAAGCTCATTCTTACCGTGGTGTGCTAGCCTCTTGATGTCATGGTTTTCTCATCTATCAGCTGGAAGGAGGTATGAATAAAATAGAACACAAGGAAGAGACTCCTGAGCACAGCACCGTATATGGTGCTCAAAAAACACTGGTATTCTTATATACTGATGAACGTTCATTTCCTCTACTGGTGCTCTCATGGAGGGATCCTGCAGAGTCCCCATCTCACCCAAGTGTTGGGGGCTTCTCGGTTCTCCTGGATTTAAAATCTTTTGGGGACAAGAAGAGGAAGAATCTGGAATTAGTGATTATAGATGTATACCATTCCCTGCCATGGGACGAGCAAAACATTCTCATATTGTTTATTCCCAAATGAACTCTGATTGCCAGCTGCTTTGTCAGAGCCAGTAATCTGCATGCCCACTGCCATGCAGAAAATCAAAAATGGGTGGCTGGTTTAGATTGTCTAGACTAGCAATGGCTCCCTGGACAGGAGCTGAAAGATGGGAAGTGACAGCTGCAGTGAGATGTGTGTGATTCCCAAGTGCGGGGATGGCACTTCTGGGTAAGTAGGAGGGGCCCTGCAGACATGTGCTTATGGGTGTCCCCCTCCCTCCCTGCAGGGCAAGCTGCCAAGGTGGGAGGTCAGTGCTCAAGGCAGACATGGGTGAAGGCAGCCCCAAAAGGGGTCTGTCTGGCACAGTTTGGCTGTGGTCAGCTCTTCTTTCCACACAAAACCTTTGCCTCAGGCGACTGGCTGGGCAGAATGGCTGGCAGGGTCAATAGTCACAATGCAAAATCAACAGACCTGTTCAGTGAGCTGTTAACTATCTGTGAATGGTGCCAACTTCCCCTCCCACTGGACTGGGCTGGCCTGGGTGTGGGGGAGGAGAGAGGAGAGGCCACCTCTGCTTCCCAATCAAGCACAGAAATAGGACATATTGTGTTCTGGGTGTAGAAAGAACCAAGATTATTTTGGAAATTATTTTCTGGCCCATTACTGAACAACAAAAATGGGTGTACTTAACTGTACGTGGAGGTCCGTACTGTCATCCTAGCTAATAGGGAGGATGAGGCAGGAGGATCACGTTTGAGGCCAGGATGGACAGCTTAGGGAAATTCTGTCTCAGAATAAAATAAAAAAGGCTAAGGATGTGGCTCAGTGGTAGAGCTCTTGTCTAATATGTGCAGAGACCTGGGCTCAACCACCTGAAAAAGTATCATGTGTTTAATAGCCCCTTTATTTGTTTAAAGAGTAAAATGACAATTTTTTGCTGCCTGCCATGCTGGAGGAATGTAAGACACTGTTCTCCTTGTAGACCAGTGCTAGTGATAAGCTCTTGTGAGCAGTTAGTTAGCAATGGTAAATTAATAAATCCCAAATAGCTCACAGCCATAGACCTTAGTTAGGATCCTAGATACACTACTATTCTGCTAAAGGCTCTACCATTGTTAACGGATGGGACTTCATTTCACAGCTATGGAAACTGAGGCAGTAGCAATGGCTGAAAGTCACATCAGTGATTTGGCAGGGCTGGGACTTAGATGTAGGAAATCTGCTTCTGGAACTGGTGCCTCTCATACCCACGGCACACTGCAGACCACAGAAGACGATGTCAGGTGACACATGGGATGCGTGGGCAGCCCTCAGGTGATGTGCTGGTGACTCTTGTTAATGCGTGGGAACTATGGTAGTAGAGGTGAAGAGTGCTATAGCTGACTGGCCAGCACCCCTGAAAGCTCTTGCTTTCTTTGTGTCATGTATGTGACATGGCATCTGTCTACCACTGGGGTCTCCAACCAGTACTTTATTAAACAATACACTTGGTACCTAGCATCTGCGCTCATAAGAGTTAAAATACTGTTGACAGTTACAAGTTAGTTTGCTTATACTGTGACAAAAGGTAATTTCCAGTCCTTCCCTCCACTCTTGGAGGAAGAACATGGCTAGTCCAGGCTGACTACCCATTTGTCTTTCGGCGTGGGACCCTGTAGAGAGAGATGCCCCCAGTGTTTTAGTCCACTAAAAGCACAGCAATCGGCAGGTGGCCTTTGACAGCATTTCAACTTCTCACAAAATTACTGTAAGGCAGATCCTAGGATATTCCTTTACAAGTGGGGCAACGTGGAAAGATTAACTGATCTGCTCAAAGCTCCAGTCAGTTTTCACCAAAGCTAGGAGTAGATCTTACATGGGTGGACCCACATAGCGTATACACATGATTTCTGTGACTTTTGAACCTGTAAACCCTCTTAGATTCTCCACATTGAAAGTTTATTTTTCATTCTAAGTGAAGTTATACAACATGAATGCAACCATTAAGAGAACAATTCTCATAAGGTCAACTATTTAATTTTCAAAAAAAATGCTGAAATATCACATAATCTTGGATCATTTCCGAATTTCAAGGTGGGGCAGAGCCACAGTATCATTAAGAGCTTCCTGTTCATGATAAATGATTTCTTATTCTATTAAGGAGCGATATAAGGACACTAAGAGGTTGGAAAAGGAGAAGTCGTAAAAATGTTGCTTAAGAAATATTCATCAGTTATGTTTCCTATTGTAGCCTTTGGCCACACTGGTTTTTAAGTGATTTAGTGTTTAATAGTAGTTAATGAATTACATCCCATAAAAGTATTCATAAAGTTTTAAAAATGGGTCCATGAAAGTGGATAAAAATCAGTGTAAAGGAAAACATGGCCCTTGTATCTTTTAGCCAAATAATTTATTTGAATATTGATTATTGAAACATATTTTTCCAAATTAAAAAAAGTGTATTTGAAGAAAAAAGCATAATAAAGGGAATTTACTGTCTTAAGTTTTGAGCTTTTTTCATCACCATCCAAAATCACTGAAGTGCTATATTTCAGGAGCCCCAGTGCCTGGGCCACTATTCCATCACACAAGTGGGGTTCGTTTCTACACCCACAGCTGACCATCCAGCAGGGAGCTGCCCTGACCATAATTTTGAGTTCATTCAGTTCAGGAAGAGCATCAACATGTCAGCAAAACTTTCACGTACCCTGGAATCCTAGTCAGCCCAATTATTCACATGCACAGGCAGACCATGCCTTGCCGATTTAACTGAGAATTAAAGCTGGAACAATTTGGAAGCAGTTGTGTTAACCCTGGCGTAGAAAAGCAGCTGTGGACCTGGCTGTGGAGCCTCGTCAACAGGGAGGCCACACACACACACACACACACACACACACACACACACACACACGGTCAACAACATGGACACAATGGGAAGAGAGTATGGTAGGCCATCTCGCGATAATTCTCCCTTTAACCAACTGTTGGATGGACTAGAGCTCTCCACACTTTCAATGCAAGAGGCCAACTAAGATCCAGGTCTTCTCTCGAGCACACCAGCATGAGCCTGTCTCGCTAACAGGTGGTGTTTTTTTTTGTTTGTTTTTGGTACCGGGGATTGAACTCAGGTCCTTGCTCTTGCAAGGCAGGCAGAGGAACCACTGAGCTAAATCCCCGGCCCTTGCTAACAGGTTTGATGATTACCAAGACATAATTGTTTCTACTCTAATTTCTCCAGTTGCACTTGTTATTGGAACACAATTTAAGTAAACATTAATAACAACTTGACTAAATATGAATGCATAAAAACTTTTTGTGAAAACAGTGTTGGAAGACTTGATGAAACAAAATTGAAACAAAATCGCTAGGCAGGTAGATGTAACTAAGGAAGTATTTGAAACACTACAGAAAAATATGATTTAATGTCAAGAAAGATTCTATACTCAAGCAGTACCACAGGTGTCTTTAAGCAATTGGCCTATTTCAAGGATACTCAACCGGAAGTTGTTAAGGGTGATGCATTGTGGGTACAATTTAGCAAGCGTGGCACAGTAGAACTCTACAAAGCAGATGCATTCTCAGACAAAAGCCCGAGACTCTATCGCACAAGATTGAAGATTAGTGTCCATTTCTGTATTTTAAATTAAAATAAAATGTCTAGTGTTCACGTATCGCTGTTTGTATTTGGTTTGGGTTTGGGTTTTTGGTTTTGGTTTTGGTATTTTTTTTTTTTTGAAACAATGTCTCAGTATGTAGTCCGTGGTAACCTTGAACTCAAGATCCTTCCGCCTCGGTCTCCCCAGTGATGAGATGACAAGCGTGCACCACCATTTTGGGGTTGTTTTGTTTCTTCATTTTAGCCAACTTTTTCAACTAATAAGCAGCTAGTACTGAATACTCAAACAGGGCTTCACACACACACACACACACACACACGGTCAACAACATGGACACAATGGGAAGAGAGTATGGTAGGCCATCTCGCGATAATTCTCCCTTTAACCAACTGTTGGATGGACTAGAGCTCTCCACACTTTCAATGCAAGAGGCCAACTAAGATCCAGGTCTTCTCTCGAGCACACCAGCATGAGCCTGTCTCGCTAACAGGTGGTGTTTTTTTTTGTTTGTTTTTGGTACCGGGGATTGAACTCAGGTCCTTGCTCTTGCAAGGCAGGCAGAGGAACCACTGAGCTAAATCCCCGGCCCTTGCTAACAGGTTTGATGATTACCAAGACATAATTGTTTCTACTCTAATTTCTCCAGTTGCACTTGTTATTGGAACACAATTTAAGTAAACATTAATAACAACTTGACTAAATATGAATGCATAAAAACTTTTTGTGAAAACAGTGTTGGAAGACTTGATGAAACAAAATTGAAACAAAATCGCTAGGCAGGTAGATGTAACTAAGGAAGTATTTGAAACACTACAGAAAAATATGATTTAATGTCAAGAAAGATTCTATACTCAAGCAGTACCACAGGTGTCTTTAAGCAATTGGCCTATTTCAAGGATACTCAACCGGAAGTTGTTAAGGGTGATGCATTGTGGGTACAATTTAGCAAGCGTGGCACAGTAGAACTCTACAAAGCAGATGCATTCTCAGACAAAAGCCCGAGACTCTATCGCACAAGATTGAAGATTAGTGTCCATTTCTGTATTTTAAATTAAAATAAAATGTCTAGTGTTCACGTATCGCTGTTTGTATTTGGTTTGGGTTTGGGTTTTTGGTTTTGGTTTTGGTATTTTTTTTTTTTTGAAACAATGTCTCAGTATGTAGTCCGTGGTAACCTTGAACTCAAGATCCTTCCGCCTCGGTCTCCCCAGTGATGAGATGACAAGCGTGCACCACCATTTTGGGGTTGTTTTGTTTCTTCATTTTAGCCAACTTTTTCAACTAATAAGCAGCTAGTACTGAATACTCAAACAGGGCTTCTATTTTAATGTGAAAACAAAATACAAGCAAAAACTCGATTATGTTACTCCTGAAAGCGCAAGATCCAAACTTAGGGACAATAATGAAGAAAGCCTAGGATAAACTGTGTGTGACAAAAAAGGGGTGTCAAGTCTCTGTGGGTGGTGATGGGAAGTCACTCCCAAGGCAAGGAGGGAACTCACGGGGACAACGCGTGCACACTTGACTTCTAATGCTAACTGTGTGGGTTCTAAATGTTCTTGAGACCATAAGAACCACTTGCTGAAGCCTTGTGTGTTAATCAAGGTTGCAAGCATTAATTCAGATGAAGTCTCAGGCACAAAATGAAACATTTGCTGCTCATCAAATAGCTTTTCATGTTCTATGTCACTAAGGAATGAACCTGTGTAAAGCTGACGAACTTATTTAAAAGTAGTAATCTGTCATTGCATGCATGTTGATTCGTTAATTTTGATACTAATGCTGTAATTGGGTAAGAATGTACTCTTGTTTTGGGGAGATGGTTACAAAAGTATTAGAGGTGAAATGTCAGGCTTTCTGCAGTTTACTTCTGAATAATTTGGCAAAAATGTGTGTGTGTGTGTGTGTATGTGTATGTATACAGAGAAAAAAGAGGGAGAAAGAAAAATGGAGAACATGTCAATAATTTGTGAACCTAAATGCAAGAATATTTATTGTATTATATTCCCAGAAAATGGCATCAATCAAAGAAACTAATGAATAATTAGTCTTGTGTCAATTTTAATGTTTTACACAAGCCAAAGCCTCTAGTTTTATGCTTTGCCATTCCTGCCTTAATTGTAATTCATACATAGAATGCACCTTCACCACACCAACCCCAAAATAGCCATAGAATTCATATATCTTAAAATTCCAAGTCCAAACTGAACACCAACAAATGGCCAACTGTCAAGCACAAGCATCTGTTCAGTGCATATTACACGGCAGGGAGACGTATGTGAGCAAGGCAAGGATTCCTTCTCTCCTGAGACCATCAGTCATTGGGGAAAACAGCCTGAAATGTACAACTGCAAATACTCCCTGAGAATGCATCAGAAAGGGGGCCCCATTTAGTCTGGAGCAAACCAGCCAACAATTTGTTCAAGAGTGAAAAGTTTCCAATGATGATTGGCAAACATGGCTTTGATTCCAAGAGATGAAGCTAAACTTGGCCCCTTGTCACCTGGTCCCTTCTTGGGGATTAAAAGACTGTGAATCTGCCTCTCCCTTCCCTGGCCTTGGGTTACTCAGAGTCCCAAGTGGTGCATGGCTGAAGGATCAGAGATACGCTGTCCATTTAAAAGCAGGGGCTCCACGTGCACTGGAGCGCCAAGCCCTGGCCAGGTCGAGCTTTCTCTCCCAACATGGAGGCCTCAGTGTGGGCCTCAGGGCTGTGCCCATGCTCAGCCATGCCTACTCACACTTCTAGAAACAAAAGCCTGGAGAGACTTGTCTTCAAGCGGTCTTTGTTTGAGTCCAGGGACAGAAGCATCCCCCAAGTAAAGGAGCACATAAGCCCCACTGTATGACATCACCAAAACGTGCATACACCAATTAATGCCACAGGTGACATCGTGTTCCAGAAGCTTCTGAGAACTGGCTGTGCCTTTCAGAGACTGTTGCGGTTCCCACTCCTGAGGAGGCGGGCACCAGCACCCCAGGGTGCCACAGATTTCTGAGAAGCACCCGGGAGTTTCTGATTCCAGGACTAGGGAACTGGCCCCAGACTGCTCTCCTGAAAATTGTCCAGCCCATGCTGAGGCAGCCGGCCTGGAGAATCCAGGCTTCCAGAATGGCGGCCTTAGCAGCGTGGTCCTTGAATGTGTGACTGATGTTCACACAGAAGTTTAGGAATCCAGAAAGGCCAGGTTAGCATGATTAAGTCACAGTATGACTTAATGACCCCACACACCTGGCATGAAAATTAGACGCATCATTCTTCTACACATATCAAATAACCAGCACTGTGAGAAACTATAGTTTTCTTCCAGTCAACTACTTTCCAGTCATGTAAGTTAAAATGTGCACAAATGTGGTGAGGGTCGGTGGAGAGTGTCTGAAAATCACTATGAATTCCCCTTCTATGAGTGGCAGGAAAGACATTGTCCTAGTCCAAGGAAATACAGTCAATATTTGGAGCCCATTTTTTTTGCACAAACCGAATTCCCTATCTTAGAAATATCCTGGGCATTTTTAAAATTTCCAGATCAACTAGCCAGCCTCTCTCCTGGACTTGTTCTGCCTCTACCATTGATTAATAGTCCCCCCACCCCCGCCCAGGAAAGCAAACTAAAATTCTGTTAATGTTAACCTGAAGAAATAAAATTAGGACAAGGGTTAATATACAACCCTAGAACGTATCATGTATGTCAGAACACATTACATTCATGATTTATAGCTATTTTACTCTTAGTTCCTCTACCGGCAGACGCAAGCTAGAAGATGACCTTCTCTAGCGTTCGTGTGTGACAGGTGATGAGCATGAGGTTGTAAACGTGTCACGGTGACTGGTTAGCTAGGACGAGGGTCCCCTAGCTCATTGCCAAATCAAGAACTTAAGAATTTGCCTATATTAGACCCCTTTGCGCTGATACCAGTGGCAGCATCGTACGGTCCAACCAATTATTTTCCTGGGAGGAAAAAAAAAAAAGCTAACTCTGTCTTGTTTATAAACTACGTATGATCCTCACGTACCACAGAATTATGTGCACTCACCTGACATTTCTCCTACAGTGCAGCATGTCCTTACTTTTCTGCCTGTTTCCTTTGCTGTACTGCCACACATCACTTTAGTACCTGGTTCTCAGAGAACAGAGAAATTTGTTTGCTGTTGCCCTATCAGCTGCGATCTATGAAGCTGTTTTAAAAGGAATCTTTCCTGTTTCCTTCCTCCCAGGGCTGTGCCTGTACAGACAAAGGCCAGTGTTTCTGCGGTGGCGCCAAAGGCGAGAAGGTAAAAGAAAATTTAACTCTGATTTTCTCACTATAAGTGGCATCAAGTAATTCACACTCAAAAGATCATCAGTATGTTGTTCCATTCCCCAAACCCAATTTTAAGTAATTGTATATAAATTAAAACAAACAAACAAAAAAAACAAACCGAGAGAAAACAAAACAAGATACCAGAAAACACACACACACACACACACACACACACAAAGAAAACCTCAGATATTTTATATAAATACTGCCACTTAGATTGTTAACTCTCTTGGTTATTAGAGAATCAGTAACAAGTTAGCAGAAAAAGAAGTGTAGGAACCCTCTACCTATAAATGTACTATTCACAATCTTGCTAAACATTAAAAAAGTAAAAAAAAAAAAGTGGTTTGCTTATTTTGACATAAACATTGAAACCCATGGATGTTTTTCCATTGTGTTGGTACAAGATCTCCCCCTGGTGGAAACGTGCTGTAGTTGCATGCTAGTTGAGCCCAAAGTTCATTCGAGGGAAATAGAAACACTAGCTCCATTGCAGAATTCCAGAAAAACAGGAATGCTGTGAAATCTCATTAATTCGCTCCATTCACTTTTTTAAAATTTGTGATAATAAAGGCGAGGGCAGAATTAAAGTTTGCCTTTGTTTGCAAAATTCTTTCCTACGAGACACTAATTATTTAACAATAGACACTAATTGTTTAACGATACTGAAGGCTATGTAAAAATATTTTAAGAAAATATATTTCAAGCTCTTTAGACGAAAAGATTTACATATAAGTTATGTGCTAACTATAACTATTATTGTTATATCTATTTTAAATTATTTTATATTTCATATGTAGTTTGACTTAGGTGTTTTTCCTGAAGCTATGATTGTTTGTTCAGATTCACGTTGGAAAAACCCTCTCTATGGATCCAGCTTGCATTTAAGCAACTACTGACTCTCAGCTGTTTGCAAGATAGGACTTTGCATTTCTAGAATATGAAAAAAATACCTAGGTATGGATGGGCTCTAGCAATTTTTTTTTTACTCACTTCTTATGAGGTGTGTGCATTCATACTCACAAACATGAAATAGCTGGCTTGATTTTTTTTCCAGTTCTATAATGAAGTTACACACATCAGCCAGTAGTCTTAATGTTAAGGAGTAATCCAAGGGTCTGTGTCCATGGAAAGATTATTTACTGGTGGGATGTGGTCAATCACCGGGCCTAATGAACTCTGGTTCACTATTCCAGAGACTTTTTCACAGTACCATCTGACTCCCTCTAAAAATTTATTTAGCTCACACTTTTGGCTGTGCTACCTTTGAAGTATCTCCTGTGTCTCCTGCAGGAGAAGATAAGGTCTCGTCATCTTCCGTTCAAGACCTAGCCAGTGGATTGAATTACTAATTCTTGTGTAATCAAGAAAGATCTAAAACTCACTGCATGGTAGTGGTTTTTTTGTTCATTTGTTTGGTGCTGGGGATAGAACTTGGGCCCTTCTGCTTGAAAGGCAAGCTGTGGAACCACTGAGCCAAATCCCCAGCCCTTACATGGTAGTGTTCTTCTAAGTGACACTCCCCAAAACTCATTCTACTGACTGGGTCCCACTCTCCAGCCCTCAGTCGGCATACTCCACTACTTTGATTTTTCTGATGGGGCTTTTCCCTCAGCACCTTATTCCCTTTCCCTTAATCTCTGCCCTGAACAGCTCTACTACTTGGGGAAGTCAGGTTTCTACAACCCTAAAGAAAGTACCAAGCCTACAGGCGTATCAAACCCATGCACTGACTACAGAGTGCTGCTTAGTAATTTCTTAATCCAAGAAAAACTATGCAAAATGTTACCATGAAGGCAATAAAGATGAGAACACTATGGTCATGAGTGTGGGTGTTGTTGGATAGTTGCTGTTCTCTGTGTTTCTCATCTTGTTTTGGTTTTAACAGGGGGAGAAAGGCTTTCCCGGACCCCCTGGTTCTCCAGGCCAGAAAGGATTCCCGGGTCCTGAAGGTCCTCCTGGACCCCAGGGACCCAAGGTAAGCTTGAAAAAAATCTCCCAATTCATCCAAACCTTCTTCATGCCTACCCCATAGACTGCTGAGGCCCCAGAGAGAATTCCACATCCTAGCTCACTGGCGGATACATGAAAAATTCCTGGTCTTCAGTCTTAGCTCAGCCCTCAGCATCCTATTCCAAGATGACTGCAAGTGATCACCATTGTCTTCAAGTCCCTACTCAACCAACTTCCTTTGCATCCCCGTCCTAGTTCTACACCTGCGTCTGCCCTGTCACTCGTTCTCCTGCTGGAGGAAATGAGGTCTTTTCATCTTCCATTTGAGACCTATTCGTCCACCCACACCTGATCACTGGAGGGGATTCCCACCAGCACCTTATTTCAGGATGTGTGTCCTCTCTCACTGTACATTCCAGCTTAACTTTTGATATTGGGTTTTTTTTCTTCTGGGCCTAAACATGTAAATATTTTACCACACTAGTGTCAGGCTCCCTCTAGATTTTTTTTAGGTTCTGTAGCCAAACATTGCCCTATCCTTCGTGTCTTTTCTTTGCATCAAGCTTCCTGAAGGAATCAACATGCTGCCTGAAGTTTCTCTGATACTCATTCATTGGCCAGTGGTTATTTGCCTTCTTTCCCTTTCCCCTGAAAACATCCTCACAAAAGTCACCAATGGCCACTGTTAGTGGGTACTTCAGTGTCTTTATCTTACTTGAGCCCCTCTGCTTTGTTTCGGAACATGTAGATAATTCTCTTCTCCTTGACACTTGACACACTTGTTTGTCTTTTGCAACACTATTTTCCCTGATTCTCCTCCTGTCTTCCTGTCTGTTCCTCCCTTTATGGGTTCCTCTTGGTTGGGTCCCTTCAAATCTGGGCTCCTAAGGTTCTTACCAGAGCCTGTTACCCATCACACAAATCACACAATTTTATCCTAAAGCCTGCATTACACAAAGAGCTTTGTTTTGATAAATACCCTAGAGGATTTACTAAATAATTCCTTGACCACTGGATTCGCTGATTGTTCTTTCTACTGGGGACCTTAGCTGGACTTAAATCTGGGCTTTTTCACGTACACATTTACTTCCCTGACTACGGGTGCCCAAGAGGCTATGAATTAACTATAAGTTAAAAAAGATCATTATAATTCTTCTATGCATTCTTTTAAACATTCCATACTGTATTAGAATATGTATTAGCATAATGTGTAGAATATTTAAATGATAATCAAAGCCAACATATTGTGTATTTACTTTGTTGAGGGGCCGAGCCATTTATTCCTTTTTTTGTACCGGGGATCGAACTCAGGACTTTTCGCTGGCAAGGCAGGTGGCGGCACCACTGAGCTAAATCCCCAGCCCCATTTATTCTTCACTGTATCTCCTTTGCTCCTCACACTGACCCCATAAGTCTTGACCCTGGTGTCTCATAGCCTTGTTCCCATTGTAACTGCATTTCATGGCTGAGGAAACTGGTGGAATACTTAAGTAATTTGCCCTGGGTCACACAGATAATGGGTAGCAAAATCCAAATTCAAAACATTTTTTATATTATGTGGGGTTTTCTCCCCCTCACACTAAATGATTTTCTAGCTGGAGTCCAACTGGGTATCTACTACTGAGTTATAACACTAGGTGCTGTGAGTTAGAGCAGATCCCACAGGGTAAGGGTTCAGGCCCACAGGACTGCACACCCCACCCCAGGTTGGATGCCAGTCACTAGTAGTGGGCCTCCAGGTTACCCACTCTTCTTTCCAATTTAACTACACACTAGAGTGCCCATGACCTCAGGCTTGCTAGTTAGCTTCCACGGCTCCTAGAAATCAGGGAAACACTTGGTTCTGGTGACCAGTTCATAAGAACAAAATGTATGAACAGCCAGCTGAAGCGGTATCATCGGGGGTGAGAGCTGAACAAGCCCCAAGTTCAGGAGGCTCTGACCCCATGGAGTTGGCATGCACCACCCTGGTACGTGGGTGCTTACCAACCCGGAAATTCTGAAATCTACACCATTTAGGGATTCTTTGGGAGGCTTCCTCACAAAGACACGATGAGTTAGTTACTAACTCAGTGTCCAGCTCTTCTCCCCTCACGAAAGGGTGGGGACTGGAGCAGAGAGTCCCAAGCTTCAAATCCCATTGGGTGCTTTCTGGGAAGCAGCCTCCATCCAGAGCCCCAAGTTTGCCTCATCTCAATAAAAGCTGTTTCTATCCCCAGAAAAACCCAAGCAATTTAGGCGCTCTTTGTCTGTAAGTGGAATCAAAGACCATATATGAGAACCAAAGCTGTTCTTCCCACCCTTATCAGTCAAGAAATAAGAATTTTAGGAGCCATGTACTGGGAACCAAGAGAAGATCAAATGTAAATATTTCTTATACCACATTTCCGATACAAGAATGAAACTCTTGATACCAACATTGTGCAGGAAAAAATGCAGAAGGTGTCTGTTTGGGGGAAATTC
Source organism: Fukomys damarensis (assembly GCF_012274545.1). NCBI lineage: Eukaryota > Metazoa > Chordata > Mammalia > Rodentia > Bathyergidae > Fukomys > Fukomys damarensis. Next base: position 126,127,786 of record NW_022900928.1, read on the forward strand.
TCCTGTTTCCATGTCTGTCACATTGGTGTACATATTCTCTTTCTCTTTGGCTTCTGATCCTGATTTTGAAAAGTCTTTCCAATTCTGCGCAGACTCCAAAAATTCCATTCACCCTTCGGGGGCTTGGCCTGGCATTTCCTTCCACTTCATGAGCTCACCACTTCCGACCTAGATTTAAATCGGCCTTCCCTCTTTTTCTCCTTCTCTATCTCTTTCTCTGCTTGTTCCCTGTCTTTAGAGATGCCAGCCATCGACTAAAATAATAGTTGTCAGCACATGGTGCTTGGATGGATTACCAATGCATGGATATTTCATAAAGTTCACCCAAAAAATCTGGGTCATGCTGCCATAGAATTCCTATTTTACAGCACAGTGCATAGATATGCACTGCCTCGAATCAAAACTCAACCTGAAGCAGACAATTAGAGAACACTGAAACCTGACCAAAGAGGTTTTTCAGAATTATAAGCTTCCTTTCTCAATTTCAATATTTTCTGCGTGAGGAAATTTACAAGGGGGAAATAAAACCTGTAAGCCGCTCTTCTGCCTTCTGCATTACTCGGCCTCCTGCCAAGAAAAAGCTCAGCCTTGAATGTGGCCATGGGGCCAGGAATTCCACCTCATACAGGAAAGGCTGGCTTTGGCCTTGACAGTCCTATCTCAGAATACTCTGTAACACCCTTTTCTCCGATTATCAAAAATACCGAAATGTACTGAAACACTCTGGCGTGATGCCAGTGGCTTTTGGACAGTGGAAATTTTACAGCAAGTGGTTCAGTTGAAATATTCTCCATTTAAGGTTATCGTCCAAGAAAGAAGGCCTCAAACCTGTATTATGTGCCCAGAGCAAGTTTATGTGTGGATCATGCCGTCCTTACCTCATTTTGTGTTACTTGTGCATGTCGGGCATACAGTATTTTTGGTAATAAAGTGTTTCTCCTGCATGGAAACACTGACTGTTATTCTCCTCTGCCATTATAATTGTGGCATTCGTTCCTTATCAGGACCCAACAGCTGGCTGGCTGATGTAGAGCTTTGTAGAATTTAACGTGCAAGAAATCACCAAAGAATAGCATTACAAATGCAGATTCTAAATCAATAGGGATGGTGGGTAAGCAAATGTAGGGGCACAGAAAAGAGGGTGACCTAAAGATTGACACATGCTAAGCAAGCCTTCTTCCACCAAGCTGCATTCTCAGCCCTGGAATAAATTTTTGTGAGACGAAACAAGCAAGCACTTGAACCTTATTAACAATGAAACGACCGCAAGAGCAATGCAGCGTGGCCTATGACTAAGATTGGAGCTGTGAATGTATGGATTTCTTAGCGCCAAATAAGTTTCCACAGTGCTCACCTCTTCTTTTTTCCCTTGGATCTAGGGATCTCCAGGACTTCCAGGATTCACCGGTCCCAAAGGTGTAAGGGTTAGTAGTCCAACCAGTCCATTCTGATTGTCTGATGAACATTCTTCTTTTAAAAAGATCAACTCTGCAGCATAAAGGTTATTCAAATGTCGGAAATAAGGAAGTGTATAAGTGTGGTTCCTTCGATGAAGTTCAAAAACAGGTAAAACGAACCCATAGTGGGCAAAGTAAGAATAGTGGCACCACATTAAGGGTGGGTGCTGACTGATAGGAAGGGCACGAAGAAGGCTTCCTGAGTAATGGGGTTGCTATGTCACCGTGGATCAGTGGAAATTATTGTGCACAAATAAATATTCATTAATCTGTTCACAGAAGATGCAAGCACTTTATTATATGCAAAATATACCTTTAAAATCTATCCACCAATGCCAAAGTCAACCTTAACAACATCTTTTTAAAACTTCTACAAATGTCAAATTTACAAAAGATCTTCAAACCTTTTCTGTTTTTCTAATCACTTTTACGCATCCCCAATCATAGCTGCAGGAAGAGATTATTGCAGGGGAAATAACTATAGACACAGAATGAACATTTTTGGAACTGTTTTTCTTACCATCTCCTCCTCTTTTTTTTAGGGAATAACTGGATTACCAGGATTTTCAGGTCCTCCTGGACTTCCAGTAAGTAATGGGAAAAAAAATCTGTGGCTAAAAAAAATTAAAAGTGAGCTCATCCAACTGAAGACATTAAAACAATAGCACAAAGAAATATGTTCTGGTATATCTGCTCCAGGAAGAAAATGGCAACTTAGACCTGAGTGACACATTAAAATGTGTTTTTGTATGACATATGAGTTAGATCATATCTCCTGAAACATGAGTAGCATTGAGTAGAATAGATAGAATAGAATAAGATGATTCTGTTTAATAGCATAGAATAATAAAATAGTTACCCTCTGTCCATACGTCCCTCTTCTTCCTTGCTTTCTCCCACCTTATAGCAGCATGTCAAGGGATTTCAGTTACTGTAGAAAAACCTTTGCTTTACTGCATATATCCATCTCTCACTTGATAATTTTCATTTCAATTAGTCTGTCTGATTTGCTGTGCTATTTAAGTTGTTAAATTATATCAAAAGCCAAAATTTAAATTTAAACTAAACACCCTTTATGTGTCAGTAGCTGTTTAGTTAAGTTCATATATTCCCTTGGTTTCCTAACTGGTTTTTCTGCTCCCCAGCCTTGTGGTTTTTGCCTGGGCTTTGAGATTTGCTCTCTTTTTAGGGCCTCCCAGGCCATTCCGGGCCATATGGCCCTCCTGGATTACCGGGATGCAATGGTTCTAAGGTAAGCACTGCTCACATGATTGAAACATGCTTTGTCAAATCAATAAATCAAGGGAAAATAGCAACAAGATGGAAACGTTCTTTCTTGAAACATTGATTTAGTTGAATCGGCAATATGATTTTGAAGCAGGGAACTTCCTATTTCTTTCTCTTCATTCCTTGCTTCCTAATTGTATTTTAAGGAAGTTTTCCCACAGAAAGAAAATAGGGGGCTGGGTTCAACTTGTTATTTTCAACAGAGTTTGTGCATATTAATCAGAAACTAAAAGCCTTGAGTGCAAAATTAGTCTTTGGAAAGGAAAGACAGCTTTTCAAGGTTGACTTACCCCTATTTTTTTTCTAACTGAACTCTTCTCATTCATGGTGGCCATGAATGAACTAATTACTAAAGTTTTAAGGAAGCAGCAATTAAAAAGTTTTTGGCACAATTAGACTGCCTTTCATGCACAGTTTGAGAAACAGTAGATTCTAATCCTGTTTTCAGTTAAGATAATAATTTTCTGGCCTTCAGCCTCATGACCCAGTAGCCATAAGGAATCTCAATTATTTTACTTAGATTTGTCACTGCATGGTTGGAAGAGAGAAATGGGGATATTTATGTAAACACGCTGTTCTAGAACAACTAAGATTAATGACAAATTTTTTATGTCTTCCAGGGTGAACAAGGATTTCCAGGACTTCCAGGGACACCAGGATACCCAGGGATCACAGTAGGTTTGCAGTTCTTACTCCTCATTATAAACATAGAGTATAAATAAACCAGTTTATTGTACATGGCCATGTACACAAATCTGCCGTGACCTTGGAAAGGCTGGGGTAGCCGTAATAGATGCCTGACTAATAGAGAATGAATTAATGAATGAATGAATGAATGCAAACTCTAAGATTTTGTTTTGTTTTCAAGATATTCAGACAAAAAATGCTTAATAGGCTGGCTTGCTCAGAGGCGAGGCTCAGAATTCTAGCACCTGGAAAGTGAGCTTGAAGGCCTTAGAACCAGACTTCGCTCTATCGTATAACATCTAGGTCAAAAGAAATGAGCCTATAAAACAGGAGAGGCAAAAGGGGAAAACAGCACTTTAGTAGAGGGATTGGCAAGCAACTGCCTAATGCCACTGGGAAGTCCGCTAAGATGGGAAATGGCATTTTGGCATCAGTTTTTGCAACATCAAAGTTGTGGCTAACCTTAGCAAGGGATAATTTCATAGCAGGATGAAGCTGGGGGCAGAGTTGGAAATGAGGAATGAGGAGGAGATGAACAGAATGGGAAATTTTCAGGTGAGATGTGAGACAGGGAAGTACGGGGTGAGGACAGGAGATAAGGGGAAATTTTGTTGGTTTGTTTAAAGGAAGAGACTGGAAAATATTGAAAAGCCAGTTGGAAATAGACAGTGGGAGAAAGGGCAGAGTAACAGAGAAGGATACAATAAGAGTGCAGGTATTTGAGTTACCTCATTATTAATATGCATTCTTTTTCTTAGGGTCCTACTGGTTTGAAAGGACAAAAGGTAAGTCACTTGTAAACTATTATTATTGAAAAATTGTAAGCATGTGTATGAAAAGGGCTATTAACTAATGATATGTAAGCCATTGCAAATCAGATTTCATAATCTAGGCTTTATTAATTCCAAACTCATAAGTAGGACATGATAATTGCTCCTATTGAACAGCTCTTCTGGCTCTTGTCATAAATGGGTCTCAAGGATATATATTTATGTCACCTTTCATGGATACAGAGTCCAGGGGAAGAAAACTGATCTCATGCTCAGAGACCCACACTCAAGGTCAGGAATTGCCACTAATTTTGAAATCTTGGGAAATGACTTATTTGCCCTATATCTTTCCTCCTAAATTGTTAGCTCAGAAAATGCAGATGTGATTTGAATTCTTCAGATTGGTCTAGGGGAAAAATTCCAAGTTATTTGTTTAAGTTTGTATCCTGAGAATCAGCCTTATCCCTAAGGCAGTATGACTGTCAATAAGTATTTAAATGAGTTTTGAAAACATAAAGTTGATAAAGTTTGATAGATGTTTCCATTTTCAAGGGTGCTCCCGCTGAAGGAGAAGATTTAGAACTCAATGGAAAAGGAGACCCGGGGTTGCCCGGATTCCCAGGATTCCAGGTACAGCAATCAAGGCAGAAACCTTTTCCCTGTCTCCTGCCCCCATCTCTCTCTCTCTCTCTCTCTCTCTCTCTCTCTTTTTCTTCCCCCTCTCTTTCCTCCATGTTGTTCTTCCTATTTTAACATTTCAAATATTCAAGTTTATTCTTCTTTACATGTCTGCCTCATTTCATTCTAAAGCATTTACCTTATAAGAAACTATATGATGCTGATATGCAAAGATGATTTTGTATATATGTCTTTCAATCTCTTCTTAAAAGTTGTTCTCCCAAGCTTTCCTGAATGCCTGAATGTAAATAGTCTTCAGGGAAGTTATATTCCACTTAATCTGTGTTTGTTGAAATCAAGGATGAGTTTATATTGTTATGGAAGGAATTGGTTAAGTAATATGCAGAGAGGAGCAGAATGGAAGTAAAATTAGAAAAGGCTTATTTTGTCAACAAAGGTCAGTCACACTTAAAAGCAGTGCCAGGATCAACCCTGCACTGGGTTACAACTCCTTTTATGGGGTTTTACAGCCTTGATCTCATTACATTTCATTCTCTCAGTTCACATTGCTGATTTACAAATCATGGTCACAAGACAGTTAAATTTCAACCCAGATGTAGCAATTCTTTGTTGTTAGGGGAATTTTCCTTGAAGATTTGCCTATCTATCCTCCCGCATAGGAAGGGGGTGTTCCCAGTCAGAAAAACAAAGTTAACAATGGTTCTTTTCATCTTGACTCTTTTACAAACTTGTAGTTTACAGAACTTTGGAGCTCAGGGTCTTGATGTGCTCTGTTATCTCAGGATGAGACCAGATGCCTCATTCAGTGGTTAATGCCCCCAGTGTCTGTTAAATCTGAACTAAAGAAAGCAAACTGCTGTTAGAGATAGCAGAAGCCATTCTACATTGTGTGTGACATTTCATAGGTTTTTGATATTTATATAGGTTTTCTCTATCAGTATCAGACATTGAATACCATTTTCAATATCTGGTTAATAATGGTCTTATTTCAAAGCTGGCATAATATTAAATAAAAGGAGTTTATTTAAATACAACTTTCCTACCTTAAATAGACTGCTTGCCTAATCTATCTATATATAGCCTAGGGTTATGCAGAATGGATATAAAGATATATAATAAATCTTAGTTAGATGTCAATTATGTGGCAAGGACTTTTTCTTCTAGGCTCTAAGGATACTATGGAACATAAATCAGCCAAAAAAAATCTTCAAAAAATTCTCACCCTCATGGAGATTATATTCTACTGGGAAAACAGAAAAAAAACTGTAAATTAATAATTCTACAGTGTGTTAGGCAGTCATGAATGCAAAGAAGAAAATTAATGTAGGGTAGAAGAGATAGCAAGAGTATGGATGTGAAGGTGAGTCACATCTTTGATATCCAGAGAAGCTTCATGGGAAGGAGGTCAACTACATAAAGATAAGAAAAGGGAGAGGAAGTGAGTCCACACAGATATCTGGGGAAGGAGGATGGGGGGACTAAGAGAAGATCATGCTTGGCTAAAACAGGGAGAGAGAGAAAATAGGGAAAGCAAAATTTTGAAACATTCTAAAGTAAAGCAACTGCCCTGATCATTTTCCTGAAAACAGCAGTATCAGGATGCTCCTGGCAACTACTACTCTTGACAACACACTTTATGGCATATTTTTGTAATTAAATGCAGCCACTTAGAAGAGAGGGCATTATGTTCTTCTGATTTTATTAAGATGTTTTGATGCACTTCACTAATGAATATTTTCCTTAGGTGAGAAGTACATTTAAAACATACTCTTATTTTTCTCTTAATTTCAAGGGTTTTCCAGGCCCACCAGGTTTTCCCGGGCCCGCTGGCCCTCCTGGTCCTCCGGGACTCTTTGTGAGTATAACGTCATCATTGCTATTGATTCTAGAGAAATTAATAATAGCAAAACATTTTTAAAGAGTTTTCCAACTGCGTATGCTTGCTGCTGTAATTTTAATTTGTGGGATTTTCCAGGGTTTTCCGGGAGCTAGGGGGCCTGCAGGACCTAAGGTAAGTCCCAGTTCACATATTCTATCAGTCTAAACGCCCTGACCAACCCAAAAGCCAACTTGCTTCTCTAGCTGGATCACTGCTCCCCCCTCTCTGGGGCTCATAATGCCTCTCAACAGAGAAAGGATCCCTGACACAGAGTATTAATTCAAATAGAAAAATTGAGTATCAGGGGAAAGGGCAAAGATTCCTAACCCATAGGTTTTCCATTTCGGATAATCCTACTGCTTACCCAGCACTTTATGCTATCAATTTTTGTGTAAAACCCACCTGATCTTATGCTAATAAATAAAAGATGGCTGTCGTGCTCATTAAGCTGGGCACTTCATGTGTCTCTATTTAAAAGCCTAATTGTTTGAGGATAAAAATGTCTAGTGAGGCTGGGCCCTTAAGGAAATTATTACTAACCACAGTATTTCTTACTATTAGGGAACTGAGGCAGAGGGTACTACCAAAGTGCTTTCACACACACACACACACACACACACACACACACACACACACACACACTGACACTTGTACGTATACACGCACACCCACAAAACCTATGACAGTGGTGTCAAACCTGCGGCATGTGTGCCACAGTGGGCACACAGAGCCTCTCTGTGGGAACACCAGCCAAGTCTGCCCCACATCTCGCCAGCAGTCAAGCATCGAATAACAACAGACACAGGCGCAGTATTGGCACTTTGCCATAAATAAGTGAGTTTCGGCTTGCAGTTTGGGCACTCGGTCTCTACAAGGTTTGCCATTCCTTCCCTATGAGACGGGTAGGTTTGGAATCAATGATAGGCAGAGCTGAGGCTTCAAGCCTTTTTATTCCTATATTTCTTCCAGGCCAGTAGGGAGAAGATCTGCATTCCTCAGAGGCACAAAACAAAACAAAAAAATTGGAGGGGGAGGAATTACACTCATAGCATTGTATCATCTTGCTATAAAAAGTTACTTAGAACTATTGCATATAAATAAAACAGATTAGACTATGTGGTCAAGTGGACATTGCTAGGCACAGCATCTGCAGCACAAGGGAGCATGCTACAGATTACAAGGGCTCCCAAGCTGAGGCGGAGGTCGCTGCCCAGCCTGGGCCCCACTTTGCCAGTGGGAGGAGTGGCCACGAAGCAGGTAGGTTAAGGCACAAGAAAGTTGACTGTGGTGTGGGTTGCCCCCCGCGGGCCCTTCTGGAAGGACTCGAAGCCCTTCACTACACCCCAGTGCTGGAGAGGAGGCACTTGAGGTCTTCCTCCTCCTATGGGCCGATGGATGTTGGGGAGGTACAGCGTGGCAGAGGGCATGGCAGGAAGATGTTCTGGAAGCTTCTGGACCCCAACTTCTTGAAGTAACACCGGGGGGGCGGGTTGCCTTAATTCTTGGTGTGGCCCTGATCTCCCTGGTCCTCCCTTGGCATCTGCACATTCTGGTGCTCAGACAGCGTGATTCAGATCGGCTTCCTGTGAAGCTTGTGCCTACTCACGTGACTCATGGCCAGCTGGGCCTGGCTCCCAACCACCATCTGCACCAGTGCGTTCTTCATCTTGGTGAACACAACCTTCACCTACTGCAGGCACCGTAAACACCATAAAAAGATAAGTTTCACATGGGAGGCTGAGGCAGGAAGAGTCCTGTGAGATCAAGGTTAGCCTGGTCTTCATAGCCAGTTCCACGCAAGCCTGAACTATAGTGAGATCCTAAGGGGCCTCAGAGGCTCCATGTCCAGGTCAGGGGGAAGGTGAGGCAGTTGGGGTAGAGTTCAGTGGCGTCCATGGGCTTGCACCACCCTTTGCTGCTCCAACCTCCTTCCATGCAACAGAGCGTCTGAAGCTTGATTCATAGTGTCAGCACTCTGAGCAGACAGCTGCTGGGGAGAGAGAGGGAGCAGAGCTCTTTGGTGACCCCCTGTAAAGACTCTCTGCTGGACAGAAAGCATGGCTGACTGCAGAGCTCTGGTCAGGAGGCAGACCGGGCAACAAAAAGATTTTGAAGTGATGGGTGTCTGTTTGTCTTAGTCGATAACTTAATACCACAGGCTGGGCAGTTTGTTTAAAAAGATTTATTTCTGACAGTTCTGGGGGCTAAGAAGGCCATTGCTGAGGGGCCATATCTAAAAGAGGGCCTTCTTGTGGATGGATGGGGGCCATGTGCAGAGTCCTCTGGGCATGCAAGACCTCGCCAGACAGAGAGCTCACTTTTATAGCAAAGCCACTCCCATGACAACCGGCTAGTCCACTAACCCCTTAATGGTCCTGGCCCTACCTCATAATACCTTGTCATAAGGATCGCATGTCTACATGAGTTGAGGTGGAGTCTTTCCAAGCGCAGCAGCAGCCAACACTAGCAAGGAGAAGCTGTTCTCCTTACCCATGTCTCCTGCCACTAAAACACTAGTGAACTCGGACAGTTTGAATTGCATTCTTAGCTTTTCTATTGAGTTTTCAATTTCAGAACCCTGAAATGTGGCTACCCATCCCTCTTATTTTTAGGATGGGAATATTCGGACCTTGGGAAGTTAAGTTATGAGTTAAGGAAGTTAAGTAACCAGGAGGTTGAGTAATCATCAGGAAGTGGCCAACAGGTGGGATTAGAACTAGCTCCCCACTGAGCCAGGAAAATGTTCCCTGGGTTCCTTTCCTGGCCTCATCAACAATTCATACCACCTCACTGCCATATTAAATAAATCTTGTAAGCATTCTGCCCTCAAAGTTTCCACATTTAAAAGATACAAGTTTCGGCTGTACTCAAAAAAGAGTTAAAATAACTTTTATATTTCTAAAGTTGAGACAAATATAAATGTTCAGTTAAAAATATTGAAACTCTGAAGGGCTTAGACTAATCATATTTTTAAAATATCATTTTGTATTTTCTTACAGGGTCACATGGGTGATAATGTAGTAGGACAAAAAGGACAGCAGGTAATTTACATACTAGAGTTTTCCAGTGGGTAAGAAACTTTAGTTTCAGTGTGTCATAGTGTGCTAGAGTGTGTCAGTCTGCGTGGTTTATTTCCTGTCCAAAGTAAAATTAGCATTTTCATTTTCTCTCTCTTCTCGCCTAAGAACTGAAAGAGAAAAGCTGATATTTCAAACATAGTTAATGCAGTGTTGCAATGTTGATGCTTAGTTTTTCATTCTTGGGTTTATTTATCTGCAGGGTGTCAAAGGATTAGCAGGACCCCCAGGACCACCAGGAACAGTTATTGTGACACTGACTGGACCAGATAACAAAACGGTAATGCTATAGTTGTACAAGAAGACCGTGCTTTTCAATTTCTAGGCCGAAGTCCTGGGGACCTCTTACCTACTTTATGATCTGTCTTCTAAGCCTCACTCAGCCCAGCTCCTCAGTTGGCCTGAATCTCTAGGTTTTATTTTATTTTATTTTTGGTACCAGCCCCATTAACCTCTAGGTTTTAATTCTCCCCTGTCCTTTGACCATCGACCTGGAGATGTTAGATGGAGAAGCTCTGAGACAAGTGACTTCAGGACTCTTGGAAGAGTCAGAACCTGATCTTGATTTTGTTTACCCTTACGTCCCTCTCCCCTTCATTGTCCCTAGTGTACAGTGTGTGACTCTGATCCAACTGGGTGATAAGGACCTCAAGATGGAGGTCAAAGGATGTCATAATCAAAGGGGACATTTTTGCCTTTCCATTGTAACCCCAAAGACTTGTTGGTCCCATTCCTTACCAAGAACATGACAGCCCTCTTCTGCTGACATTAACATTTGCTTTTTGCACAGTGGGGTGGCCAGGATAGGTGACATAATCGTATGTATATAAAAAAATGAATCTGTGGTATCAGGCACCAATCCTACCCAAGAATAACCCTATCACATCTGAGGAGTGGTGGATGAGAAAGTGAGAGGTAGCTAACAATCTTCTTGTGGATAAGCTAAGAAATAAATACAAACTATCTTTCTCTTTTAAGATGATAGCAATTTCTTGAAATAGTAGCTTAATGTAGTTCCAACACTGTAAATTACACCTTTTAAAGTGTACATTTCATGGGTCTTTGTTACAACTAATTATTAGCAACTTTATTGAGGTATAATTTACATGTCATACATTTTGCTCATTTACTGTGCAATTCAGTGGCTTTTAGAATATTCACTGAGTTGGGCAGCCATAACCACAATTTTAGAAAACATCATTGTGGCAAAAAGAAACTCAGTAACTATCACTACCACACCCTCCCTCTGGATACAACTGATCAAAGCAAAACTGACAGGACTTAAAGCAAAACATGGTAAAATTGGATATAACCAAAATAATAACTTACATTGAAGACCAGGAAAAGATGAGTTTCAGGAATATAACTAAAGTTTTCAAGAGCTGTTGGCAAAAGCGAATTTAATAAAGCCTAAAACTTCATTATCTAAAAAAATGGTAGGAAAAAAGAACATTCATGCTTACAAAGTCTAAGTCTTAAAGTTTGACTCAGGAAAAATAATTGAGTTTGGGAAAAATAGCATCCTCAAGGGAAGACTGCCATTGGGGGAAAAATATAATCAATAAAATCTGAAAAAAGCCTGGTCTTGGTGGTACACTTTAATCCAAGCAACTCAGGGGGCTGAGGAAGAAGGATAGAAAGTTTTAGGCCAGTCAGAGCAGTTTAAAAAGACTCTGTTCTCTGGTGTGAATAAACTGTAATAGTACATAAGCTCCTAATGAAATAACTGACATTGTGAAATGGGAAGAAAGGAGCTAAAGGTGTAGGGAAGGTGGGATGGGTAGGGGAAGGGTAATAAGGGAAAAGAAAAGTGTGAGAAATATTGTGAAATGGGAAGAAAGGAGCTAAAGGTGTAGGGAAGGTGGGATGGGTAGGGGAAGGGTAATAAGGGAAAAGAAAAAAGTGTGAGAAAATGAAAAAATGGAAATAAAGTGTTTGTAAATGGGGAGGGGAAGAGGGGGTGAAGGGAGGGCAGGGACAAGGGAAAAAAAGGAGAACCAAGACCTGTCATGTAGAGGTATAAGATCCCAACAATGAATGTAACTGTACTGTATCCCTAAAATGTACCAATAAACTCAATTGTAAAAAAAATTTAAAAACTGTGTGTTTATAAATAAATAAATAAATAAATGGACTAGGGTTGTAGCTCAGTGATAGAGCACCTGCCTACCATGCATGAGGGCCTAGATTCAATCCCTAGTACCACAAAAATGTAAAAATAAAAATAATGGCTCAAACAAATTTGATTATCGCACAAAATCATTGTTCTAGCATTTGCACAGAAAATCACTGGCCCCAATGAGAATACTTGTAGTATATTAGAAATGAAAATAAAATAATGTAGAAATAGTTCGATTGTGATTATAGAAAATCAATTAGGGAATTAAATTAGTGTTTAATGTAGCTTGGTCCAAAAGATACTTTCTTTTTAAGAAAAAGTTTGTATATGATTTTAATGGGACTTTATGTATAAAATTTTGAAATGTGAGAAACAGGAAGCACTTTTGGATTGTCTTATCCTGAGGCACATTGGTAGTTTGTAAATCCATTGGATATACAGGAAAAGGACTTTTCTAAGTGTAATCAGCATAATCTTGTTTGATTAGTTTGTTTGCGATGACCTTGAATTGTTTTTACAACAGGAACTCAAGGGGGAGAAGGGAGACAAAGGAGCCATGGGAGAACCAGGACCTCCTGGACCCCTGGTAGGTCACTTAGAGTCATATTGGTCCTGTGACACCCAAATAGAATCTCAGAACCTATTTTGATGCATGCACTACCTTTCAATCTCAGTATTTGCTAAAGCATGCTTACATTTGACTATGGAGGTTATGAGTATACTAAAATTATTTTGTAAGTATTTCTAACCAAATCCTTGCACTATTTTACGTGCATGACATATTCAGTACCTGCTTTTGTTACCTGTTTTAAAAGTAGTATTCATAAGTAAGAGCTCTCTTTTAGATGACTTAGTTTTAAATATGACAGATTAATCAGAAGAAGCAAATTAATAAAAATCAGTATGAGTAAAAAAAATCAACAATTTATAAAACCTGACATAATTCTATTTCTCACAGGGACTGGCAGGCAAGCTGTGTGGTTCTGAGAAGGGTGCTCCTGGAGAACATGGTGCACAGGTATTTGCAAATCCAGTGTTACGTGCACCCTGACTAGTTGGGACTCTTCTCCCCATGACCACCCCAACCCTCCTTCCCCCTAAACCCTCAACCTTGAGCTGAGGATAGAACCGGGGCTTTCCTTGTGCAAGACAAGTGTTCTACCCGTGGGCTCATCCCTAGCCTTAAGACTTTTCAGATTGAAAGAATGAGATGCTGAATTCCAACTAGCCTAAGTAAAAAGTAATTTTAAAAAAAGTTTGAGAAATGAAATGTATTTGTTCAAGTATTTGAGAAGCTCAAGACTGAAAAAGGCTTAAAAGACTTCAGAGCCTATAACCACAGGGAGAGGGCTCGCTCCACTTCCTCTCTCTCTTCTTGACAGCGTAATTCCATGCTTTGGTGGATGGTCTTCCATGAGAGGGGAGAGAGAATGAGGCATAATGGCAGACAACTTTAGACATCTGAGCAGAGGGAGAGAGCATCTTTCTCCTTGTGTCTTTATAGAACACCTCAGAGAATTAAACTGATTATCCCAGTTTGGCTTGCAGTATGTTTCATTTTGGAACAATGCTGTGGCCAGAAGGAAAAGATGATTTGATTGGCCAAATCAGTGGGTGGGTTCCCATGATTGACAGCCCATCAGGACCACCCAGAGGGAGAGAACAGAGAGGTCCCTAGAGGAAACAGGGCATCGTATGACCAGAAGAGGGCTGCTAGGAAAACAGAGGCACCAGAGGCCCACTGCTTTACCTAGCTCCATTATGGATGTATTTAAATACATGTATTGTATAAAAACTCTAAAAATTATATTTTGGAAAAAATGTGGGTTTTTTTCCCTAAGAAAAACATTCAGCCAACATGAATTTTAATTCTATATGAAATGGTTTATAGTATAATAGTTAATCCAAATGCCATGACTATTTACATACCACAGCATATCATATAAAGTATGAATACAGGATGGGGGGGCAGTTAGAAATATTTCAAATTAAGTAATAAATTAACTATAAAGACCTCTGTCTTTCTAGGTTTTCTTATTCACTTTTCTACCCAGTGCTTCCCTGACTTCTCTTCAAACTTAAAACAGACTCTAGTAATTTAAGCTTAACTGTTTATACCCTTTCTTCCTTCCTCTGACTCTGCTTTCCCACTCTGATTAGCTTCTACCTTAATGTAAGATGGTCAGTGCTTCCTCCACGGCTTTTTCTCATAGGAAAACTTTGTGGAATCTTTCTTACCTGAAACCAAGAGGAGACAATTGTTAAAGTCCCCCCATGTTTATTAAGGTTACCCATATTTATTAACTTATATGTTATTGTTTTGCTTTTGTTTTAGGGAAAACCTGGAAAAGATGGTGCCCCTGGCTTCCCTGGCACTGAGGTAAGGCCTGACTGAGTCCATTGATGTAAGGAAAATGGCAGTCTGAAAAGGATTTTTCAGTCAATAAATAGTTACAAGTTAATGAAGTGTTGATAGCTTTTTAAAACTACATTTGAGGATCATAATTTTGAGAGGTCATCTGAGCACATTCTTTAACAAGGATGAACTTATGGAGAGCCAGACTCGTAAAAATGAATTTCACTTACCTCATTGATATGAGGGATCTAAAGAAAGTGGTCAGGGGCTAGGGATATGGCTCAGTGGTGGAGCACTTTCCTAGCATGTATTAGTACCCATGTTCAATACCCAACACTGAAGAGAAGGGGGGAGGGAGGGGGACAGAGTGTGCTACCTCATGAAAGTAGAGACTAGAATAGTAGTTACCAGAGGCTGAGGAGGGGAGGTGCATATGTAGGGGAGAAACATATGGAGATGTTGGTCAAATGGTGGAAAGCTACAGTTTGATAGGGAATAAGTTCTGGTGATCTATTTATTATCTATTGTAGAGTGTCTATAGTTAATAATATATATTTCAAAATAGCTACGAAAAGAGGATTTTGAATGTTTTACCACAGAGAAATGATAAATGATGGCTATATCTACCCTAATTCAATCAGTACATAAAGTATGAAATGTAATATATGTAACCAATGTGGTATATTTAAATATCACATTGGAGCCAATAAATTTGTTTAGTTATTATAGGTCAATTTAAAAAAATAAATTGAAAAAATTTAAAAGGTTTTCAGTCTGCTCCTGCTTCAGGTAGAGGGAATTCATTTGTCTCTTCTGACCCATTTCTTTTTGGTCTTCTGTTTAGGGGTCCAAGGGCAACAGGGGCTTTCCTGGATTAAAGGGCGAAGATGGCATTAAGGTAATACCCTTCCTAACATCCTATCTGTTTTCAATTGCCTTTCTTCCTGGGGATGAGGAATTGAATCGAAGACCTCAAAACATTAGCGTGTTTAAGAAGAAGGGAAAGATGTGGCAAGGGGAAAGATGGAAAGATACTAAACTCATTCCGTGTAATTGAAGCTGGCTGACTTAGGACCCAGGTGAGGTTTCCACACTCCATGAAGAAGAGTTGGAAAAGGCTTGCCATGGCAGGAAGTTCCAGGTCTTTTGAGGTCAAGCATAGGCAGAACCACTGAATCTCAACCTGGGTCATGAATCTCTGAACATGATCAATTAATTGTGAATTCTGTTCCACCATCACTTGTTTCTAACAACATGGTACATTTTCACATAATTTCTATATGTAGATATATGCATTGATTCAAAGTTTATTGTTTAAATAGTGTCACTTCCAGTAGAATTCTGGAGTGTGCTCTTGAAAAAAAATGGGGGAGGGTTGATTACAGCTGGGACATAGGGAGTTGCACACAACTCAGGACATGGCTTTCCTGTCCTCTAATCTCAGAACATAGATGTGCCGTGTGCCACTCCAGTAAAGCGGGTGGGGTGGAAGAATCCTGGGGAACCCGCAGACCCAGCAACAGCACCTCTTCTCTACAACCTGATAGATAGGATTCCTGACCCAGATGTGGGCTCCTCAATAAAATAAAGACAATGTTCCTCTAATTTTGCTTGTCCATTGTACCTAAACAACCCTAATTTTAGGATTTCTTATTCAACTGTGCGTTTTGCTTTCTAACTACACCAAACTTGTAAATACTCTGTGTTATGCATTCATAATTTGTAACTGTCTTTCAATGTAGGGATGGAAAGGAGACATTGGCCCTCCAGGATTTCGTGGTCCAGTAAGTGTAATTAGAGATAAGACTAGTGTCATATTTGATTAAGTCCTTCAAAGTGTACAAGAAGCTTTGAATCAGTGTTTCTTATTGTTGTGATAGACTTGATAGTATTTACCTTTTTATCAAACAAGAGCAAAAAAAAAATAGCTGTTGTCACTATTTGTCCATTTGGCAAATATTTCTATTTGATTTCATTTGTCCCATGGAAGGCCCTATAATACCATCTTGGGCTCTGGAGGAGAAAGGCTTGGTCTAAACAGGTTTGGCCCAAGATGGTCCTGTACCCTGGGATGGAGTCAGGAGGCTGCTATTGAAGGTGCACAGGGGTGAGACCCATTCTTCCTCCCTTTCAGCTGGGCCCAGTTATGAAAACTCTTGCACTTTCAGGCAGCTGAAGCTCGGCCATGGTTTTAGTGCAGGGTCAGCAAGAACTGCTCAGGCTCCATTGTAGGAGGCAGTGTGCCTCTCCCCAGGGCAGGCTGCAGACAGGACACATTTATTCTTTGGCTGCATAGCTTCAGGAAAGGAAGGAAAGGGACCCAGGCTTGCAGTTCTGGAAACTCTTCATCTCCTGTCTCAAAAGAGAGTGTGAGTCACATTCAGCATACTGAGCAGAGCTGCTGCCCCTGAGTATGCAGGTTGGGGGAAAGGGCTCATGACAAGAAAAATCTTGGGTGAAGGTGGAAAGAGGGAGTGTCTCATTAACAGTGCAGTTCTCAGACTCTAAGCTAGGTAATTTAGCTCACTAACTAAAGGAGAGTCCCCAAAAAATCTGTATCTTTATACTGAAAGAAAATGATTCAGATGCAGGCAGTCTCAAAATGTTTGTGTGGAGTTGCCAGGAAGATTAAATGGGCTTTTTTATGAAAGCTCATTGAGCAATGCCCAACACCTGGTGGGCACACACATACCATTGTGGGTATTGTGTTAGACCTTGTTATGTCGTCATTATTGGTGTTTCTTTGTGATAAATCAACAAAGCAATTGATTTATGAAACAGAAGAAAAGTAAGAGTGGAAAAACTGCATGTTTCTTCTTTCCTTCAAAATGAATGCACTGGGTTCTACTTGCCATTGTACTTCAAAAGAATTCTTTTCATTCCTAGTTTACTGTGTGTTTTCTTATGCTCAATCCTAATATAATTTGGTTTGTAGCTTCTCTGAACTTCAAAAGCCCTTCTGCTTAGGCCGTGAATGGTTAAGGAGACCAACAGTAGATCCACTGAGCATGTCAGAACCAATATTCCTTGATTCTTGTAGGCAGTGGTGTCCTGAAAGTTAAACAATGTACACATTACTTGTGGATGCGTGGGTTTCACTGTACTTTGAAATAAAATTAGTCTATCAAGACCAGCATTTCATTTTATTTGTTATGGCATCAGGGAGTGAACTCAGGACCTTGAGCTGTGAGGCAGGTGGTGACACTACTGAGTTAAATCCCTGGCCAAGCATTTTAAAACAGTTAAGTAGAATAGAATAAAAAAAGATCAGACTTGATCATATGTTATAAAGATGTTAATGTTTTGAGAAATATATATTTAAGTATATGTGTGTATACATATAAATATGTGAGCTGGACCATGTCATAACAGAAAGGTCAAATTTATCCTTAAATGTATCCAATTATATGTATATGACCATCATATTTCTGCCAAGCTATGGATTCAGCAAAAAGAAGTATCTTTTTGGCCAAAATAAGGAAATTGAAGTAATTACATTTGGTGAGCAAACCATAAACAGCTATCCTATTTATTCACTTTCTTTTTCTTTAAGACAGAATATTATGATGCATACCAGGAAAAGGGAGATGAAGGAATTCCAGGCGCACCTGGGCCCAAAGGAGCTCGTGGCCCACCAGGTAAGGAGAAATTTCTTCTTAAAGCCTTTGCTGGTCATCCTTCTTTCTTTAAAGGTAGTTGCTAACAGGCATTTACAGACTTAGGATTTTGAGTGTAAGGAAGGAAAAAGAGGTCTCCTACTTTCATAGTATTTTCTGCTATCTCCTAATTTTCATATTTTCACATGGAAATTTTGTAAGCATTATGTAATAGAAGATAACTAAATTGTCTTTAGGCAGCAAAGCCTGAAGTTCAAGTTGGCAAGAGGACGTTAACATGGCCAGAAAGCAGCAATATAATGTGGAAGAGATTAACAATCTCAGTGCAATCACAAATAAAAAAATAGAGATCCTAAAAAGCCATAGCCTGAGCAAATTTACATAAATAGTGATAAGCTGCCTCGCAAGTGCCAGGTTCCACATTCAACCCTCAGTACAAAAAAAATA
>NW_022900928.1:126146151-126159368 GCF_012274545.1 Fukomys damarensis
TATATATATATATTTAGAATTCCTGCAAACTTCAGTCTAATTTTATCAGAATCACATCCCCAGGGTTCTTTCCTAGTAATTTTCTTATTATTGAGACACACTACGGGACACTTAAATGAGGAGAGGTTTATTTTGGCTCGTAGTTCTAGTCCATGATCCTCTTGCTTCAAGACAGAAACAGCATGGTGGAAGAGCCTGGGGAGAGGACAGCTGCTGTGATAGTTAGGAAGGAGTGAGAGAGTGTGTGTAGAGAGGAGCAGGGGAGGGCGATATATCCTTCCATGTCATGCTCCAGTGACCTACCTCTTCCAACTAGACCCTCCCATCTAACAGCACCTTTGACTCTGATGCATATAGCACCCCCACAATTCAATCACCTTCCAAAATTCCCACCTCTGAACACATGAGGCTTTTGGAGTATATTCTACAACTAAAGCATAACATTCTACCTCTGGACCCAAAAGGCTTATGTCTATCTCTTTATACAAAAGGCATGTAGTCCATCTCTAAGAGTTGCCGAAGTTTTAATAATCTCAGCATTCTCAAAAAGTTGAACTCCAAAGCCTCCCCTAAGAATCCAGGCAAACTCTTAGCTGTGAGCTCCTAGAAAAATAAAAAAGAAAGTTAAACACTTACAACATGCAATGGCACGGGATAAACAGCCCCATTGCAAAAGGAAGAAATAGGGGAAATAGAAAGAATTCTGATCAAAACAAGACCAGTGCCCAGAAGAGCAAACATAAAATCCAGTAGCTCCATGTCTAGCACCTGGGGCAAGTTGTAGTAAGATATGAACTCCAAAGAGCTTGTGTGGCCCTGCCCCTATGCAGTCCTCATGACCTCTCTCTTGGGCTGACTCTACTCACTGCCTTCATCTTTCCTTGGCAGATACTCCATATTTATGGCATCTACAACTTCCTATGATCTCTGCTGCACTTTCAGCTTTACCCTCACAGCTTCACATACGGCCCTCTCAGAAGCATACTGTATGGCGTACAAGGCTGCCTCCTAAAACCTGAGTGGACACCTCCTTGCTCCCCTGATTTTTGTATTGTGCATGTCTATAATACCAGTACCATGAGGATGATGTGAAGGTCTCTTGGCAGCAAGAGCAGTTGGTAGGCCCTCGTGGATCATGGCTCTGAGTTCCAGGATGGCTGAACTCCAGGAAACTATTTCTTAATTGGCACTGAATGAGCTGGACTCCCTAAGGTTCTCTTCTCAAAGCAAAATCTTTTACTTTTGTGCCTTTGAGCCAGCTAAGGATAAGGTCTTGATGATTCCTGTAATGCCTTCAAGGCATCTTTCCTAGTGTCCTAATGCAAAGTAGTTGGCTTCCTTTTAAAGCTAATCTTTTCATCCAAGCTCTCCTCAGCCCCAACTTTATAGGTTCCAACTTTGCAAACACTTCTTTTCTGGCTATGAGCAATGTTATTTTAATTATTCAGTTCTGGATTTTTTTTTTCCTGAATCTCATGGTAGATATGACTGAAAGCTACCAGCAGTATCCATGGCACAGCCTGAATGTTGGGCTGTCTTGAAATCTGCTTTACTAGATGAACTAGTCTACTGTTGTTAATCTCAATCTCCTGCACTCACTGAACATGGGCAAAATGTAGACAACTTTTCTGCCAAAATGTAGTACATTTGGCCCTTAGTTTAATTCTCAAAGGACTTCTTGCTCCAAGCTGAGACATCCTGAGCCTGGCTTTTACTATCTGCATTTTTATCAGCATTCCTGTTTTTACCCTCTGACCAGAATCTTCTATCAAACTAGCTTTTAGCATTTTGGGCTTTTCTAGCACACATCTCCAAAACTTTCCAACTCTGCCTGTGAACCATTTCCATAGACTTCTTTTTTTTTTTTCTTTTTATTGAGTTTATTGGTACAATCTAGGTATACAATACAGTTACATTCATCATTGGGATTCTGTACCTTTACATAATAGGTCTTGATTCTCATTTTTTCCCCTTATCCCTGCCCTCCCTTCACCCCCTCCTACCCTCCCCATTTGCAAACACTTTATTTCCATTTTTCAGTTTCTCATATTTTTTTCCTCTCCCTTATTACCTTTCCCCCACCCTTCCCACTTTCCCTACACATTTAGCCCTTTACTTCATATTTCACATTATTAATTATCTCATTAGGATCCTGTGTACTATTATAGTTTTTCACACCAAAGAAACTATTCGGTATTCAGTTAAAGAAATCTCTGTATGAACATTAAAAATAGGGAATCCTAAAATAAAACTAAAAAGGAAAGTAAAAGAGAAAAGGCAATGATGTAAGATTAAAATAATCCTTAATTCTGGAGATGAAAATGGTCCCTGAACATATTTAAATTGCTTCTTGCTCTTATAGTCTTATCTTATTCTTTTTTTTTCATTATTTAGAGAATACTTTATTGTTTCTGTAATCAAACCCACGTAGATATGACCTTACATATTTAGTACAATGTGTTACCCCTGTATACATGGAAAAAAAATAAAAAATAAAAATAAACAAATTAACATTTCTAGACCAATATGGCTGTCCATTTCTGTACAATGCCAACTCAACACAGTAAATTGGGAAGACAAAACGAAAAGAAACAAAGAAAAGAATAATATCCAGAAAACATCAAAGTTCTGTTGCTGTTGTGGTACCTGGCACCATTTTTTTTATTAGCATCTTAATCATCATCTGGAAAGAGAACATTCTAGAGTAATATCATTAAATGTAGCTCTGATAAAGCATGGTCCCTACTATGTATCATAAAGCAGGTATAAGATATTTTACATTCATAGAGGTATGATACAGTACCATCCTAGATCAATAATACTAGAATCAGTTTTGGTTTGAAATTTACTTTGTCTGCAAATAAGATTGCTGCCCCTGTTTTTTTCTGGGCTCCTGTCCCATAGAGATTGTTTTCTATCTTTTCACTTTCAGTCTCTGGGCTTCTTTTTGCACTAGGTGTGTTTCTTGTATACAACATATTGTTGGATTTTGCTTCTTATTCCATTTTACCAGTCTATTTCTCTTGATTGGTGAGTTGAGGCCATTGACATTGCTGGTTATAACTGATATGTACTGACTTATTATTGACATGTTATTGGCCTTTTGTTGACTCTTTTTACTTTTTCACCTTCTCCTTTTAATTTCTTGCCTTGCCTATTTGATTTGCTCTGTTGGGCCTCATGGTGTTGTTGCCTTCATTGTCTTTTTCTAGGATCTTGTTTAGAATTGCTTGTAGTGCTGGTTTGGTATTCATGTAGTTTCTCAGGTGTTCTTTGTCGTGGAAGTGTCTTATTTCCCCATCCATTTTGAAAGAGAGTTTTGCTGGATACATCAGTCTAGGTTGGAGGTTGTTCTCTTTTAGTACTTGAAATATCTCATTCCAGGCTCTCCTTGCCCCAAGGGTTTGTGTTGAAAAGTCTGCTGTGATTCTGATGGGCTTTCCTTTGTATGTGATTTGTTTCTTTTCTCTTACTGCTTGTAGTATTTTGTTCTTCTGTTGGGTTTCTGGGATCTTGATTATTATATGTCTAGGTGTAGATTTTTTTTGATTGTAGCTAGTTGGGGTCCTATATGCCTCAGTTATCTGAATGTCAAATTCTTCCCCTCTGTTTGGGAAGTTTTCTGTCATTAATTCTGCAAACAGCTTTTTTAAGTCATTTGTATTTTCTCCTGCTACTTCATGTATTCCTATCAGTCTTATGTTATTCTTCTTTGCATCATCTAGGAGTTGTTGGATCGATTTCTCATGATCTCTTACTGTTTTTAAGAGACCTCTCTTTTCATGGTCACTGACTGCAATCTTATCTTCTATATCTGAGAGCCTATCTTCGCATTCTTTTATTCTGTTGCGTACACTTTCAATAGAGTGTTTAATCTCCTGGATATCTGTTTGAATCTGTTTTATGGATTCCATTTCTTTCCTATGTTGGGCGTTTATTTTTTCCATTTCTTTCTTATGCTGGGCCTTCATGGCTTCTATCATGGTCCTGAGCTCATCTATTTTTTTGTCAGTTTCTGCTCTAGAGTCTCGAATCACGACTTCCATTTTGCTCACTATCTCTATGGTTATCTGGGAAATTATTTCTGTTTTGAATTTTTCTAGAGCCTGATTGATCTGTTTTGTTACTTCCTGTGCTTTGAGTTCAGGGTGTCCTGGTGGTTCACTATTGGCCTTTTCATCCTCATTTGCCCTACTG
This sequence comes from Fukomys damarensis, assembly GCF_012274545.1. Lineage (NCBI taxonomy): Eukaryota > Metazoa > Chordata > Mammalia > Rodentia > Bathyergidae > Fukomys > Fukomys damarensis. The sequence goes on from NW_022900928.1 coordinate 126,150,349, forward strand.
TTTGCCATTGGTGGACTGGAAGTCTGTCCTTATGTCTTGCTTAAGTGTTTTCTCATTTTTATTTTTGTTGTCGGACTGTCCTTGGTTTAATCTCTGGGTTATCACCCAAATCTTCCTGATATATTTGCGCCCTAGCTTCTGCGTCTCTAATGACCCACAGACATTCTCCTCTTCATAACATCAGAGAAACAGCTCATCAAATCATCCGCAATGCTTTATCCCAACTGATACAATCAGCAACACATTAAGATCAAGCACAACTTGGACACTGACCACCTGTGGTAGTCACTAGTCTATCACCCTTAAATCATTTGAATTAAATTGAAATCAAGAAGCAGTCCAGAACATGTCTGCAGTGAACAAAATTTCAATATAGTGTATTTACCATTTAATGGCTCAGACAGAGCGAGGATGCAAGACCCCTGATCTCAGTTAGCTGATGGCTGAACCCCATGACGCTGACTGACCTCAGGCTGCAAGGCCCAGATTGAGTTCCCCAACCTTCTGAATGGTTGAACTCCACAACGTTCTATTACAGGTTTCCCACGCCCTTTCTTTAAAGATGTTCAAAGTTGGAAACTCAGAAAAATACCCTTGATGACCACCTCTGTCTTTTCAGAGTGGGTCCAAAGACTGACACAGGAGGTCTGAGAGTGCGGGGGAGGGACTTATGGGGGTTTAGGGGCGCCCATGCAGCTACCTTCCTGGCACTTGAGCGATGGCGGCTGGGTTGGGAGCAGGCGTGGCTCTCCTTCCCGTGGTGGATTGGGGCCCAGCCTACCTCCCTGCGCTTGAGCAATGGCTGCATAGACTTCTAAACCACATAACCAAGTAAAGTCACAGTAATGGCCAAAACCTGGTAACAAAATCTCTTTTAGTTGCCTTCTCATCACTGAAACATAATACTCAACACCAGCAATTTAAAGGAGGAGGGATTTATTTTGTCTCACAGTTCCAGTCGGTGGTCCACTGGCTCTAAGGCAGAAACAGTGTAGTGGAAGAGCCTAGGCAGAGGACAGCTGCTCATCCCATGACAGCTAGGAAGCAGAGAAAGTAGGAACAGCTTCTTCTGACCAGATCTCAACTCTTAACAGTACATTCAGCTCTGATGAGTATAGGTAGTACATGATCCAATCATTTTCCAAAAGCTCCACCTCTAAACACATGAGGCTTTGAGGGGACATTCTAGATCTAAACCATAACATACTCTTCTTTTATTGTATGGAGGAGGGCCTTGGAGACTGATAAATTTATAAGTCTCCTCAAATTATTGTAATGTTCAACCAAGAAGAGAATCACTGATCTAGGCAAATTATTAATATAAATGAAATTCAAGAAGAGGATTTTACTTAAAGGAGTAAAATTTTTCAATGCATTATATATTTATTATAGACACCAACATATCTATATCTACATATCTGGTACACTTCCATAAATAACTAATATAAACATATATTATTTGTTGTAGACCATTACAGCTAGAAGCAATCTGAGATGAAACACAAAGTCAAACTGTATGTCCTTGGTATCCCATGGTTTTGCTTGTCTTTCATCTGAACTCCCTCCAAAGTGCTAAATACAGACCAGGCCAATAGCAATTCTCTGCTGAATTATGTAAAAATGACCAGGTGGCTTTATTTACTTTTGAGGCTTAGACATCTAAGAATGTTTCCTCCATGATTAGTCTAAAAAGGTGGGTGACACTTCCTAATATTTATCCATGTGATAGTGGGAGAACAAAATTCTTTATTACATTTTGACTATTATAATGTCACTCAAGAGTACAAAAATGGACAGGGGAACATTTATCCACTGTAACTAAATAATTAATGTTATATATTTGTAGGTCCTACCGGTCCCCCTGGAGCTCCTGGAAGCCCTGGTATGTCCCTGATTTGTGGAGTACAAATAGAAGTACCATTTCGAAGAGTACACTGCTATTAAGTTTGTATTATTTATGCAAGACCAATGTTGTATTGATTAATCTAAGTATATTTCTATCTTCTTGTTATTTTTGTAGCCAGTGGTGGGAAAGAAAGCAGAAGTTAATACAAATTGATATATAAATTCTCCTTTTTACTTCTCAGTGGTTTTAACTAAGTATAAGGGCCTTATTGTCAGGGAATTTTCACAGTAACTTTGGGGTAGGAGTTGAGACCTTGAACCTCAGAGAAGGGACAGAAACAGGAAACAATAACATTACAGTAACTAGGTTGGCTGAAAACAACAGTTTTCATTATATATCACAAGTTGCATAAGGATGCCTAAGGCATATTTTTCTATGAAGTTTTAAATTTGAATGTGTGAGTCATTCAAATGCTTTGCTTTTGAGAGAGGAAGAATAGGATTAGGAATAGGTCTACGAGGGACCATCAATTAGAACTATACTGCATTTATTTCAAAGAAAACAAAAATAAAAAGGAAAAATATTTTATAAATCAGTATGGTGGGTTCCCTGCTATTATTTATATATTTTTCTTTTAATGCTGTATATTGAACTATTTCCTAATTTTGATTCTTAATTAAAAATTAAGTAGATCAAAGAACTAGATGTAACTATAATCACACTGTAAAAAATGCAAATGTATAAATGGAAAAATGTATGTGCATACATAGAAAAATGCACATCAAACTGTTAATGATGGGTCTCTATTTAAATTGGAATGTGCAAAAATATATTTTAGAAGTCTGACCAAAGATTGAGGCCCCTTGGCCAAGAACAGATCCCAGTGAGTGGAAAATTATAAGTTTGGAAACACATGTCAATCAGATGATTAGCCTTTGCGCTCGAATAATAAGAAATGATTAGGCATTACCTCAGCTGGTTTCTCAGCCAGTTGGTGGTGATATCTCCCTTCCTAATAGTTGAAATGTTTGCAGGGCAGAGACTCAAAACTGCTCCCTCCTCATAGCTCTATGACTTTAGGATTAAGGTGAGGCTTGTAGCTCCTGTGTCCTGACTTCTTTCCTCAGAGAAGCCTGCTTTCCCTGCCCTCTTTTATGCCTATGACAAATGGCAGGAATTAAGTTCAACTACAACTCTTGGTCTCTTTCCATTGGGGCACTAACTTTACTCTCTGATTTTAAAAATGAGCAAAATAAAATATATGGAAGAATTTCTCATGAGTCTTTATAAACGAAAAGTCTCTAGTGTCCCTCAAACTCTTTTCAGTTCCTCATAAAACGATACTTAAATTACATGTTAGAATGGGATGCTCTGCACCTTGACTCCCTATGGTCTAATTTAACAAGGCCATGGGTGAAGGAAGCAAGAATCTTCACCTTTTATTTTATATGCTTTACATATTCCTCAGTTGTAAATAAGAATGTATCACTTTTTCAACTGAAAAATAAATATGTATTAGTCAGGAAAGCAGTGAGAGTACCAGAACTTATTATTTTCTTGTAGGATCATCAAAGCCTGGCTTCCAAGGAGCCCCTGGACAGCCCGGCCGGAAGGGAAGCAAAGGGGGGCAAGGCACCCCAGGAGAGGACTCTGTAGGACCTCCTGGGTCCCCAGGCCATCTTGGTTCATCAGGCCCTGCAGGGCCACCAGGACCTCCAGGACCTCCAGGTAAAGATGCATTAGGGGAGCCCTTGGTGTACATTACCCTGTGACAGGTGTTTACAGATCAGGGACAGTAAACTGCACTCCCCACTCACCATTGGTCTGTGTGGATTTTATGAACCATCTTTCCAGTGGCGTTTCATGTCAGAAACTGCGCTGCAGGGGATGAGTTTGCAAATGCCCTTGGGTCTTCGCCTGAGTTCCTCATAAAGCAGAGCAGGGGAAGGCAGGAACAAAGGAGAGAAGCAGGCAAGGAGAGCTGGTTATCAAGTTGGCCTTGGCCGAATGCAACTGCTTGTTCAGCCCCTACAGTGTATCTCCCAAGCTGGCTCAGAACAGTCTGTCCCTGGGGAGCAAGAGGCAAGAATTTATCACCAGCTCCTGCTTCCCACGGGCCACAGCCTTGTTTTGCCCCACAGGACGGGGCTAACCAATGCTACCCCCAAAATACGTATACACATTTTCAGGCAGTGTGCATGATTCGCTGGGCATCCCATGCCTCAACATCAGAGGGAAACAGCAGGACAGGAGGCCAGGGGTGATGTCAGGTGAAGTGAGTCAGAGACCACAGAGCTCTGCGGCCAAAGGGTCTGACATGCTCTGAGACTCATGGCAGCTCATAGGTGCAATAGATCTTTGCGAATGGAGAGACCAGGGATTTGTCTGGATTGAACCCAGGGCCTTTGCACTAAGCTATATCTCCAGCCCTTTTTCATATTTTACTTTTTTAGGGGGGTACTGGGCATCGAACTCAGAACCTTACGCTTGTGAGACAGACACAGTACCACTGAGCTAAATCCCCAGCCCTTATATTTTACTTTTGAGACAGGATTTCACGAAGTCACTAAGTTGGCCCGGCTGGGCTCAAACTTGTGATATTTCCACCTCAGCTTCCCAGAGCGCTGGAGCTACAAGCATGCGCCTATACACCCAGCTCACTGCTGTACCTTATTACCAGTACCCTGAAGGCTCTGTGGTTCATATTCCTGTCTTCTAAAAGACTTCCTAGGAATCTTACATATGAGGGGTTTTTTTATTTGTTTCTTTCAAAGAGCTATTTGTTATTCATCGAAAATAGGGTTCTAAACTTAGAAAATCCAAAAGAATAACATGAAAAATTCTTAATTCATTATCCCATTAATAAAAAAATAATATCCAGGTATAAACTTATCTAGCTAGTAGGGGATAAATGTGGAAAACAAATCAAAACAATCAAATTAAGGGGTGGGGGTTTGGCTCAGTGGTTCTGCCACCTGCCTCACTAGGGCCCAAGTTTGATCCCTGCTACAAAAACAAAAAATTAAAACTCTTCACTCTATGCAAGGGATTTTTTTTCAAAAAAAGCAATTTCAAGTCTCTTTCAGGATGTTTAGCTTCTTTGTGATAAGGCTGGTGATCAGCTAGTGAACACTAGAGCTGAGACCAGACCTGGGGCCTGCAGGAGAGCGGCTCCCTCTGCCTAGATCCTCGAAGGCTGACTTTCCCCTCTCAAAGCAACACCTGTCTGTCCTTCAGGCTGCAGCTTCAAGTTCAACTCCCTGGAGACTCACTGAGCCCACACCCCACAGTCCCCACGCTTATCCTGACTATAGTCCAGTTTCCCCAGCAGGAATCAAAGCCTTTTACAAAAGTTCAGAGACTGTGTCTTGTTTGTGTACTATAAGTGCTGGAATAGTTTAGATGCTCAAATTATTTGTTGAATTAGGTGTGAACAGACTCTGGAAATGTAGTAAATACATACAAATATAGATAAGTCTGTGTAAACTGCCATCAGATTTGACTGCTTCAGGATGAATATCCAAGCATCTTGTCACAGAAAACAGCTAGGTAAAGTGGTGCATACCTGTAATCCCAGCACTTGGAAGACTGAGGATCAAAAGTTTGAGGCCAGGGCCAGGGGGTTTGGCCACCTGCCTCACAAGTACAAGGTCCCAAGTTTGATCCTTGGAAAAAAAAAAAAAAAAAAGTTTGAGGCCAGCCTGGGTGACACACTGAGTCCCAGGCTAGGATGGATTACAGAGCAAGATTCTATCTGAAAAAAAAAAATGCAGAAAATTAGATCATAAAATTGGCATTCTTTTCCTAGTTGAGCAAGCATAATATAACACAGACCATGTTCTGATGAAATATTTCCACTGTTATACTGTTGCTCGGAAATTTGGGGCAGCTATAGATAGTGTTTGTAAATGTTGCTTTCTACCAACATTATATTTGAAATATATTTGAAATGGCAAGGACAAAAATTAGATCACAGAACACATCGTAGCAGTGTAAGAGGATGATCTGTTTAACATAACATTACAGTTAGCAGATAAATGTGAATGACTTTAAGAAAGACAAGTTTAATTGATGTGAATAAGCAATGAGGAGATGACCTGATCTGGTGCCAGGATACATTTCCTCCTCTGTATGTATTCAGCATCTGCAGTATATCGGGAAAATACACTGTATCCAAGATAGGAGCATGGAATCTCATCTTGGCCTCCAGATGCTAACAGAATGGCCTTGGAATAATTGGAAACATTGAATGAGATAACATAGGTTGGTTATCTAACAAAAATATCATATAACGAGCTTTCAAAGAACAACCATGTCTATATCAAAGAGTGCACACACATATACACATGCGTGTGTATGCATCTGTAACATGGAGGGAAGAGCTGGTCAGCATGCATTAGCCTTTTTAGTGCCAGATAAACTTCTAAGGATTTCTGATACAGAGATGATAAGAATGCCTATAAAATAATGTATACATTAAAGCATTTTCTAATTGGGGGAAAAAAAAGCACACAAAAAATGCCTTTGGTGTTTTCTTTTTATAGGTGACATCATCTTTCGCAAAGGTCCACCTGGGGACTGGGGACTGCCAGGCCCACCAGGGTCCCCAGGAATTCCAGGAGTCAGTGGGCCCAAAGGTTGGTTCAATGAATAGTGCTTTTCTGTGAGACTGAGCCATCATTCTCACCAACCTCTCCCTCCTGAGTGATCCTAAACAGCAGTCAGTTAGGGATGATCTAAAAGAATTAGCATGCATCTAGAAATCAGTGATTCATTTAGCGTAAGTTGTTGGATAGCCTTCGAATGTGCATTTTACTCTACAGGTAAGGAAAGAAACCCTGAAATAGTCACTGTTTTGTGCTGAATTCTTGCAATTTCCTCTGTCAGAACTGTACAGCTCAGAACCAAAAACTAATCAGATATATAGTTTTTTGTTATGAATAAGTATAATGTCCTAGGTGATTTTCATGATGCAAAAAAATTTTAAGTGTAACAAATGATTGTATGAATGGGAGATTGCTATCCTGAGGACTTTGTGTGGTTTCTAAGTAATGCACACATACTCTTATTGCAGGAGAACCAGGCCTTCTGTGTGTACAATGTCCTTGTATCCCGGGGCCTCCAGGTCTCCCAGGATTTCCAGGGTTAGATGGTGTCAAAGGAATCCCAGGTATGAACAGTGTGCTCACAAATTTGTGTTTTTGCAAGGCTGTAAGAGTAAACTCATTTGGAAATTTTAAAAAATGGTATTATACTGATACATGTCATGATAAACTTGGAGAAATTGAAAAGCATACTCTGTTAAAATAAAGTCAGCCCAAATCGTATAAAAGCTGGTATTTTTTCCTTGATCCAATTTAGTTGATGAAAATTAGCAAAATAGTACATTAACTGGGAATTGTGGACCCAGATTCCAAAGCAGCATGTAACTTCAACAAAGCAACCATACTGAACATACATGGCCTCCTAATCCACTCTCTCATGTCCTCCTTTTTGATAAAGGCATGGGCATATGCAGCATTTCACCTTCTTCTTAAGGATACAAGTGCAATAAAAATTACAATACTGTCCTTGTGCTGGGGACAATATGGAGTGGGATTGCAGGACACAGAAGGCACATTTAAAGTGGGCATGAATCGGTCAGCTCAGCCTGCTGTACTTTCCAACATTTTAGGCTCTGTCTTAATAAATCTTCCACTTTTTCTTGAGAAGAAATAAATCATTATGTTCATCTGAAATCTCAAGATTTTAGAACCTAATGGTGTCCATTAAACCAATTTTTGAAGGAAAGGGGGAAAAAAATACTTCATAGACCAAATGACTGAGGGTACATGAAGCCCGTCTCAGGCCTTCCCTTGGCAACCTCTCCGCCCAGTCAGGACTTTCCACATCACCACTGTGACAAGCTGCCCTTCCCTTGGTCACAAGACTGGCCGTGGGCAGAACTTGCAAATAGATGAAGTCCTTCTGTGTTGGTTTATTTCCTCTGTCCCTTCTCCTTGGCTGCTCTGGAACTTTCCTGAGTTATCACACCCAGTCTGGATTCTTCCATCAGCACCTTGGTCTTCATACACCACTCACTTTATTTATCATTCACCAGAAAGTGTCCAAGTCACGGAGCCCTTGGTCAGTGTGTATGTACTGGGCTCATTGTCTATGAGCCTCTGTTCCTTTATTTCTCACGTCAGTCCCACAATAGGCACTATCATGAATCCCATCCAGCAGATAGGAAGCTGAGGCACAGTACTAAGGGGCGGAGCTTGGAATCCAAAGCAGACTTTCTCCAGAGACAGGCTTTTGCCTTCATCACTCAGCTTCTGCGATGTCACCTGCCTCCTCTGGGCCTGTCCTTTGAGAGGAGTCAGCTCAAAGGTCTTCCTAGCACCCTGGAGGCAGGGCGTCCACATTCACACTGCCCATAGATGTGTGCCAGGGTGTAGGGTCTTTTGGAGGCTGAGTCAGTACAGAGCAGAAGAGTTAATGTAGGCTAAAACAAAAAACGGAGGAAGAGCGAGAAAGGAGACAAAGAACAAAAGATTTTTAAAATCTAGTATTCCTGTACTTCTGTTGTGTCTCACTTCCAGGCCAAGGTGCAGGGTTAGACCAGTTGCGTTACTGTGTTTAGTTTCTACACATTTGACCTGGACAGTAAGAGCTCAAAGAAGTTAAGCAATCGGCACAATGCTTTGGGTTGCTATAAAAATATATCCTAGCTCAGTATCTTGCAAAAAGAAAAGAGACTCCAGATAAGCATCTAACTGACCTGCGAACCATCCAAGAGATCATTAGAAGGATCATCATCCCACAGATATTTAAATACCCGTCACAAATATACAATTGCACGGTCAAATGCCATTTGACAAAGAGATCGAAAGCCTCTGAAAATGTGCCCATTTGGCCCTGTAGTTAGACTTTTTAGAATTTATTATATAAACTTGGAAACTAACTTGGAAAACTAAATATCCAGAGATATTTATCATAGCATTGTTTACAGTAGTTAAAAGTTAAAAAAACAAACAACACCTTAGTGTCTAAAAACACCAGTTAACTAAACAAATATGGCTCATGGCTCATCCACACAATAGGCTAAGTAGCCATCTTAAATGAAGTAAAAATCTGTGTTTATTGACATGTAGGGAGTGATTCCAATGTAATATATATAAGGTAATATATA
>NW_022900928.1:126159402-126160143 GCF_012274545.1 Fukomys damarensis
ATATATATATATATATATATATCTCAAGCATTGAAGGATGTAAACGTTTGACTAGTATGCATTAAAACTAAAACATTATGTTCTGATGATTGAGTTATTCTCTTCTTCTGGTGTAATTTTCTTATAATAAGCATATGTTACTTTTAATACCAAAAAAAAATAAATGCATGTACCTAAAATTATAAAGATGAGAATGCTAGGAAGCTAAGATCGAAGTGCTCTTATTTTTCACATTATCTTATTGCACTCTTGATTCCCACGTTCTCTTGCAGTCTGTTTTATGATAGGCATTGCCTTTCTCCACTCATAAGAGATACCCACTTTCTCCACACACTGTGTCATTCTGGCTGCTCAGAGTACCAACTCCACAGCTGATAATGCTCTGCTTTGCAGGAGGACGAGGTACAGCTGGTGTGAAAGGAAGTCCAGGGTCTCCAGGAAGTGCAGGTGTCCCAGGATTTCCAGTAAGATTTCACGGTTCTAAAGTTCTAGTTTCATCTGAAGAGCTGAACACCCTGAAAATAAGGTCACGCTTTGTGTGGCAAACTGTAGGTGTTTAACTGACCGACAAACAGTAAGTGTAGTTGATGAAGTAGATGAATAAGGAAAGAATTAATGAATTTATAAATTGTTTTAAATGGTATCAAAGACAAAAACAGATCAAGAGGGTGAAGGGTTTATAGCTCAGTGGTGCCGCTGTGTGCCTACCTGAGTTCAATCCCTGATACAAAAAAAAAAAAA
>NW_022900928.1:126160352-126168918 GCF_012274545.1 Fukomys damarensis
CCTAAAAAAAAAAAAAAAAAAAAAAAAAAAGCAGCTAAATCATTTTTTGGGGCTGAAGGTGGGAACAGAGATTAACGGATATAAGGGAATGATAGTAATGTGGGTATTTTTTGACACTGCGGTGATTGTGGCATAATTCTGTAAATTTACTACAAATCATTAAATTGTACTCTTACAAAGGATAAATTTTAGGGCATGTAAATTATACCTCAGTAAAATAAAGATGTTAAAAATTAAAATATTGATTATTACAGTGAACCAGAAAGTTATATATGAATATATATCAAATTATTCAGTTAAAATTTATCAATAATCAAGTATCTGAATGAAGCTTGTTGTAGCACATTGAATTTCATGATTGTATTTAATTGTACCATATTATACTGTTTAACTGATTTCTTTTCCAGTTTTGGAAGTTAAGAACAAAGCAAAATGAACAAAAAACTTAAAATGATAATTTATGAGACAAAGAAACTGTGTGCAAAAAACAATCCGTGTTCACTGAAATTGCGCAGTTCTCGGTGACACTTTTTAGGACTGACACAGGACAACTCTGTTGAGGCTCCACGCAGACTCATTTCTGTACCACCCTAGGGATTCCCAGGTGCCAACGGAGCTCCGGGATTTAAAGGACAGAAAGGTGAAACACCTCAGCCCCAGGGGCAAGTGGGCGCCCGCGGGGATCCTGGCCTCACAGGGCCACCAGGGAGAAAGGGCCCGGATGGAATCCCTGGGACTCCAGGAAGGAAAGGATTACCAGGACCTAGAGGCGAACCGGTTGGTATTTAGCCGCTTCAACCAAATTACTCTGCTTGTAGATGAAATGCTCAGAAGCTGACGATCGATGAGTTCCTGCCAAAAGATGGCTCCTCATTCTAGCTGCAGAGGGAGGCGTCTTCAAATGAGCAGCAATTACCTAAGCAAATACTTATAATATTTACATAAAATGAGTTTATAAAGAAGCTCAGAAATTTAATGAATAGAGGAAACTTTTAGTAAATATTTTGAGGCAAGGTTCATTTTTCAAGTAAAAATAAATGTAGAAATGTAGAAAAAGAATATTGCACTCAAAGACAGCAAATGTTTTACCATCCAAAATATTTCAACTTAAAAAGTAACAAAAAATCCCTGAAATATTTCAACTTGTGTAAATTTGATTCTTTTCATGGGATAAAATTTCTCATATGTTCAATTAAGAGTTAATACCCACCAGATCTATTTTTAAATGTCATGGAGCAAAAAGTTAAGCACCTCCCACACTGGATCAGTGAGTCGTTTGCCTCAAGTATTCTATGAAATATCTGTTTCTCCCAAGCTTAATCAGATTTATCCAATGAAAAGGGTCCCACCTTGCACAGATTGGAGAAAATTAGTAGTTAAATTGACAGATTCATTTATGGATCCTTTAATATAATATGAATGTGACTCTCCAACATACAGTGAATAGAAATTTTCTGGTAAACAGTGTTTCCTGGGAGCATCAGCTCCTACTAGGTCCAACTATGGGCTGTCCTCTTTATGATAAGCCTTGCTCAAAAAAGGCCAATATGTAGAATTCTTCTGATCTAGTATTAATAATGTTCATATGAGCCAGGTGTGGTGGTGCATGCCTCTAATCCCAGCACTCAGGAGGCTGAGGCAGGAGGATCGCTATGAATTTGAGACCAGCCTGCACTACATAGTGAGTTACAGGTCAGTCTCAACTATAGTGAGACCCTGTCTCAAGAAACCGAAAGATAATAATAAAAATAATAATGTTCATATGACTTTCCTATTTGCATCCCACTGAATTTCCTTTTTGAGTTCTGGTAAAGATGCTCCAGAAAGCAATAAGAGAAAGTTAAAGAGGTGATTCATCGAGTCAGGTCCTAGCATTATAAAAAAGGAAAAAAAAATACTATTGAGCTATCCAATGGTACCGAACAATTAAAACTTCAGTCACATTTATTTGTGAGGGCCATGTTCAGAAGAAGACGACTTTGACTATTTTGTCAAACTCAACTTCTTTCAAGCAAAAGAACTCATTTTGAAAGTTACAGAGTGTGAATTTTTGAAAAATAGACATTTTATGAGAAAAAAAATCATACAGTTAGAATAGAGCCTTGATAATAAAGATAACTGGTGAAAACTGCGAACTATTCAAGTAAAAGGTTCCTGTGCTGGTTTTATTTTAGAAATGTACCAGTAGCATGAACATCACCTCAAAAGCATTTGAACTGTTGACCAATTTGCACTTAGTTTTAATAGCTACTATTATACTGGAGACAATGTCCTTATAGGGCATAAGTGAATCTCAAGACACTGCAAGTTCATACAGTATTGCTGAATTCCAATGTAGCACAAAACAGCAGAAGACTACAACACTGTTGTTTCAGTAATAATTCCCAGCAAATGCCAACTGCTTTTTAACTCAGAAGCTTCTCAGTGACGGCCTAGCCGCTTTTCATATTGCAGTGAGATGAACCTGTAATTTGGAAATTCTGTAATGCAGCACAATTCAAATGCGTTCCTATTGTCGCAGGCCCTGAGTGGTGAGAAGGGAGGCCAAGGTCCTCCGGGAGATTCTGGCCCCCCTGGATCCCCAGGACCTGCAGGACCAGCTGGACAACCTGGCTATGGACCCCAGGGAGAGCCTGGACCAAAGGGCACCCAAGGAGTTCCTGGAGCCCTGGGACCACCTGGAAAAGCCGGTTGGTTAGTTTTATTTCCAGTCCTGTTTTCTGCTGGGTGGATGGCTCTTTGAGCTAACAAAGCTCCTTCGAGACTAAGGAATATATGTATATGAACTTGTTTCTAAGAGAAAGAATATATCAACTCATAGACACTGGAATAGGATATATAGAATATGTTGGAGAAAATCTACTTCTACCTGTCACTGAGCAATTCAGCTAGGATTTCCTAGGATAGCATATATTTATTACTTGTATAAATATGTGGAATGAACAGATCCTAAGGGTTAAGCAGAAGTCAATTATGATTCACCAAGGGGAAGCAAAGCCAACAACCTAATCTAATCTTGAGAATCCTTTTCTAGCCCTCGAGGTCCCAATTAATACTATGGCCAGTTTATTCTTTTTGATCTGTAATGGAGTAGGTGTGTTATTAGTAAAACTTCAGAATATCTAAACTAGAAGAAGAAAAGTTGTCTGATAATGGTTTCAAGGTCCAGGCAACTTCTGGTAACTATAGGTACTGAACACAATTCTGTATTCAGGAGACATCAGGTCCTCAGTATTTGTGGCTGAGAATATCGCAGAAAATAAAATGAAATGTCACTGAGAGTTTTAACAAGGCCACAGTGGTCATTTGTTCACTTCTAAAGTCACTTTAAAGGGTGCAAGCCAATAAAATGATGGTCTCCAAATCATGTTATGTAGTTTCATTAATAAAAATTTTTAAGTGTAGGGCCAGAGATTTATCTCAGTGGTTCCGCCACCTGCCTCACAAGCGCAAGGGCCCGAGTTCAATCCCCTGTAGGTGGGGGGGAGTTTAAGTGTACATCTCCATAGTATTCACATGTATGTTATAAAGTGATTTCTATCCATACATATATAAGGCTTATTTTATAATTACAATACTGTATAACATATAATTATATATAATTCGTATATTATATCTTATTATGTATTATGTAATACACACTATATCATGTGTTATAGTGCATTTTATTATAATGTATAATAATGTATTATATAATAATATATTTTATATATTTATTTACTTGTTTTATGCCCTACTTTGGAGGCTGTTATTGCAGTCTAAGGATTACCAAAGTAATTCCACAATCCAGTCCCCACTGGTTTGTATGGTTTATAAGCTAAGAATAGTTTTACATTTTACAATAAGTTTTAAAATGTAAGAGTATTTTTGACACATTAAAAATTTATGGAGTCCAAATTACAGTGTCTACCCATGCATTTCATTGACTTACAGTCACACTCACTCTGATGCATTATCCCTGGCTGCTCTCACGTTGTGATGGCGGAACTGGACACTTGCAACAACGATCAAGACCACAAAGCCTAAGTCATTTACAGAGAATGTTTATTGCCTCCTGTTCCAATCTGTCATCCACCTCTCTTCTGTTCTCTCTAAATATGACTCTTCAGTGGAAAACTTCACTGTTAAAATATATTATTAACAGATTTTCCCATCACAAAACCATATTTTTTTTCCTGTAAACTCATGACTAGATGAACAAGGCTAACCACTATGGTAGAATGTTGGCCACTGTGATCAGGACGTTGTCTTATCCTTTTCTGTCAGAGGGTTATCATTTTCCAGATGACAGATAAAGGGGGATTAAGAAATGTGCCCAAACTCACATTTATTTAATGATCCTTTTTTTTTTTTTTTTCTGGTACCAGGGATCAAACTCGGGTCCTTGCACTTTCAAGGCAGGCAGCAGCACCACTGAGCTAAATCCCTGGCCAAACTCATATTTATTTGTGAGCAGCAGTGGTAAGCTCTAAACCCAGATCAGTACATTAGGGCACACGAACTGTTTTTGCTCAGTACCGTATTGCCTTCCTGTGAAAGCTAGTACCCCAAACTATAAATAGCACATCAGGATTCACCAAACTGATTTCATGTTATGAATTTTTTGGACTATGTGCTTATTCATTAATCTGGTTTATTGGGCTATTAATTAAAACAAGGCTTAGACAATAGCAGATGTTCATAAATATTTATTGATTGAATGAGTAAGTTTCTATGGCTAGTCATCCCTAAACTAGTTTTGAAGCCTGTTGAAACAGATTTTTAAAAATTTTTCTTAGGATATATTTGTACATCCCTTATAATCATATTTTCCTCCTGTAATCCAAGAAAAGCTTCAATATGCACCCTAATCTTATGATCACAAATTTTCTTAAGGTCCTAAGGGAGAACCCAGCATTTCAACACCAATCCTGGGGCCCCCAGGACCTCCAGGGCCCCCTGGCTATGCTGGGCCCCAAGGCCCACCTGGTGAGTACCCCTTTTGTCAAGTTTGGCGCATGTCACCAGATAGCATCCAACTCTCCTGGAAAAATACTGTCATTGTTATATAGAAAAGATACTTTTAGTGGCTCCAAATGAGAGCACAGCCCAAAGCCCTGTCAGATGAACAAATAGATGGAGGGCTTGCTGTCTTCCTTTAAGGTTATCCAAATTACTCCTCTGGTGTTTCTGATATAAAAGTTTCAAAGGAGAACTGATAGAATTAATAGGTGTTCTCGAGCAGAATAATCTTCGTGGATGTTTTGTAGGGAAGCGAGCAATGCTGATCAGTGGTTAATTAGAAATTCTCTGTAACACATTCATTTGAAACTTAATTTTGGCTAATGTGATCCAAAACTTAACTCTGCCTGAATTTCAGAAGACATAGAGTTTGTGGTATTTAGAATACCTTCAGGAGTTAAAATAGACTTTAAAAAGTTCTTTCAAGCTTCTAATAATTAGCCATTGGGTAGAGGTGTGTAGGAAGCTTATACAGCTGAGATTATGTTAAAATTACTTCATTTCCATGAAGGTTAGGATGACGATTTAGACATTTTCTTTGAAAAGAAGTGGGTGTGTTTTTAAGGTATCACTGGATCCATGGGAAAATGTGATCCTGGCCTTCCTGGACCTAAGGGCGAACCTGGAATTCCGGGAACTGGATTTCCTGGGCCTCCTGGACTGAAGGGTAAATTGAAATTTTCAAAAATGTAAGGTTCGTTGTGAGCATTTAGAAGTCATGAATATGTTGGCGAATGAAAGAGAAAATATCTATAATAGCTTTTATAATATGTTTCCCACTAGTCTTAAAAATCTTACAACAATGTAAGATGAAAAAACAATGTACATTGATCTATGTAACCTCATTTCAATCCATTAAAAAACTGAAAGGAAATTCACCAAAATTGTAAAGTGATTTTTTTGTAGTGTTGGGCATTGAACCAGGGGCCTCATGAATGCCAAGCAAGCACTCTACCCCTGAGATACATTCCCAGCCCAGCTCCTTGATTGTAGGACTATCAGGATTTTTTTTCCTTTAGTTTTGAACTTTTTACATTTACACCTTTCACTTTTACATTCCTTTTTAAAGTAAGAGATGAATTGTCATATCACAAATAAAATGGGTTATAGCTGGTGGCAGACCACGTGCTTAGTATTAGCCAAGAACTGGGTTCAGTCCCCAGGGTTCACACACACACACGCACGCATGCACACACATGCACACAATTGTTAGTATAAAAGCTTTTACACTCTTTTGAGAAGAGCTACCTAGCATTCTGAAAAAACTCTCTACCTTAGTCTGGGTCATACTTGCATGGATATATACATAAAAATCCATTTAGCAGGACACTGCTTGGATAAATAGATTTCAAATATAAAGCTGCTTAAATAGCCAAACACATCCATGGTTTGAAGAAGTGCTAAATCACAGATGTAGCCACACTAAATGGTACAAATGAAAAAAAAAAAGGAATTTCTAAGCATGGGAACCTAGTACAATTTTACTTGGAACTGAATTTTTTTTTTTTTTTTTCATACTGGGGATCGAACTTGGCCCCTTGAGCTTGCAAAGCAGGTGGCAGAACTACTGAGCCAAATCCCCGGCCTGGAACTGAATATTTTTTAATTGCTTGTTTATCAGTTCATTTTGTCATCATTCCAACTTTTACATAAACATTTCCCTCTGGCTGCTTAAGTGGATTAGATGGAATAAGAGACAGGCTGCTCAGAATCTTTGGACTAATAGCCAATGTTCATTGTTTTTTCATTTTTCTCTGTAGGAGATCAAGGTTTTCCAGGAACAAAAGGATCACCAGGTTGTCCTGGGGAAATGGGAGAGTCCGGCTTACCTGGAGAACCAGGCTTCCCAGGAGCCAAGGTCTGCAGCATTAAAACTCCACTGACTTGGGGGAGGGAGAAGGGCAACCACCACTGGTGAGTTAGGATTCCCGGCCAGCTGGGATACTTTGAGTGTAGAAATTATCGGTGAATTCATTGATGGTGAAGGTACTAATTTTCTACATTTCTCTGAGTCATCTTCCCTTTTAGAAAGGAATATAGCAGATGTTAGAAGGCAAGTTTGCCTCTCTCCCTTTCTCGGTGGCTTCGTGAACATTAGAGTGTATAAAATGAAAGAACTCTAGAAAGAAGTGTGGATACCTAGGAGAATACCCATCAGAAGTAAAGATATGTAGATTTTTCTTTATTTACAGAGAATCCCATCATTTTCTTGAAAGATGGAGGTTATAAATGCTGACACATCATTAAGCATAGCTTTACAACAAAGTCAGAAACTAGAGTTGAGAAGGGGATATGGATTGGGTGGTGGTGATCGTGAAAGGGACTTCAAGCATCCATAACAGACAGGTTATTCCAAATATCCCTAAGACCAGACAATATCAATGAGGACTTTCAAGCATCATGTGGTAAAACTAACAATGTTCCTGTGCCACAGGGAGAACCAGGACTAGCGAGACCTGGAGAGCCAGGAGCAGTAGGTTTTCCAGGAGAAAGAGGTGATTCAGGAGAAAATGGAAAAACTGGACTCCCTGGACTTGTGGGCCTTCCTGGAATTCCGGGGAAACAAGGGCTGGATGGATCGCCAGGTATAAGAACAAGCATGATCGGTTTTCTCTGTTGTGAGCTGGGCTGAAATGCAGCCGACTGAATGTGGAGGTTCATTGAATGAGTCTTTGAAAACCTCCTGATACAATGAATAGAGTCCATAAGGACTATTTCCCAGTCAGTGTGACTGCCATATGTTTTTTCTTCCTTTTCTTATTTCCATTTTCCCTCCTCCTTAAAAGGAACATTAATGAAATTAAATATAGGCCTCATTGGTGGAGAAGAATGACTGGACCTTGTGTCCTAACCCCAACCCCAACCCTAACCCTAACCCTAACCTATGGGCAATACTAGGACCTTGGGTTTTGCTAACCAAATGTAATCTTAAATTCTTTTTTTGCAGGTGATCCAGGGAAGCCTGGACCACCTGGAGTAAAGGGACCCCCAGGAATATGCACAGAGGGGTCCAGGGGAACCCAAGGACTTCCAGGCTTAAATGGATTGAAAGGGCAACCAGGTAGGAGGGTGTAGCCTGAGGCACCAGGTGGACAGGTGATGAGGACCTCTGGATTTGCATTTTTCTCAAATGCAACAAACAAATCCTGGCTGGTCTTTCATGAGAAATGTTATTTCAGAAACCAAAATCTTGCTATTAAGGACTTGTTGCACACAGTGGTATAAACCAGCCTTAGAGGAACAGACCTGAAGTTAATATTTTGAACTGGTTTATATCTTTTATGTAAGAAACTATGAACACCAAAGACAGATTAAATAGATAATTTACCTACATGTTTATATGCATAAACTCCCAGATGATGTTTTACATTTAGTCCTTCCATAAATATAGTCAGGTGGTTAATTTCTTACTATAAATTAGAAAAAAGCATATGTAAAGATATTAGTTTAGCAAGTTTCAGACTAAAATATGCAGCCGATTGCTTTCTAAGCAACATAAAAGAAAGAGCATGAAAATCTAAATGATGCAGGCTAGATGTTCCAGAGCATGCAGGCCTTACTCTCT
>NW_022900928.1:126169047-126190792 GCF_012274545.1 Fukomys damarensis
TCTTTTTTTTTTTTTTTTTTTTTTTTGGCTCTTCTCAACCAAATCTGGTGATGAACCTAAGAGAAATTCCTTAGAACTTAGTGTGAGTGAAATGACATACTGCTTGTAGGTCCGAAAATAAATTTTTGGCAGGGATCTTAGTTGTCATAGTGGCGCTGTCATTTGCAGAAGCCCCCAGTGGCTGACCTCCTCTTCTGTGGGCATAGGACTGAGCTATAGTCACAAGGTGCAGTTCCAGACGGTGCCTGCAGGCCTAGGAAATAGATATTAGTTCTTTTGTTACTGTGTGACTCATTGAAGGAGAATTTTAGAGCCAGAAGGGATTTGAGAAGTTTTACAGAGGGGTATGTTAAATGCCCCCCCACACACACATACACACACAGGTGGTTTACCCAAAATCACAGTGCCAATTATTAAACAAATGAAAAAAAACTGGTGGAGGAATCACCTGTTTGTTAACTCATACCCTCATTTATTCATAGGCAGAAGAGGAGAAACAGGGCCAAAGGGAGACCCAGGAATTCCAGGTTTGGATAGGTCAGGATTCCCTGGAGAACCTGGACCACCAGGAAGGCCGGGTCAGCGAGGTGAGATGGGGCCACCTGGCCCAAAGGGATTTCCAGGAGCTCCAGGATTTTTAGGGCCACCAGGTATCTTTTTTTGTGCTTTTATTTTGCCTCTTATACTTTCCTCCACCTTTTTTCCTTTAAGATGGTTCTGTAAACTATACATAGGCATAGGCTTGTGACTCCATGCTTTTGGTTCAGTTAGTGTTAAGATTTTCCTCCGGAATCATTCATAAAAGATCAGGGCCAAGCCAAGGATGCAGGGAAATACTGATGGAAAAATAGTCGTTATTTTGGGCCAGGAATGTAGCTCAGTGCACTGTGCCTTGCCTACCTGGCAAGTTCAAGGTCTTGAGTTCAATTCCTGGTGTGACCAAAAAAAAAAAAAGTCAGTATTTCATAATTACCCATGGTATGTCTATTTTTGCTATCTAATCCTTTTATATCCTACTATAGTATACTTGCCACTATTTTGTTGAGAGGTTTGCATTTATATTCTCAAGGGACGTTAGTCTGTAGCTTCCTTATGATGTCACTGACTAGTTCTAGTATCAATGCTGGCCTTCCACAACCTGCCTTGGTATTTTCTGAAAGAGTTTGTGAACAGTTGCTATTCCTTAAATATGGAGTAGGTTTCAATAGTGAATTTTTCTAGGTCTGGCCTTGTCTTTGTGGGAAGTCTTTAAAATTACTAATTCAATCTTCACTTATTACAGTTCTGTTCAGATTTTCTCTTTCTTGTTGAGTCAGATTTGATAATCTGCTTCTCCAGAAATTTGTTCAGTTTGTCTAACTGAATTAGATAACTTGTCTAAGTTATCTAATTTGTTGTCATGAAGTTGTCTGTACTATTTATAATCCTCTTTATTTCATGGCTGTTTTATGGTTCATATCTTAGGGGAGAGTATTCTAACCACTTCCTGATGGCATAAGACCATCAACTGATCTCCTGTACAGAGAGGAACCTAGGATAACAGCTTAATTAATAAATTATCCTTTCATTCATATTATTGGGCTACTCTTGTGTGCCAGCAATATGCCAAGCACTAAAGATAGATCAATAGAGATGAAAGTCCACATCTCACAGTAGAAGAGCAATATTCAGTGTATTTAAAAACTAAGTGCTATGGGAAAAAAAGGATTATTAGAAAGCAATTGGTAAGAAGATGATAGGATGGAATGCTCACACACTTCAGTGTATTACATTATCAATCATAAATATGATTTGCTATCAATGACTGTCAAACAGAAAAATTTGAAAAGACCATTCTTCTAAATAAGTATAGTTATTTTCTTATTTACAGAAACCATTTCTTCGGCTCCCAACTTCTAAGTACAGTTTATTTTCTATTATGGAATATTTCATTTTTCTCAACGGATATAGTGTGGGCTTTGTGTTTCTTTGTTTCCACAGGTGAAAGAGGAATGGTTGGGATGATGGGCTATCCTGGAACCCTGGGCTTTCCTGGGCCTCCAGGGAACCCAGGCACACAAGGCCCGAGGGGTAAGTGATAAGAGTCCAGACCTCAGGAGGCACAGACAGCATTCACTTATTTAGCAGCAAGATAAATTACGCCTTCATTCTTTGAGGGGGAATTGTTCTAGGAGAACCACATATTTGATCTTGCTGTTTTCTGCAGTAATTTTTGCCATTTCAGTATAGTCCTAGTGTCTCCCTGTCAGCTGCTTGTATGTGGCTTGCTGTTTGGGGAAAACTTCCAAGTCCTTGGGTCTGATAACCTTTGTTGTTGTTGTTCTGTTTTATTGTACACCCTGTTAATTTGTGAATCCCTATGAACTATGTTGAGAATTAAGAACCTGATGTTGTTACAGGTGGGCTTGGGATTCCAGGAATAAAAGGTGACAGAGGGCCCCCAGGAGCCAAAGGGGAACAAGGAGATAAAGGAAACCCAGGGCCTTCTCAAACAGCCCACTTAAAGGGGGACAGAGGAGAACCGGGCCTCAAAGGTAAAACTCTCTTACATTTAGAATCGGAACATTGGAGCTGATTCAAGGGCTAAGAAATTACCGGGCAAATTTCTTTAGTCAACAAGAGGACAGTGAAGGCCTGATTTAGTTACCTGCCCTAGTCACAGCCAGGTGTGGCTGAGTGTGATCCAGGCCCGAGCATTGTGTGCCTTCTCAGCAATGTGTCATCTCTTCAATGTGGAACTTTTTTTTTTTTTTTTTTTTTTTTTTGGTATAGGGATTGAACTCAAGACCTTGTGCTTGTGAGGCAGGTGGCAGAACCACTGAGCTAAATCTCCAACCCAGTGCAGAACTTTTTATTTCTGTGCTAATTCTGTATTTTGATCTGCTACACTTAAACTGTCACTAGTAAATTGCTGAATTATAACCCTCAAACTCTCCTCTCTCTTTTCCAAGGGGTAAAATGAAACCCTTAGAAAGTCCCACATAAAAAACTTCTTTGGTAGAAATGGGACCCCCCTCCAAATTCTCTTGTATTCTGTCAACTACCAGAATTGATTTTTCTGATTACATCTACAAACTTTGGAGGATAATAATACGAAGAAAATACATTTTAATGAAACTTCAACCCTTTAGGAATACTGCTAATTGTCAGCTGTGGCTATTATGTTAAAGTTCCAGTTCATTCAAATTATTTCAAGTTATTTGAATGCTTTTTGCAGGAGTTCCTGTTATATGCTTAATACAACCAATATGAAACCAAATTTTAAGCAGGCCTGTCTTTCAGTCCCCTGGAACAAGGTTAATCCCAAGTAAGAAAAATAATTGTCGAGTAAATGATTACCTTTGCCAAGCGAACTTTTATCATAGGAAAGGAATAAAAGAAAAATATGTTGTAGTTGCAAACACAGAAATCTGCAATGAATTTTGAGAAAGGGGGTTGGATTCAACAAATATGTGTATGCTTGGCACATAGAGCTATGGTTCTAGAGAAGATCTGCTTTAAATATTCTTCATAGAGTACTGTAGATTGTGCTAGAAAGACTGAATAATAACTATCTGCAGGAGTTAGGAACGATTTTTCAGAAGTGAGCAGTTCTGAAAAGGAACCAAATGCAATGATGCTAACTGATAAAATGGGTAATCATTGGAAAAAACTCAATTTATAGGCAGGGGTGTTTTTTTTGCATAAAGTGAATTTATAAAGTAAAAATCTTTTGAGCATCTCCATTTAACTTCCTGCAAAATCGTTGAGTTCTGGTACAAAAAGAAAGTCTCTCCCATTTTTAGCAATGAAATGGAAAGTAAATTTCATTGGACTCTGTTAGAACCTAAGTCAAGATACGAAGAAAACAATCCTGGCACAAATACTGGCATACTTTTCCAGTCTGCACAAACTTCCAGCGTAGATAGCCCTTCACTAGAGTGCTCTTTGTTATTTCAGGGGTGTTGGAAACAGTTTGAGAATAATATGAATAGCGTATCTGTGTCTACATAAGCCTACATGTGGCTCTCACAGCCTAAAGGCACAATGAATCCTGATTTACAATTAACAAATTCATTTTGTGAAGTTGAGAGGCACACATGCTATTTCTATGCTCCTAAAAAAATTCTACCATTTACTGACCCAAGGTGCTGTTGGAGTCTAAGTGTGTTTTTTTTTTGTTTTTTTTTTTTTTTTTTTTTTTTTTTTTTTTTTTTTTGGTTTTTTTGAGACAGGGTCTCACTATGTAGTTCAGACTGCTCTGGAACTCAATGTGTAGCCCACGCTGGTCTCAAACTCGCAGCAATCCTCCTGCCTCAGCCTCCCGAGTGCTGCGATTACAGGCGTGTGCCACCATGCCCAGCACTCTCTGAGCTTTCTAAATGCATAACTGAGGAGTACAAATTAAACAAACCAAAAAAGAAGGTGAGGGATATGCTATTTGAACTAATTTCAGTATGACTTTTTTTTTTTTTTTTTTTTTTGGTACCAGGGATCGAACTTAGCACCTTGCGCTTGTGAGGCAGAACCACTGAGCTAAATCCTTGGCTCCTATGACCTATTTTTTAAAATTTGAATTTCTACCATGTATATTGAAGGTGCTAATTATTGTCTTTTCCTGGAGGTGTCCGCATGGGAGACTTAGGCATAAGAATGGAAAGATGATATGTAATAGAAGGTGCAAATGAGTAGTATTGGGTTATAGACTTCAGTAGCATTTCACTGTGCAGGAATTGTTCTAAATTTTACAAATATTAACTCCTTTAAACTCACAATATGTCAATATTAAGATTGCAGCATTGTATTTATGTGATTATGTCCTTAGATTCACCTGGCATTAAGGCATTCCTTCCCTAAAGAGATCTATTGTAATTGTACTCCGCTGTGGCAAGAGGGCCAGCTGGTCTCTGTCAACATCAGCATCGCCAGGAGCTTGGTACAAATGCAAATTCTAGGCCCACTGTAGACTTAAACTCTGTGGGTAGAGGCCACAAATCTGTGCTTTAGCAAAGCTTCTGCCTGATTCTGATGCCCTCTGAAGACTGAGAAGAGCCGTGCTAGCCAAGCACCCAAGAAATGGGCCACAGTCACACCATCTTTGCTTCTTTTAAAAAGGCCGAACTCAGACGAGCATCGTGCTAGCTGTTACCCCATTTGTACCAGGGGTGGGCTTCACAGGGATGGGGCTAATTTGAAAGGCCCTGCTGACCTCACACTGTGCTCTGGGGACCCTGACACTGAGCTCTGTGGAGACAAGGGAGGCAAAAAACACAGCAATGAGGAGAGTCAGAGCCACCTCCATGACGGATTTAAATTATGACTGGGGTTCAGATGAGCAAATAAAACTCTTGGCTTAAAATTTTTCTAAGGCTCCCCTTGCTTGAAGAATTCAGACTCCTTAGACTGGCACGGAAGTGTCTGCCCCATGTGCCCTTTATGAGCCTCTCCAGCCACATGATATTTATGTGCTCGACAATTACTTTTTAATGTCTGTGGGTGAAGCATTTTATTATGTGCTAAACACAGAGGAGCAAAGAGGATGTCGTATCCGGATCATGATAAAAACCTACAACTTCGTAGGGAAAAGAAATATTAATGGGTCTGTAATAGATTCCTTATAGGACATATAGTAAATACTTTAGATTGTGCTGACACACAATCATATGGATGATCGCTATTGCATATTCTTTTTGTTTTTGCTTTGTTTTTGTAGCTCTTTAACAATGTAGAAAATGTATATGGGGAGGGAAGGAGGGGGTGAAGGGAGGGCAGGGACAAGGGGAAAAAATGAGAACCAAGACCTGTCATATAAAGGTACAAGATCCCAATAATGAAGGTAACTGTACTGTATACCTAAAATGTACCAATAAACTCAATTAAAAAAAAACAATGTAGAAAATGTCCCTAGCTTTCAAGTCATATGATACTAAGCCAGATTTGATCTGCAAGCTCATAAACATTCTAAGCAATATATGTTCTTAGAGTGGGATAAATGACATAAAAGGAAAAAAATAGAGGTGCAAATTAAAACAGTCTAATCCCCTGCTACTTAGCACTCCTTTGCATATGCTATTTTCTGGCTTAGGAATCCTATTTCATTTCATGTCTTTTCTACCCAATTAGTTCTCATTCAGTCTTCAAGACTCAGAAAAAAAAAAAAAGGAAGAAAAACATCGACCTCTTCCAGAAAGTCTTTCCTGTAGCATACTGTGATCAACTTTATTAGAAAACTGATCTCACTGGGTGGCCATTGCTTGTTTACTTAGCAGTTTCCCCAATCAAACACTGAAAACTTGGGAGTGGGACCAGGATTTGTTTCTATCTCCAGTACTCGATGCAAGACCTGTCTATTAATTAGATACTCAATTCATATGCGAATGAATGAGTAAGTACAAAAGCAAGAAAGGAGCCAAGGGAAGCAAGTCTGCTGGAGAGAAGGCAGAAAGCCAAACCAGAGTCTGTAGAAATGTTCCATGCACTTAAGGAAGTTTGTAATTTCCTGTGTAGGGAAAAGAGACTCAATGAATATTAATAACTAGGAAAATAATATGATCAAAAATGTGTTTTTTAGGGAAAATGGAATGGGAAGTTTATGAGCTTTCTAGCCATTCAGAAGTGGCATGAGATCTCAGTATTGTCACTAATGATATGACTCTAGGTAGGGCTTTGCACTTACCTAATACTTAGTAAATAATAATTCCGACAACTGAGTCGAGAATGAAATTGTTTAGGTGAGAATCATGTAGTAGATTGTATTCTCTCTTTACTGTGAAAACTGAAGAGACATTTAGGTTACTATAGTTGGAAGTGGTGTTTTAACATGTAAATACGATCATTGCTAGCACTCCTTGAAGACTAGTTCATGTCCGCCATGTGCTCATACTTCACACAGATTGTTATTTCATCTACCTTAAAAAAAAAAAAAAGAAAGAAAGAAAGATCAAAGTCCACGTCTGCCCATAGTCTTTTTTTTTTTTTTTTAATTTGGAATTTTTGAGACAGGGTCTCACTACATAATTGAGACTGACCTGAACTCACTATGTAGCCCATGCTGATCTCAAACTCACAGCGATCCTCCTGCCTCAGCCTCCCAAGTGCTGGGATTACAGGCGTGCGTGCCCATAGTCTTAATATTCTTTCAGTTTAATCCAGGATGTGCATGAGTCTGATAAAATTCTAACCTGTATTTTCAATATCTGCTTTTTAACTTTAGGACTTACAGGAAATACAGGGGAGAAAGGAAACAGAGGCGTTCCAGGCTTCCCAGGTTTAAGGGGTCTGGAAGGACCCCCTGGACCACCAGGAGTACCAGGTATTGGGGATCCCCTCATAGAAATATAGTGTTTCAGGTTTTCCTAGCTCTAAATATAGTAAAACTTATTTGTAGATTTCTTGAGTTGCATATGAATCCTGCTCCAATCTTTCTAGCAGAAATTTGTTTCAAAATTAAACCAAAAGGAAAGTGTTTTATTTTTGGCATTTCCAAATATTAATTTGTGCATAGTTTCATTTATCCACTCAAAATTTTATTTTGAAATGGCCGATATGTATTACAAGTGGTATTTTATAACAGTAGCACATATCCAAGATGAAATTAATGCTTTAGGAATGTTCAGATTTACCCTTTCCTTTTTAAACAAAGTATTGGGTTTGCAAAGTAATTTTTTTAAACTATTGAAGGAGTCCTTCATCCCCCAACCACCTCAATAATCATACTGCATGAAAATAAAACTTCATTATGCTGCTGAAAATACATTATTGTGCAGTCACAGAAGCCCATCTCTTCGTGTTCCTCTCGGTCCTGGGATGACTTCAATGTTTGAAGAAGTCCGAGCCTACTGATGAGACTCTCCCTGTCTCTTGATTTAGGAGTTCTGAGTCCTCAGTCTTTACCTTATTGGGAGGCAAGGAGATAGCTGAGGACCTATACCAGCCAGTCCAGCTGTTCTGAATTCATTCATTTATTCATGCAAACAGCAGATATTTTTTGAGTATTACTCTGCCCAGGAACTATGACGCTTTTACTCCATTCATTCTCAAGGTCCTAGAGGAGATCCAGGAAGCCCTGGGAACCCTGGAGAACCAGGACCACCTGGCACACCAGGAAGCTTGGGCAACATGGGTATGCCAGGTAATGTCTAAGGTCCTGTTGTGGGCCCGCAAGCTAACAGTGGGCCAAAGTTCTAGATGTTGCCCATTGTTTTGATTTCCCACTTCATAAAACGTTTATGGAAAACAACCAGATTTGCTTTCTTCCTAAATTAATTTTATTGGTACATTTTACTTATACAATATAATGACATTCATCATTGGAAATTTGTACCTTTCCATAAACCATCTTGGCTCTTATTTTTTTCCCCATTCTCCTGCCATGACTTTGTTTCCATTTTTTTCATTTTCTCATATTAATTCCATTCCCTCCTTTGCTTTCCCCAATCCCTCCCACTTCCCCTTCCCCTTTGGACCTTTTCTTCCTGTTTCACAATATCAATCATGCCTTCTGATCCTTATTTACACTTTCAGTTTCTCATACTAGAGAAACTATTCGGTATTTACACCTGTCTGTCCTATTTATTTCACTTAAGCGTAGCGCCTCAATGTGCATCCATAGTATTTTTTTTTTTATAAAATGGAGTATGACTCAGCCATATAGATTTGCTTTTAAATAAAAGTATTTGTGTGTAACTAAAATGCTAGTGAAAAGAAAATATTCACGTTGTATAAAAATCATCCTTTAAAACTTCCTGATGCATTTGAGATTCGAAAACCCAATTTCTTAGGAGAAGGGTTGGTTATGCAAAAGTCAAAAAGAGAACCCTTCAAGATTCCTATGTTTAGGGGCTGGGGATTTAGCTCAGTGGTGCCCCTGCCTACCTCGCAGGCACGAGGTCCTGAGTTCGATTCCTAGTACCAAAAAATAAAAAAATAAAGATTCCTATGTTTACTTGCCTTGCCTGATATTTTTCCTAATTTCAGGTTCTAAAGGAAAAAGGGGAACATTAGGACTCCCTGGTCTACCTGGAAGACCAGGTCTCCCAGGCACCCATGGCCTCCAAGGAGATAAAGGAGAACCTGGTTATTTGGAAGACGCAAGGCCAGGACCTCCAGGACCAAAGGTACATAGGCCACTAAAAAATTTATGCTTTGGCAGTGGACGGTGTCCCTTAAAATATTAGTAAGGGTCCAGATTAAGCATGTGCAAAAAAAATATAAAAGTATTTTCAGGCAGTCATTTAGATTAAAAAAAATCCTATTTCCACAACTGAGGATGCCTTACTATATCCCTCAGCCATCAACTTTGGAAAGCCTGTTTCTGCCACCAAGGCTTTCTCTGTCCTTGCAATTTAAGTGTGTTCCCAGAAGGGAGCAGTGCTTACAGACCCATGCAACCTGACGGGGTAAGGGTTTTTCCCTTGAGACAAAAAGTACTCAGGCTGGACCACTAGCTCATCTCACACAGATATATTTTATAATCCATACCACTTGTTTTATTAAGATACAGTGCACGTTATAAAATAACTGTAGAGCAACATTAAAAAGTAAACAACATTCTAAGAGATAATTACATTTATCTTTCTTGTTTAGAACTTTAAGCATTTTCAATCCTTACACCTAATATTTTTATCTTGTCTCAGTGTTTTCCGGAGCTTTTGCTCTGTCACGTTGGAGTTGGGTGTCAGAGTCCTCCATAGTGTGCCTTACAAAGCACCAACCAAATGTACCAACTAGGGCTTGGTTGCTCTTTTAAATTTTTTGTTGTTGTTGCTGTTGTTGTTTTGATACCAGGGATTGAACTTGGGCAGAACCACTCAGCCAAATCCCTGATCCTCTTGTAAGTTTCATTTCCTGTCCACAGCAGTTATATTAATAGCCAGAGGCAGACCCAAACGGATTGATTAATAGAAATACCCATAAGCAGGGGTTTTTAATGCAGAATTCCATGGACCCCTCAAAGAGTCTATGTTATCCTGAGAAACCTTCTAACTTCCTGGAAGTGAATGCCAAATTTTTATAGGGGAGAGCCTATATTTTTCATCAGATGTTCAAAAATATATGGCTCTAAAACATAAAAGTTATGACTTAGGGAACTTTCTCCTTTTCATTTGAGCCACTAAAATACTACTTTATCTTAAAATTTCCATATTTTCCAGTAGTAAATGCCACAACTAGAAAGAAGAATTTTAGACACTGCACACACACAAGAAGATACCCTTTATTATGTAAAACACAGACAAGTTTTTGCCTCCCTTTCTATTTAAATTAGGCTCAGGGCTGGGGATGTAGCTCAGTGGTGCTGCACCTGACTGGCAAGTGCAAGGTCCTGAGTTCGATCCCCTGGTACTGAGAAAAAAAATACTGATCTATTTAAATTAGGTTCTCAGAAAACCAGGAAGAGACTCTTCACTGACGTATTTTCTCAGTGATAATTCTATTTGACTTTATGCATGATTAATTACTGGTACTTAATCTTCTTAGATTGAAGATTTGCCTAGGTAACCACCAAAAGTTTTTAGAACTGCATTGAGGTGGCCTGCCTTGCAAGCCCAAGGACCCGAGTTCGATCCCCGGTACCAAAAACAAAACAAAACAAACAAACAAAAAAGAACTGCATTGAGCGCAAATTAAGTTTTATCACGGCAACAAGTCATAGTAACAGAGTAGTGTATCTTATTGGCTACATTGGAAGTTTCTAAGTCACTATTGAAGCCTGAGTATTCTGATTTTTCATAAAACTTAAATACAGATTTAATAGTAAATCACTGAAAAGGTTTGTAGGCGTGATTGACATACATGTATTACATGCATAGTATCTGTAGGACACATATGCATTTGGTTCATCTCTTATCCCCAATCATCACAACTTATAATTTTATATATCTGTGTGGCTATGTAATATCTATCATCCCACTGGTCCCCAAAACTGCAAAAGCAGGAGCTGATGTATCGCATGTTATCATTACACTCAGGAGAGGGTGAGCTTCATAAGTAGTAGCATGTGTTGTTACAAAGGTCCAAAGTAAAGAAGTACCCTGTGCTTGGTTTAATGCTTTGCTGTTGTTGTCTTAAAATCCTTTAAAATTTTTTTTTTTTTTTTTTTTGTACCAGGATCGAGCTTAGGTCCTTGTGAGGCAGGCAGCAGAACCACTGAGCTACATCCCTGGCCTAAAATCCTTTAAATTTTAAAAAGAGAGTTGCATTTTCATTTTGCATCAGGCCCACAAACCATGTAGCCAGCTCATTCCTGGAACCATTCTCAGTACTAACACATAGCAGATACTTATATGATACCTGATGGATGAATGAGTAAAGTTTGTACTTATTTCTAATCGTGTATCCTGCGTATATGAGAATTTTAAAGGTGTTTGACTGAATTTAAGGGGGATCCAGGATTGCCAGGCGAAATGGGAAAGAAAGGAGAGCGAGGCCCGCCTGGTCCACCTGGAGAGCTGGGGCCTGCTGGACCTGAAGGAGTCCCTGGGAGACCCGGGAGTCCTGGCCACCCAGGTGAGATCGGCTTTACAATTCTGCAAGCTGGAAGCGTTATCTGTAGTATGGCCCTCACCTCCTGGAGCCACCTTTATAAACAGAAAGCCAGTTGGTCTTGTACTACAGTTCTTTCTGTACAACTTTGAACTTTTAAGTTCTATTTTTCCCCCCCACTGCTGGGAATCCAACTCAGGACCTTATGTTTGCCAGGCAGGCATGGTACAACTGAGCTAAATCCCCAGCCCTTGAACTTTAAGTCCTAAGACATCAAGAATCAACGAATTAACAGTCAGGCATCTAATTTTTCTGTTTAGAGAATGACATCCAAAAACCTGCCCCTGTAAGAGAAACTTTGAAAATTTTACCCCAACAAAATTCAGCCTAAAGACATGAAATATTACTTCCTGCACAACCTTACGATATCTGTATGGATCTGCTAGGCTTCTGTAACAAATACCATAGACTGAGTAGTTTAGGCAACCAAAATTTGTTTTCTCACAGTCCTAGAGTCTGAGACTAAAGTGCTGGTAGGGTTAGGATCTTCTGATTCTTCTGTTTGACTTTAGATGGTCATCTAATTATCCTCTGTGTTGGGTGTGTGAGACACCACTCAGATCAGATTAGGACCCACTGTTGTGACTTCATTTTTATTTAATTTTTTACAATGTTGTCTCTGAATATAGTGACATTCTTAGGTACTGGGGCTTAGGATTTCAGTGTATGGCCTTGGGGACAACACAGTTCAACTCATAGCATTGTTCTTGATCTTTTTTCCTAACATATTTCTGGGTTGAACATTGGTTTTTCTTTCTCATTAGCTTACACTATGGGTTCAAGTTTTTTGTTTTTTATTAATTAATTATATTGGCATAACTTAAATATATATAATGATCACATTCATCAAACAGAGTTTGTATGTGTAAATGACATAGCTGTTGTACCCAGATCGCAGTTTCCCCAAGGACCACCAGAGAAACGAATCTGCTGCAATTACAAGAGAAGTTTATCGCAGGTTCAAACCTGGACCCTTGTCCACCAGGGAGCAAGAGCCCAGAATTACGATTACAACAAGGTTATATAGGATTAAGGTGGCTTGAAAACTTAACTTTCTTATTGGCTTTTTCTTTACTATTTCTACCGTTCCTATTGGCCTATATCTCTAACATTCTATTGGTGTATATATACAACTATGCTTTAAACTTATTGGTTAGTGAGCGTGCGGATGGGGTCAGTGGAATGGAATTTGCCTTACTCATCTGAACGCTACAGCTTGTTCTTATCTTAGCAGAACATCCTGCTTCTTTGTTTCAATGGACCATGTGGCTTCTGCGGAGGGGAATGGGCCTTACTTACCTATTTCTCATTTATCTAATTGAACAATCTAAACAATGGTCAGGGAGTGGGAGAGTGGTGCAGCTGAAACTTATGCTAGTTTAATTGAAATGGAGGGACTTTGGCCTCAGTAAAAGTGGAGAAACCTTGGTTCCTCAATAGCTTGATTCCTCTTTTTCTCCCGTTCCCCTTCCCTCTTTTCAACCCCCCTCCCCCATTTACGAAGGCTTTGTTTCCATTTTTTTCCCTTCTTTTATCAACTTTTTCCCTTTTCTCCCTTCCCCCTTTCACAGTTTCTTTCCCTTTGAACAGTTTCTTACTATTTCACATTATTTATTATACATTTTGGTCCTTATTTACTCTTTCACTTTCTCAGAGTAGAGAGACAATGTGATATGGGTTCAAGGTTTTATTTTGTTTTGTTACAAACAACTGCCAAAGAATTGGGTTGTAGGTTCATGTCTTAAAAAATGGCATCTAAGTGTCTGAATGTTGAATGGATCTGCAGTTAACTTTCCTTTCAAACGGTAATGGAATATTGAGTAGTTCATTAGTGTACATCCACCACTGAAAATGATTCCATGCATTTCTGCTGTGCTTCCCTGGGGAAACAGCTGTCCAGATAAAAGCCCGAGGTGACTCACCACAGGAGCATTTCCTTAGGATCAGCTTGAACACAGTGTACCTTAGGAACTGAGTCCTTTAGTCATTGTTGGAATCATTCATCTTTTGTTATTCCCTTTTCCTTGCCCTCTCTCTACTTCTAGGAAAGCCAGGTCCTGATGGAGATTTGGGGGTTAAAGGAATGAAAGGCTTTCCAGGCCCTCCAGGAATCAAAGGCCCTCCAGGTTCCATTTTTGTACTTCTCCTAACCCCACTACCTAAGGGAAGCTCATATTCTCCTGAGGTTAAAGTCTCTGTATACTTAACTGCTCTTGTAGAAGGTAGCTCCTGTCACTCTATCCTCAGCAATGCAGGCAAGTGGAGTTGCATATTTCTGTTTAATTCAAATATCTGCCACTCTAAACATGCCAACACGGTAACATGATAATATTAGTCTGTGCATAGTTTTCACTCTGAGTTTAGCTTCATATAACCAAAGTTCTGAATGACTATCACCTCTTATAAAACCCCCACATTTCCCTGATATTCCACATACGGCCACTCGTAGGAAATAAGTCCTCCCCTTAAATACCTCGGCCTTGGTTTTGATTTCTGTTTTGTTCAGCCTTCCCAGGATTCCCAGGGCCTCCAGGGCCAATGGGTGGAAGAGGTAACCAGGGACATGATGGGATTCCTGGCCCTGTTGGAGAAAAGGGAGAAACAGGTACAACTTGCTTGGTATCTTTGATTTACTGACTTCATTTTAGGGAGGATCATGAGGAACAGTTTAAGCCTTCCTTTCTCTAAAGGTTTTTCTCTGATAGAACTGGATGTTTAATATGTTCTTGGTGTGTGCTAGATTTTGTTCATATATATAATTTAATAAAAGTAACCAAATATTAATGTGCCTGTATTATCTCTCTCAGGCTTGCGGGGGGCCCATCCAGGCTCAAGAGGGAATCCCGGTTCTCCAGGTGAGCAGTTTTTTCTCCCTGACCTCAAGATACACATTTCCACAGGCAGGATCCAGTTTGTTGTGTGTTATATAGAAAACAAACTTATCCTAGTGAACGAAAGGCATCCCCATGGTAGTGCAACCTAACAAGAGTCATACTTTGGTACCGAATGCATTTTGACACAAAAATTGTTCCCTGGCACTTGTCCTTTGTTGTGTGTTTGTTGCCCAAGCTAAGGATTCGGTACCCTTTCTAGCCAAAACAACTTGTTTAGCGCTCATCCTTTTTGGTCCTCATCATGGAACTGAAATAACTATGTGTACCAAAGCGCTACTGCATGGTTTTAGTACTCTATTAAAAAATGTTTAATCATTGCCATCACCATAAAAAAAAGAATGAATTGGAAACT
This sequence comes from Fukomys damarensis, assembly GCF_012274545.1. Classification (NCBI taxonomy): domain Eukaryota; kingdom Metazoa; phylum Chordata; class Mammalia; order Rodentia; family Bathyergidae; genus Fukomys; species Fukomys damarensis. The sequence goes on from NW_022900928.1 coordinate 126,183,814, forward strand.
ATAATCCAATCTTGGATTTTTTTTATAGACATCTTTAAAAATAAAAAGAAGCATTCTGTATTTGTCTTGTGGTTATTGTTAGCGTGGTTTCACGGTATCACCTCCTAAGAGTGTACAGAACTGCTGCCTCCCTGGTTAGCATCTCTTCTTGCTGTGTGGATGGATATGCAAGAGGAACACGGATTACTTTTGTCCTCTTGGATCTGATTGCAACCCCCACACTGAGTTTGTGACTCGTGCCATTGCTTCTTAGCATCTACCCCGCAATCTCTCAACTTCTCCAACATGGCACTTGACAGGTCATAAGTCTGCAATTCTCAAGGCGGTGTTGGACCAGATTAGTAGTTTTGTTTTGTTTTGTTTTGTTGGTGGTGCTAGGGTTTGAAGCCAGGACCTTAGCAATGAGCTACATCTTCAGCCGTTTTTTTCCCTCTTTATCAGAAAAAGGAACTCATTATGGTGCTAATATTCATATAACACTTTACTGTTATATTTTTTTTTCCTATGATATGCTAGAGATTGAACCCAGGGCTTTCACATGCTAGGCGAGTGCACTGACACTTAGCTACATTCCCCAGCAATTTTGATCATTTTTTAAAATCTGAGACAGTGTCTCACTAAATTGCCCCAGCTGGCCAAACTCTAAATCCTCTTGTCTCAGGCTCCTGAGTAGCTGAGATTATATATGTGCCTCCATGCCCTACCCATACCATGCTTTTTGTCCATGTATTATGTCACATGATCTTTAAAGAATAGCGTGACACAGGTATTTCTTTCACTTTTAAAATAAGACAGGGCTGGGGATTTAGCTCATGGTTCTACCACCTGCCTCTCAAGTGCAGGGACCTGAGTTTGATCCCCAGTACCAAAAAATAAAATGAGACAGAAACTTGCAACAGTAAAATGACTGTGCTGGGGTATGGTGGCTCACACCTGTAATCCCAGCACTCTGGAAGGCTGAAGCTGGAAGATCGCAAGTTAGCTGGGCCCAGCCTGGGCAAATGAATAACTTTGTAAGACCCTGTCTCCAAATTAAAAAAAAAAAAAAAAGAAAAAGGGGTTGGGGATGTACCTTGGTGTAAAAGCCCTGGGTTTGATCCCCAGCACTGTAAACTAAAATAAAGTATGCCATGATCAAATGGCTAATCAGAGGAAGAACTATCGGTCCATGTTTCATTTACCAGTCTCTAAAAACACTTTCAAGGAGGAGCCGGGGATTTAGCTCAGCAGCACAGCACCTGGCCGGCAAGCGTGAGGTCCTGAGTTGGATCCCCGGTACGAAAACAACAAACAAACTTTCAAGCAAAGTGTCTACATTATTACGGACAACTACAAACTAATTCCAGCTAGAGGAACATGAGAGTAACTTATGGAACCCTCTTCTTTGTAGGTGCCAAAGGAGATAGGGGATCCCCTGGCTGGCCTGGCCTCCCAGGCAGGAAGGGAACCAAGGGAGATGTTGGGCCCCTAGGACCCACAGGCATAACAGGACTCCCAGGGCCTCCAGGTCTGCCTGGGTTAGTCCTCCTTGGCCAAAAAGGAAATCAAGGACCACCAGGCTCAAGAGGAAATCCAGGTGAATGGTTTATTTTGATATTAGAATTTTTTATCTTTCTCTTGTTACCTTGTTGCCTCTTAGCGTCTGGTCTTCTCTATTCTTTTTGGCCCTTGTTCTTTCATGAAGTACAGTTAGGCTGTTGTGGTAGAGGCAGAGTGGCCTTTTGAAAGATTAATAGATACCTAATGATCCCGAAAGAAAGAGATCTACATTTAGTGAGCTTGTGCAATGCATGAGACCCCAGGTCCCTGCATGAACCCTCCCCTAACAAACAGTCCTTGAGGAGAAGCAGGGCAGGCTTCTTAGGCATTGCCTTACTCTATCTTCAACACAGTTCACCACGCACAGCAAGAGAAGGGTTGTCTGCAGCAATATTGGGTGCAGCGTTTTTGCCCTTTGTTTAAAAGGAGCCCCTGATATAACCTTCAAGGTCCCTAACTGGCAACACTGACAGGTTCTTTGTGAATTCAGGCGAGCCAGGTCCCCCGGGACCCCCAGGGAGGCCCGCAAAAGGCATAAAAGGTGACAAAGGATTTGTGGGCCAGCCTGGCCCAGAAGGTCTGCCTGGAACTCCCGGAGAAGTGGGGTTACCGGGACTTCCGGTGAGTATGGAAAATCATATTGACTTATTATTAATACAATATTGATTTACTATCATGTCAATTATTAATACTTACAATTAATACAAGATTATTATACTGTTGTGAATCAATCACCAGGATCAGATGCATCCGAGGCAGTGCTAGGTTAACACTTGTGGTTCATCTGTGCGGTGTGTCTGAGGACAGACAGCGCCCACAGGGCCAAGAAATCAAAGACTATTAAGAGCTAGAAAGATTTAGCCTCTGAGGAGCCTCTAGAACTTTGGTCTGCTTATTTAGACTCTGAACAATTCTAGTGTGGAAGAAAACAGCAAAGATTTTAAAATTGCTCTGTAGGAGTTCATCCCCACCCCCATTAATATGATCTCAAAATTATTGTGCTGTCCTGTGCATGTCTATACGGTCTTCCCACAACATACTTCTCCATCTTTGTAAATAGCTGCTATTTCTTCCCAATCATTTTCTAAATGGATGCCTACCTGGTTCTTTCAATTCAGTGCAACTATTCAACAACCTTGCCTCTACTCTGAAATATATTCTAGTTTATCAGTATCTCCCTTTAAAATGTGTCACCTGGGAGAAACACTCTCCAGACTAGGAACTTAGTACCTAGTGAGTGGGGGGGGGGGGAAGGAGGAGTCTCAAAGTGGTGAATGTCATCATTTTAGGAATCCGGAATTTTACTTGGGCCTCTCAGCTGCTGTTACCTCACTGCTGTCCCAAGTGGAGTGAATCATCATTTTATTTCATGTGCCTTTTCCTCATGAACTGCTTTATGATTGCTCCATTTTTTTTCTTATCTACCTTTATGTCATTGATATTTGCTTTTTTTATATATATTGGCTTATTTGTGACAGAACTTTTATGTCTATCTTTTGAAGATCCTGCCATGTTTATTTAGATCCTTGCTCCCCAAGATCTCTCAAGTCAGTCTGTCCCTGAAAACCTCCACCATATCCCCCAGCCTTCCCTTAAAAGCAATAATTTTTAGGCATCAAACAGAGAGAGAGAGAGAGAGAGAGAGAGAGAGAGAGAGAGAGAGAGAGATGTTAAATTGCTGTGTGTGGCTCAGCAATCCTTGTCTACTCTGTACCAGTGGATAGGAAAATTAAAATGCACAGTCCTTTGCCCTGAAGGGACCTGTGGTAAGGTGCTGAAGACAGACACAGAGACAAGTCATTTTCATGCTGTGTGCTACTAGGAGCAGCAGAAGGCTGAGGGACACCGAAGAAGGTATTCCATCCCTTCTGTGGAGGGGAGCTGCCTGGGAAAGTTTTCTCTTGGCCCAAGTCTTAAAAGGTACTTGTTAAAAAAACAAGAAAAATAGAATTGGGGGCTGTGAGGAAAGGCACTTTTAGAGGAAAAGAAAAAAGGACTAGAATGAGTGGATGACAGCTCCCTAATACTGGAAGTTTTTGGTGGAGATGAGGATGTGAGGGAAGGAGGCTGGAGGGCTAAGTAGAGGTCAGGTTATTGAGATCTGGTTTCAGTTGCTTATTCAGCAAACATTTATGAAGCATCTCTGGGTACCCAGCGTTCTCTCTTCAAGTTGTAATTAGACCTTTAAAGAATGACTCGTTGATCTGGCTATTTAGAAACTTCAAATCCATCCTGGTTGCTCCATGCAGCAGGCATTTTGGCCACAAAGACATGATAGGAGGATCCATTTTGACAATTTATAGAAAACACATTACCTCTGTGATGAAACTCCGGTTACCTCCTCCACTGCCTTCCTCTGATGACTATAGAGAGGTACTTTGGCATGGCTATGGTTAGAAACCATGTTAAGGTCGCTTGGTATTCAGTTTTTAGAATCTAACTTTTTTTTAAAAGAAAAGTTTTAAATCAGATATTCATCCATCTGTAATCTGCAGATGCCACTTGTTGTTTTCCGTGTTGCTATGAAAGTTGCAGCTTGGATCATAGGATCTCATTTAAGGTTCTTCTAGGGACTGGGGAGGTAGAAAGCCTGTTCTGTCAACACAATCTCGGGTCAATTCCCTGGAGCATTCATATTCATAAGCTTCTACATTGGCAATTGTAAGAATTCTGCTGAGAGTGGTGGCTCACACACTGAGAGTGGTAATAATCCCGGCACTCCAGAAGAAGAAGCAGGAGAATCAAGTCACAGTCTAAAAAAGACAAGAAAGAGAGAGAAAGAGGAAGAAAAGAAGGAGGGAGGGAGGGGGAGGAAAAGGGGAAATTGCCCTTAGTAGTGCTCTTGTACAGCACAGTGTACTCTCCTATGTCCAACTCAGTGGCTGGGCCTAGCACCAGACTGTTTCTTAACTCTTGGCTCAAGAAAATAGGCAGATATCAGAAGCTAGAGAGAGAGTCCTTGCTCAGAAGGTTCTGTTTTCTCTCCTTCCTTTTTTAACCTCACACTACCTCATCCCACAACAGGACTGTTCTTTCTTTGGTCTTCTCACCCCCAAAGACAGTTGGGCCAAAGGCAAGTTTTGTTATTCTTGGTGCTTTTTCATGACCTTCACCTTGTTGTTTTTAAGTAGTACTATTCTGTTTCAATTCCTAGGAAGTCCATGGGAGATAATAACATGTATTTCAGCTATAATTCTTTTCAGAAGCCCTGCTCCTTTCTCCTCATATTACCTCACTTGAGCATCTCATAGTTCCAAGAGCAATTAGTGTGAGCATCACAAAGAGGGCTCACAACCTACCCACTTACTACCACTTCCTCGGCAAGTGTGCCTGTCAGAACTTCTCCCCCTACAATCCCTTTCCATTCCACCCTCAGATACATTATTTCTCCCACCTTCCTCACCAGGAGTAGTTTGTAATTCCACCAGCTTCACAGAACCATGTTTGAATGCCATGACTCAACAGTGGTTCTGTTGTTTTTGCAAGGATTACAAATATAGATCATACTCTTCTTCCCAACTGTCTAGTGCTTATTCCTGGACGATCCCCAAATACTGGGCAGTTCCATTTAGGATACAGGATAGCTCGTTGTATTAGGTACTAAAGCAACATACATTAACAGTAGGAGTTTGCTCTTAGATGTGTTTGTTTTTATTATTATTTTTAGTTAATAGTCCTAAGGAGAAATCTGGCATAGGAGTTATAGACAGGTGAAATGCTGGATTGAAAGGTAGGCTAGCTGTCTGTCAACTTGACCTCATTCTTATCCAACATAATATCATATTCTTTTTGCTTGATAACTGCCACGAATATTACAATTTTTAAAACATGTCTATGGTTCTTCTCCTTTTAATTGCAAATATAGGGAGCACCAGGTACCTCAGGTTCTCCAGGGCTCAGAGGTGACCCCGGATTCCTTGGATTTCCAGGCATAAAAGGTACTGTGTCTGTGCTCTTTACATACAAACACAACACTGTGATTTGTATTTTAGAGCACACAAATGTCTGCTGCACTCTAATGCACTCCAGAGACAGTAAAGTCAGTGCAAATAGGAACTCGGTGTAAATAAAGACAGAAGGCTTTGCCGGCACCGAACCCCAAGGGGTTTAAACATGTTAAAAACAGAAAAATCTAAGAAAACAGTGCCCAGACTATTAGTGAGGGGGAAAGTAATGTTAATCTTAAGTACTTTGTTAGTTCAGAACAAGTAAATCTATATTTGCCCATGAGAGTTCCTGACTTAACTAACCCTGGGCTATTGGTAAGGCTAAAGTAATAATCTAAGAAAATAGATAGCTATGATTACCAAGCATGGTAATTCACCAAGAGACATTAAAATAGGTTTTAATGTGGCTTTGTATTTTACTTTCAATATTATATTGAATAGGTTTCTGAGTCTAAAAAGTAAACTCTTAGGAAACCTTTTAGCCCATCAATGTTAAAATACAAGTTCTTAATGCCCATTGCTGGGTTGTATTTTTAGAGCCTGATTAAATATGACTGTGTACAAATGAAATGGTAAGCCCCATGTGAACGTAATTAAGTGATGGCCATTGTTGTGTTGTGACATAAGCTCCAATCAGAACTTCTCCTAAGAGTCATCAACCTGAAGAGTTAGGAAACCCGTTGAATAACTCTGCCCCCACCTTTTTTAAGGACAGAAAGGTAATCCAGGATTTCCAGGATCAGTTGGACCTCCAGGACCAATTGGGCCAAAAGGACCACCTGGTAAATGCATTTCCTTGTTGTCGCTCTCCATCGAGAAAGGGTAACTCAGCCATGCAACCACCTTCTCATTTTTTATGTCCATAGGTGCACATGGAGACCCTGGCACACTTGAGATCATCTCCCTTCCAGGAAGCCCAGGGCCACCTGGCTCACCTGGACAACCAGGGATGCAAGGAGAACCTGGGCCACTGGGGCCACCAGGAAAGCCAGGTGTGGGCTTGGCAGCCCTGACTTGGATCTCTGAGAGCTGATTGAACCAAGATATCTATGAAGTACTTTGGAAAGCAGATGATACAACCTCATAGGAGACATTAAATATTATAGGGTTTTATAATCAACTTTAGGATTAAGCTCATTTACTCATGAGCAGCCAGTGAAAGACCTCAGAACCTGTAGAAAATGAGTGTACATAGTATAAACTCTGGCAATTGTGTTATACAGCAAAATGATTGCCTTAATAAAACCAAATTCTGTGAAGTTAGATTGTGTTTTTTAACACTTTGCACAGCAAAGCATTTGAAAAAAATGAGTTGAATGTAATAGACTTTAGAAAGGAACTATAAGGCTATAAGTTAGTCTGAATAACATGGGGGATAAAGAGTTGCCACTTGTTAGTTTGATTAATATATGGGCACAGTGAATTCTGAAATAAAATAAATCATCAAAATGAAAGATACATAACAGTTACCAGGAAAATAAGAATATATATAT
>NW_022900928.1:126191630-126199885 GCF_012274545.1 Fukomys damarensis
ATATATATATGAATGAGACAGGACATGTGTTAGGACCTTCTTCCAGGACTCAAGGTCTTCCTGAGATGCAGCACTATTGTTGCTGAAATTAGAAACTAGAAATTCCCAGGTTAACTGGAGTCTGTGGCCACCTTATTTTTCATTCTAACATGAGGAAATGCATTGCATTGTTGGTTTTTGCCTAGGACCCTGCGGGCCAAAGGGTAAACCAGGCAATGATGGAAAGCCAGGAACTCCTGGACCAGTTGGAGAAAAAGGCAACAAAGGTTTTAAAGGAGAGCAAGGTAAAATCGAAAACAAAGAAAACAAAAACCTTGCCCATTTTGTTTCCTTCCCCAAAGGGGTACTATTTCAGTATGCAGAGAAGTGTCCTGTTCAAATGTGTGACTATAAGAGTAATCTAGTTCTTTCAGTTTGTGTTGTTCAGATCAGACCAAAGGCCAGGTGCCAGTGTTCTTTTGGAAAAAGATGGGAAATCAAGAATTACTGGAAGATGGGACTCTTACCTTAAGCAGGTGTACTCTGAATTTTTAGCCTGATGCACAAACAGAACTAACAAAGAGGCACAGGGGACCTGTCAAGTGAAGACAACTGCGATAGAATCACAGGGATATCCAAAGATAAAGACCTGTTCTTAAAGAACTCATGATAGAAACACACAAGTATGTATAATAAAAGGCATTTATGTAATAAAGTTGGTTCACAATGAATAATGTTCAGCCATCTGGTAAGGCCACTCTTTTCCAGGATTCTTTTCTGTATGTGGGGCTTAACAGAGATGTCAGAGCACTTCAATTAGTTCACTGGAAAGCAAATTTGAGATTGTCTTGCAACAAGGTTGCACATTTATAATGTGTATTTTTAAAGGGCCACCTGGATCAGATGGATTGCCAGGTGTGAAGGGAAAACCTGGAGACTTTGGATCACCTGCAGCTGGGGCAACAATGCAGGGCTTTGTCTTTACCCGACATAGCCAGACCACAGCAACTCCTCTGTGTCCGGAAGGGACACAGCCACTCTACAGTGGGTTTTCTCTTCTTTTTGTTCAAGGAAATGAACGAGCCCATGGACAAGACCTTGGTAATATTCCAGTTCTAGTTTCCAGTCTTTTTGTTCCATATACAGATTGTAAATTTTTTTACAGCATAAGGTGCTTCTTTTGAAAGTAAATGTAAATAACCTCGACTATATTTCAGCATGTTTCAAAAAGAGCAGTTGGCCTAAGGCCTAGTTTTCATTCTGGTATACAGAATGGTAGAAGGAGCCTAGGTTGTCTGACTCAGTGCATCTGATTTTCTATTAAACTATCTGTCTGCTATTTAACCTCGACAGCAGTATCTTTTTTTCTAAAGCTTTATCTATTTATTAGCTGTTGTGAATAATTGGAAATATTTGAAGCAAAAATATTACCCCCCCAATGGGCCACAGGAAGTATTAAGGGTGGGAGAAGGGACTTGAGTTTGCCTATCAGAGCTTTGGTTTCTGTTATCCCTAAAACTTTTCAATACACATTTTGCAAAGTACTCTGTGGTGTAGTCTCTGTTCAGGTTTGCCACAGGTTATGTGTTATTTAGCCTCCTTCTAATAATGATACTACAAATAATCTTAACTTACTGCAAGTGATACTTAGTCTCATGTTTTATTAGGAACTCTTGGCAGCTGTCTGCAGCGATTTACCACAATGCCATTCTTATTCTGTAATGATAATTTATGTAATTTCGCATCTCGAAATGATTACTCATACTGGCTGTCAACGCCGGCTCTGATGCCAATGGACATGGCTCCAATTAGTGGCAGGGCCCTGGAGCCTTACATTAGCAGGTAAAAAGTCAATCCTTTAGTTTTGTAAAGAACCGAGGGAATCGCGTTGCTGGGATGCCATGGTGCAGCCATGCTCCGTGTTTCCTATCGTAGATGCACTGCCTGTGAGGGTCCCGCGATGGTCATAGCCATTCACAGCCAAACCACTGCCACTCCCCCCTGTCCCCAAGGCTGGATTCCTCTCTGGAAGGGATTTTCTTTCATCATGGTAAGCAGCAAAAGAATAGTAAATTTATAGTAATAATTGCCTATAAAGTTGTACCTGTTGCCTGGTAAAAATGTGTACCCCCAAGACCGATGCTGCCCCACAGAAGGTGTGATATGCTATAGACATTTGTTTGAAAATCTGCAAATGTACTTTTTAAAAATTGGATGGCTGTTGGTGAATAATAGAGAAGTTTCTCCATCAAAATTTCTTTTTCTGCCATCAAATTTTACAAATAAGAACAAGCCAATTTCCTTGAGTTCTCAGAACTCTTAGGTGATAAAGCTAGGGTTTGAATCCACCTTTAGCAGCTCCCAAATCATGCTTTATATTGTGCCCTTGGACACTCCTGTGAAGATGAGAATAAAGAGAAGCAGCTTTTAGACAATCCCCCCGATCTAAGTGCCAAATAACGTGAACTGACCCTCCGCTATGTGGATAGCTGTCTGTGTGCTTATTCATAGTCTATATAGTGCTGTTTATGAAACTTGACTCCCTTTCCTGACTCACACTTGTTCCTTTATTCAAATCACTACAAACTATTTATTGGACACTAACCATGTGCCAGGACCATTCTACGCACTAAGGATTCCAGGAGTCAAATTCTGCCTTTCCTGGAGCTAGTACCCTAGTTATGAAGGTAGGCAATAGGAAAGAATACAGTTGGTGACAGGAACCATGAAAGAAATAAGGCAAGGTAGAGAAGCTGGAAGAGGAATGCAGTCAAGGGTAGCCTTTATGAAGTTATACATAAGGAAGAAGCTGCTAGAAGTATGAGAAAGAGCCAGTCAGTCCTGGGAGTAAAGAGTATCTAGCCTGCAGGAACCTCTGTTGCAGAATTCTGAGAGACAGGAGAGACCAAATGGGAGGCAGAAGGATTTATTTAAGGTGCTTAGGTTTAGCAGACTCCTTGTTAAAAAACAATGAGCATTGAACAAAGAGAAGTTCCAGCTTTGACACATTTTGTCAAAGGGGGTGGTTTTTCTAGTGAAGTAGCAGGTGAGTTTACCAGAACAGGACAAAGGCAGACAGTTTTGTAACTTTGCCTTGAAAGAAGGCAGTGTTTTATGAATCATATGAGAACAGAGTGTCATAAATTTTGTTTACAGGACATAATTTTTTCTGTACCAGAACAAGAAGTTACAGCTACAGTAGAGAGGAGGGTGATGGGGTGGGGGACTGCCCAAGGCTGGGAAGGATTTGTTTTTCTGTAAGTCCTGCTTTAGCTCAACTTTGAAGAACCTGGAGTATTAGCGAATCTGGATAAAGTACAGGAAGTTTAATTTGTGTTTTCTTATTTTTTTTTCTTTTCCCTTTGTCTTATATAACTCTCCCCAATTCCATCCCTGCACCCTCAGAAAATAGAGACTTAGCCATGCTGAGATGGCTAAGAGATATTATGGGCAGAGAGTTTCTTGATACTTTGTATTGTAATAGTTCACAAGTGCAGGTTCAGAGGGTGCTGGACAAGCACTGGCCTCACCTGGCTCCTGCTTGGAGGAATTCCGAGCCAATCCATTCATAGAGTGTCACGGAAGAGGAACCTGCAACTACTATTCAAATTCCTACAGCTTCTGGTTGGCTTCATTACACCCAGAAAGAATGTTCAGGTAACTATTTATGGTCAAGCTTAATCTGATGACTCAATTGCAGAACTATCCCAAGTTACCTACTCTACTTTTCAATATCTATGTGTTGATACAATTTACATTTCACCCCTTACCATGACAATAAAATCCTGTTTCACGTGCTACTGAAATACAAGTAAAATTATAAAATGTATTTTTTCAGAAATTCTTTCCTTCCATAAAGAAAGATATTCCTGTTGTACAATTTACAACAGCTACAATATTCATTAATAAAACTCAAACCCAGCAATTTATAAATTTATTCATAAATTAATGAGTTCTTTGTTTGCTTTTATTTCAGAAAACCTGTTCCATCAACTGTGAAAGCTGGGGAGTTAGAAAAAATAATAAGTCGCTGTCAGGTGTGCATGAAGAAAAGACATTGAAGAAATAAATAAAAAAAAAAAAGAACTGCCACTTTTCCCCTGCCTAAATAACAAAGTAATGGAGCAAAACATGCATTTATTTAGGTATTTTTCTCTAAACAAACAATGCTGCTTTATGAATGGTTAGTAGTTCAAAGTTTAAATTTGTTTCCCCAAATAACATGACATTTCTTCCCAGTAAGTTCTATGATTTTAGTCTCCAAATCTGTGCTGTTTCAAAGTTCCTTAGGGCAAGGCAATCATCTTTATAAAATATCACTGAAATCATATTCCACTTGTATCCAAAGCACTCTCTAAATGGTAATTGTATTAGCTTGAATATGCAAGCTGAGAGATATTTGGTCCACTGGATTCTTAACATTGGTCCTCTTTGCTTCTGGTCTTAAAGATTTAGTGAAGCTAAACTGGTCTTATTTTGCCCCACTACCTCCTTCCTGAAATTTTAGATCTTAAGTAAAAAATCTGGGATATGTAGAACACTGAAGCATCGTGAACAGAATTGGACTTTCAGATGGGTTGAATAACGTAAGGCCTGAGGGGACACAATTGAATGGAGGTTCATGGATTTTTCCAGAATCGTTCAAACATAGCCAAAACTAAGGCCAAAAGTGCGTTCCCTCCGTGGAACCATAGTAGTCTAGGAAATAATATATGGTTTTGTTTTATATTTCTTTGGAGATTTTTGTTAGTCTGTTGAATTCATTTCACTGTATCCATATAGCCTGTCTACTCAAAGTGGATAAAATGTTTACCTTTACTGAATTGACTGTAATAGGATGTTATTACACACAAACTCTGAAATATGTCAGACTTTTACCTTCTCTTTCCCGGTGTACTCACACACAAAAGAGAAAGAGAGAAAAGCGGGGGAACACTACTTATTAGATGTGCACTTTATCCTCATCCCTATAAAATAATACCTTATATAATTGGTTACAGTAGATCAATAATTCATGGAAGAATGTTAGGGATTTGTTGGGTGGTCGAGCTGAGAATATTTTTATTTTTGCTCTAAATATTTCATTACTTGGTTTTACAGATTTGTTCCTTTTATTTCTAAATTTTCCTGTGTAAAAATGTTTTGCCTTGTGGGATATATTCTTACAAACGATATTGAGAGAAACCACTGTGTAAAACCTTCATGTACAAACTGTCTAATTTGGCAACAGAATGTCTTAAAACTTGCTTTTCAGTGTGTTGATACATTCCAAGGTTACTTAGCTCAACTTAACAAGCATTTTCTTCAAGACCAAGCAATGCAGGAAAGGTGGTAAATTAGACACTAAAAGAAAAACAGAGGAGATACAAAAGAAACTTGTTTCTAATCTAAAAACTCATAAAGAGATAACTCATTGCTTCTGTTAAGAATCACACTTAGGGTCTGGGGATGGAGTTCGGGGGTAAAGTTTGTGCTTAGTGTGTGCAAGACACTGGCTTCAGTCCCCAGCAGCAAAATCAAACAAAAAAAGCATTTCATGTTTCTCTCCCCTCTTTTTCCTTCCCTCTTTATTTTTATATTTCATCATCATACTTCAGCAGTTAAAAATAATATCTATATCCAGAGCAAGTCCAAGGCCCCTAGCTTGTCTTAGGCACCTCAGGAGCTAAGGTCTGGACAATACTTAGAAAACAAAGATTTACAAAACACTTTTAACTCATGTGTATGTGACACTGGCACTATCTGGTGAGTCTTAGAGGCTGGACTTCATGACAGGAGTTTCCAGGCTGCTTCTTTGTCTACCTGAGGTGGAACTGGTGGTGCTGATATTTGCATTCAGGCTCTTGCTCCCATCTCAACTACTCCTTAAGGGAAAATGGGACCCTGAAACACAGACGTGGTTTACATTTTTCACTGCTCACATAACTGCTGTCAAGCCATTTTTACATCAGTATGACGATGTGCAGCATTTTATTTATGTGATTATGTCCTAAGATTCACCTGGCATTAAGGCATTCCTTCCCTAAAGAGATCTATTGTAATTGTACTCCGCTGTGGCAAGAGGGCCAGCTGGTCTCTGTCAACATCAGCATCGCCAGGAGCTTGGTACAAATGCAAATTCTAGGCCCATTGTAGACTTAAACTCTGTGGGTAGAGGCCACAAATATGTACTGTCGCAAAGCTTCTGCCTGATTCTGATGCCCTCTGAAGACTGAGAAGAGCCGTGCTAGCCAAGCACCCAAGAAATGGGCCACAATCACACCTTCTTCGCCTCTTTTAAAAAGCCCGAACTCAGAAGACCTCACAATAATCTACTGTTACTCTTAATAAAGCCTCAAGACTGGTGCTAAAGCCAAGAGCCTGGCCTCCACGCGTCCCCACGCCTCATCTGCGCTCACCCCCTTATCAGTATTTCACTTCTGAGGAAGACAAGTCACGCTCAAACCTTCACACCAGCGAAGCCATATGAACAGTTGTTCAGCACATTCCGAAAAGTGAGCATTAAAATACAGCTCATGGGTTATTTTCCAGATATCTATGAGTATCTTATGAAGTTTTAAATATTTAACTTTGTAGGTAAAATGTAAGTAACTTGTTTCTTTTAAAATCGGGGCTTCAACCTCAGAATTTCAGTGTGCTAAAACAACCAATTTCTCAAGAGTTCTTTGTTTCTGAAATATAAACATTATTAATTTATTTATGAGAGTATTAAAATGTTTAAATTTGAATTTTATTGCTAACATACAGATTTTTCTATATATTAAATGTAACTTACTGCTACTAAACTTAATTTAATAGTTACTATATAATGAAGATGAAATATATTTTTAAAATATTGAATATTTTATATTGCTACATCCTGACAAAATACAACATATTGTACTAATATTTATGTAATTCTGAAAATATTATTGTTTTGTCACAATAAAATTGAAAAAATGGTAACTGCTTTTCATTTTTTTCAAAATGGAAATAAATTTATCTTGGCTTTTAAAAATTATAGATGTTCACTCTGAAAACAATAGACAACACAAGTAATGAAGGTGTATACCATTCCAGAATACTTTTATATAAGTATTTTTAAAACACAATAAGATAAAACCACACTTTCCTATTAGTTTTTGCTTTTCTTTTTGGTTTTTTGTTTTGTTAGCTTTAAATGTTGTGGATGGGTTTTCACATCAGTAGACAAGAACCAACCATCATTTGGATCAGAGTCCACTGTATGGCTATATAAAGTCAATGCATCCTGAACTCCTGCACCCTTAATATAGTTTTGGTATAGACATTTTATAAATATGTCAGTTCACAATTGTTCACATATTCCCTCAGGATAAATCTCATAGAATAAAAGTTATAGAATTAAAGGATTCACAATATTAAGGCTTTCATACTCATAACTCTAGTAAGGTTATTAGAATTTTCAGCTGTATTGACAATGCAATATGAATCCACTCCTTATGCCTTTACCAATACTGAATATTACTGTTCTTTTGCATTTTTACCTGCTTCATCATTTTGACCAATGTTTTGCTCATTATCAGTGAGCCTGAACATGTCACTTTAATTAGGATGTTTAAAAACTGAATTATGAGTACTTTCTTAAAATTTCATGTGAAGAATCTAAGCATATCTTTGCCTGTTTTTCTAACGAAGTATTCATTTTTCTAATGAAGTAAAGCCTATGGATTATGGAAATTATGGGTCATATATTCTGATGCTCCTCATTCACACACAATAATTCAAAAAAGTTTAAATGTAGAGAATTGGTAAAGAATATATAAAATATGAAATCACATAGGTAAGGTAAGAGTGTCAGGAAGCTAAACACGGCTGCTAATCATCATGAAATCTAACTTCACCCTTTCCTTGGTTCTTAACTGGAGGACTTAACGAGTAATCAAATTTAAGGGTGCCTCAAAATCACTCCCAAGTTGGTTTAAGTGGTCTGATTCTTGAGCTTCAATAGAAATCTCGATGCAGGCAGTCCTGAAAATAGTTACGTTAATTGGCTCCCGAAGGTTTACTTTGCAAATGCGAGGTTATTAAACATCACTAAAAATTTCTAAATGGGAACCAAACAAACATAAGCACCTCCAGCATTATCCCCCATCCCGAAGGTGCACACTGCCCACAACAAAAGCGTCTCCCTCATATCGTCTCACTGGTTCTCCCAGTGAGTGAACCTCCGTAGGCCCGCCCTCTCTGTGTCACATGACCACAAACCAGCTTCCGCTACGGCTCCTGAGAGGGGTCAATCCCGCGTCTGTCCCGGC
>NW_022900928.1:126199972-126221308 GCF_012274545.1 Fukomys damarensis
CTCTCCAGAGGGCCCGGGGGTGAGTGCTGACCCTTCCCGACCCGAAACTGTCACCGGGGCCGGCCTCCGGGCCTACCGCCGGGCAGTGACCCCGAGCTGTCGCCGCTAAGTCGCGACCCCGGGGCTCGCAGTCTGCCGCGGCCTTTTTTGCTCAGGACCCGCCGAGCCCTCGGCTTCCGGGGAGAAGCACCTGCCCTGGAAGTGTTTGGGGCTAGCCTCGCCTCCCTTTCTAGTTGGGCAGTTGGTTTGGAGAATAAATTCGGGTTTTAGTGGCCGAAAACGAGCTCGGGGTTTGAGCGGCGGGAGGAGTCGTCTTCCCTCCCCGCCCGCCCGAGTTGGCCCTGACACCTTACAGCATGACCTTGAACCTGCCGTGCTCAAGTGGAGCCTTTTGGGAAAGATGCGTGCTGCAAAAGAAAGGCCGGCGGGGTTGCAGGCGCGGCCCCTCGGTGCCGTCGCGAACGGGGATCCCTCGTCCCCGGAGCCCCGACCTTCGTCTGTAGGACGAGGGACCCCGCTCCGACGGCAGAAGAAGACCCCAGCTGCTTCCCACCGTGTTAGAACGAGCGGCATTCTCCGGGACAGAGCACCTTTTCAGAAGTAGTGGCGTCTTTTCATTGCTGGGGATGAGGCTGAAAAAGGAAAGCTTTGCCAAATACCGAATCAGTTGTGTGCAGGCCTCCCACCGGGAGACTTAGAAGGATCCCGAATGGTTTTTTCCCCTCCTCTGGGCGAAAAACGTTTGTGTCCGCCTCCACTGGCAGAAAAATTTCTTGCTGCCTCGATTTCATTCTCCTTGACTAATGATATCCCCAAAGAAAAACCCTTGGGGACATTAGGACGATTTAAATTGTATTTAGGTGGTTTTCCCATGCCATTAAATGGTTTGGGGGGGCTGCTGTCTTTGTGGTTTCAAAGACTTGTGAATTGGTGTTACTATTTTTTCCAAAGGAAATGGTCTGTTGTCCCCCTTCCTGCCTGATAGAGCTGCCCCATTTTAGGATTACGAAGTTTAGCTGTAGCGCACCTTCCTGCTGGTGTTGAAACTTTTCTGTGGTTAATAGATACTTCTCAAAAGTTTTCAGTAACCTTTCTTGAAAAATAACCTGGGATCGCTTCAGCCCTGTTTTTCCAATACACTCATTCTTTAAGTTATAGTGGTTTAGAAAGGACTGTAACAGAATGACCTAGATAAAAACCTTGAACTACACCCAGACGATAAGTGTTACAGAACTAGGCTTTTTCTGTTGTAATTAGAGAATTAATATAAATTTTTGCTGCCACAATCAATTTGATCAAAATTGTTTTCTGGGACGTTCTAGGCTCTCTGGGTCTCATTGTTCTGCTGTAGAAAGTTGGGCTTGAATCCATGTCCCACATCGGTACATTTTCCACCAGTAATGTGTGACTGAACTATATATAGGTGGTATGTGGATGGGTTTTTTTGTGATAGTTATGTTTTTATTACTTATATTTATGTACACCGAGTCCATGGTTTAAGGTAATAATGTAAAATTTCCTTTTGAAGTAAATTTATTTAAAAAATCAAATTGAAGCAATAAAATATAATCTAGAGTAAATGTATTGTAAATTACAGGGGAAAACCCATAGTTGGTAAATATTGCGACATTTGGGGACCACGGAGCTTAGAAAAGGTAGAAATCTGAAGTTTGCAATGACTCTGAGGAGGATTTTTGTCCTGTTGGTTATGTAACAGGATCATGCACAGGTTGCCTTGTAGATTCTAAACTTCTAGAATTAATACGTTAACTTCAAATGAGAAGTTGATTTATTGCTAAAAGCTACTAACCAAGGTGCCATAGTCCAGTTAAGGGATAAAAATAATTAGATTCTGATCTTTTTATTTAAGAAAAAAAGAAAGCCCAGTAATTGAAACAGTGGTGTTAAATTTTAATGCAAAAGTTCCATTTGCTTTTTAAATTTAGGTAATTCAACTATGGGATACTTGGGCCTTTTCTAGAGGTTGTCTTCAGTATCCACCTTTGTATTCTAAATCCTTCATTCTTTGCAAATTCAGAAAATTCTAAGAAAAGATGTTGGTATAGAATGAAATGATGAGACCCTTGGGCTATGCTAGTCAAAAGTTAGAAGAAAAAAATACAGTGAGGAGAATGTGGAAATTGGCACATTTCAAAGAAACAATGTTCTAGCACTTTATGTCCTTTGCATTATAAAACTTCAGTTTATAATGTCCCAGTGTTTTAATTTTTTAAAAGGTATTTCTTTTCAGTGCTCTTCTGAATATAAGCTTTTACTATGCTTCAGATACAAACGCTGTTTGAGGAGTATTTCATGTAGAAGGATGCACAAAGACGTAATGGAGGCTGCCTATGGGGAGCTGAGTGACTTAATAAAAATGATGGGACACTTCATTTTCTCTGTATTCTTTGTGTTTTGGTTTGGTTTGGTTTTTTGAGACAAGGTCTTGCTACGGCCTTGAAACCACTGTGTAGCCCAGAGTGGCCTCCAATTCACAGTGATCCTCCTGCCTCAACCTCCCAAGTGCATGCACCGCCATTTTCTCCATATTCTTAGGTACTTTGTATCCCATGCATTTTTAACTGGTTCAATTTAAAAAAACATTTTAAGTAAATGAAAATAATCCATATGTTTATGTCTCTTTTGTAAGTATTAAACATTTTCATCCACTACATTTTTCCAAATACAAATGAGAAACAGTGGTAGACGTTGGCTTACATAATGAACAAGGCCCTGGCTGTGGGACTAAACTTACTTGGTACTTGGGATCATACCTAAGCGCACTGCCACTGAGCTGCAACCCCAGACCCTCTTACTTATTTTTTTATTTTGAGATAGTGTTTTGCTAAGTTGCTCAGGAGGGACTCTGGTATAGAGTTGTGTATCTTTGTGACTTTTATCATTTGGAGAATTTCCATCTGAATCTGTAATATTTGTATCCTCTACTTTCTCAGTTGTCCCCTTTTTTTCATAGGGACAGAAACGGCTCTAAGTATAGCTGATGCACAGTGAAGCAGGTTCAGGATTTAATATGAAGCCCAGGAACAGATAGTGCCAACACCAAGCGGTACTTGGTACACATCTGTGAGTAAAATGTTCTCTTTTGGCTCTGTTTTCTTAGTCTTTAAACCATCTGCACTCCAAATCCATGAAATTCAGACATTTTGATAAAGAATAAAAGAAGCTAGTTAGCAGTCCATATCAAATCAGTTGTCAAAACTTAGCTCAGTAAGTGGGCTCCAAGAATTCTCCCTAGCGTCTCAGGTGAGATTCACTGTGTGAAGTACACCTGTGATGTGGAGATAAAGGACTAACCCCAGCTGTGATTAAGACATTGGGAGCTGGTGATTTAGCTCAGCAGCTCCACCACTTGCCTCAGAAGCGTAGTGTCCCCAGTTTGATCCCAAGACTTTGATGCTCTTTGATTTTTTATTGTCTTTAATGTATATATACATAAATATCTTTTATTGAATAGTATAATTTGATTTTTAATGTTCATTTTCTTTTTAGGAAACTTACACATTAGTTTTAGGCTACCTCAAATTCATTTATTTTTATCCTTTGCATTCTCTAAATGATTTTGTCATTTGTATTTAGTCTTAAAAAGTGAAGTTTTTTTTTTCCATTCAGAATTATGTGATTAGAGGACTTTTAAGGCAGTATTGGTTTTTTTCTAACTTGACATCACATTCATATAAACATTTAATAGAGTTTTTCTTTATCCTGTTTGCAAAAAATCATAAAACAGTGACTGTTTCTTACGGGCATCTTTGATTTTTGAGGTACTGTGGAATAACTGTTTAGGAGAGATTTAAAAATTAGTTTCTCAGATCAAGTCCCAAGTTATGTTCAAATCCAAAAACAAATTTATATAGATATTTACCTTTAATCATAGTTTTCACATGAAATAAATTGTTGAAATACTGATTTTTATTCTTTCTTTCTTACAGCTGGAAAAGCAGTGTCCGTGTTATGTACACCTCCAAAAAAGTTCAGATCTGTAGGGGAATTGTTATGTAAAGTAAACTGAACTGCAGGGTAGCAGTGTTTTAATAGCTATTGTAGGCGTGTCTTTACTGTATTAAAATGAGTAAAAGAACAAGCAGTGACACACCACTAGGAAGGTCAGTGACATTTTTTTCAGTTGAGCTGGTATTACAGGTTTGAGAGACATTGGCTTGAAAGCTGTTGCCGTAGGCCTACCATGCTCTTTCATGCTTTTTATTTTGTATTTTGGGGCAGCGTGTTTTCACTGCATTTCCCTGAGATTGTGAATTTCTCTCCAGTTTACGTTACTGGGTGCATTTATGCTGTCTTTATTCCAAAGGCTTTTGATGCTTAAAACAGATACATATGTAATAAATTAATAATGTAAAACTTTTAACTCTTCAAAAATGCATGTCAAGGATTTAATACAAATTATATATTTGATATTGTATCTGTCATCAAATATATGTTCAGTAAGAGGTTTTAATTTGTAGTTTATGATTTTAAGGGGGTTGCATCTTGTTTAAAAATTTAGAATTAACCATATTTACCTTTTGAGTCTGGTTTTCATCATTTAAAGGCTTTTCATGCATGATGCTATTTTTAATTTCATTTTTGTAAAGTCCAAGCAGCTTTCTCTCAAGTAGTAAAGTTTTTTGTTTTCAGTACTGGGAATCCATCCCACATCCTGTGCATGCTAGGCAAGTGCTCCTTCAGTGAGCTAAACCCTCAGGCCCTGATTAAGCATTTTTAATTTAAATTTTCTTTCAGGCATTTTTGAGTTATAAGCAGCATGTATATCTGTTTATGCAGAGAGAGAGAGAGTGTTGTGTGTGTGTGTGTGTGTGTGTGCGTGCACACTTGCACGCACACATGTATGTTGTGATTCTACAATAATTTTTAAATTTGTTTCTAAGCAGTAGTCTCAGCTAATTTCAGCTATTAAGTAAGAAAACATGTTGGAGAAACCATTTTCTTCAATCTTTCATTTTTTGGTATGTATTCAGTACTTGCAAATGTGAAGCTTCCTTCTGCTTCTTCTATCATAAGGTATTCTAACATCACAGCAGAGAGGAGACTTGACATTCTGACACTCAGTCATCCCGGTCTTAACATTTTCCCCCCACAGGGTTAGTGTGGCAGCGTTTCCTTCTCCCACTGCTGCTGAGATGGCAGAAATCAGTCGAATTCAGTATGAAATGGAATACACCGAAGGTATTAGTCAGCGAATGAGGGTTCCGGAAAAATTAAAAGTAGCACCACCAAATGCTGACCTGGAGCAAGGGTTCCAAGAAGGAGTTCCAACTGCTAGTGTGATAATGCAAGTTCCAGAGAGGATTGTTGTAGCAGGTATTTCATGTTTGCTTAAGAATTTGTCTACTACATCTGTATTTTATATATCTTTATGAATCCTTTGGGGATTTAAAAAATGCTATTTAGAGAAGGAATTGGGAAATGCAGCTTACATTTTCAGAAGTTCTATTCTTTAAAATGGTTGAAATTTTAAGCAGTTAAAAATAATTAAACAAATTGTTGAAGTTTTAACACATAAAATATGCACATTTTAAAGTGTACCTATCAGGAGTGGGTATTAGCTCAGTGGTTCCATCACCTGCTTCACAAGAACAAGGTCCCAAGTTCAATCCCTGGTACCAAAAAAAAAAAATTAAGTGTACCTTTCATGAGTTTTGACAGAGGTGTGCAGTCATGTACCATTACAGTCAGGATACAGAACACTGCCCCAAAAGGTTCCCTTGTGCTTCTTATGTGAGTTCCTACCCTTCAGCTCTAGGAAGCATAGTTTCCTTTCTATAACCAGAGGCTAGATTTGTCTTCCTTAGAACTTTATATAAGTGAAACAATACAGTGTACCCTGCTTTGGCTCCTTTTGCTCAGTGTACTGTTTGGGGGGTTATTCCATATTGTTATGTATATCAGTTGCTCATTCCGTTTTATACTGAGTAATATCCTACTGGGTGGATAGCATTAATGTGTTTATCTATTTACCTGTTGGTGGCCATTTGAGTTACTTCCTTTTGGGAGATCTTAGGAGTAAAGCTGCTATGAATATTCATATACAAGTCTTTAGGAGGACATATGTCTTTATAAGTAAAATCACTGGGTTATAAATTTAACTTTTTCAAATAATGGCAATTTACTCTCCAAATTTTTATACCATTACATTTCCATCAAAGTTTCATTTGCCTCACATCTTTGCTAGGTTTGTATTTGTCAATCTCTGTTTTAGTTGTTCAGGTGGGCATATAATGGTGTTTCCTTGTGATTTATAATTATATTTCCCTGATAATAATTCTGAGCATCCATTCATGTGCTTTTGGTCATTTGTATATCTTGGCCATTTGAAGTATCTAATTCAGATGTTTTGCCAATTTGAAAAATTGGGTGTTGAGTTTTTTTTTTTATATATCTGGATACCAGTTTTGGTTTGGTTTTGTCATGTATCTGTATTATGTAATTTCTTTTTAATACGTGTACCACAGTGTTGAATGTTAGTGAAATACCAGTTCTTAAGCTGAAAATGTAGTTTTGAGACAGAGTCTTGCTGAATTCTAAAGTTCCTCAGGCTGGGCTCAAACTTGTAATCCTTTTGCCTCAGCCTCCCAGAGTGCTGGCATTATAGGCATAGACCACTATGCCCAGCTAAAAAGATAGTTTCAAAGAATCAAATGCTGTTGCATAGGTTATAATATAAAAGTGAAAGAAGATAAATGCATTTTAACAAAACTACTTTTTTAAAAAGTCTCCCTTTTTTGTTATTGTTATTGAAATTGTTTTTTGTTTTTCCTTCTAGGAAATAATGAAGACATTTCATTTTCAAGACCAGCAGACCTTGACCTTATTCAGTCAACTCCTTTAAAACCTCTGGCACTAAAAACACCACCTCGTGTACTTACACTAAGTGAAAGACCACTAGATTTTCTGGACTTAGAAAGACCTCCTGCAACCCCTCAAAATGATGAAGTAAGTAGAATTTTAACATCTGTTAAGTTTGAAAGAGTATAATCAAAAGTTAAAAAAGGAGTTAAGAGTCAATGAAACATATCACTAGTATTATGTAATGGAAGCTTTCTACCTGGAATATTGCTTACTATATGATTTATAAATTATGTAAATAATTATGCTATTATGCATCAAAATGAAAATTTTGTAAAAAATATGTGTGCAAACTTAAAGATGTGTATGTATGACTATATTTTAAGTAACGCAGAGAAAATTGAGAAGTCTTGCAATAGGAGGAAATAAATGCATCATTTTGTTACAAAGTTAGTCTGGCAGATAGTACCCACTCTTGCTACTGAATAAAATGTTTCTACCAAGTTAGCTGCTGCATCACAAGTACCATTAATACCCCTGTTGACCTGAATATAGCCACATGGACTAATAAGTTGTTACTGGTTGAGTTCAAATCTTGCCTCTGCTGGTTACTCAAAAACAGTCTTTAGAAGCTTTTTTCTTGATAATTTCTGTAGTGGCCTCTTTTTCATTACACTTCTGAACTTCTGACATATTGTCATGAGGGTGGTATAAGACAATGTGCAAACATGTTTTTTATTAATACTGAGTCTGTGATGTCCCTTTCCATTTTTCACCTAGTCCTTTCCAAAGAGGGTTAAGCTGTCATATAAGCTAGGGCAAAGCAACTTTCTAGTTGGAGGTATTGCTGTTTTTTAGATTCTGAATTTTCTGCTGAAGTAATTGAGGTATAAAATGTTCCTGAGTGCCAGTTTGAACATCCTAGGCACTTTGCTTAGTGAAAAGCATAGAAGTTGAGTATTTCGACACAAGACATCAAGATCCTTGCAAACTTACTTAAACCATTTTTTGAACTTCTGTGTAAACACTGTAGGTAGCATAAGGTTGAATGCCAATAGTTCTCACTCTTGGAAAGTTTACTCTGCCTCACCACAGCAGGACAGAGGTGTAAGGGAAAAGCACCAGCTGACAGATGCAAAGTTCTTTAATTGCATAGAGTAATGGAAGTTGTGAAGATGGCTACATAAAGCACAGAGTGTCGCAGCATTCTCCCAGTTAGGAGTCCTGCTTCCCAGCTCCCAGAGTTAAGAATTCTGCCAGGAGAGAGATTCTTTCTTGGCTGTTTATTGGTTTGTTTTTTTTTTTTAGATGTAGCTGCTCCCTCTGTTTTAAGACACTTGCCTACCCAGTGCAAATGACAAATTAAAAACAAGCCAAGAACTTTCCTAAATGATTACTTTAAAACTAAACAAAGAAAAGTTTTGACAAGATTACCATAAGAGACTATTTGGGATTCACTTTTGCATTATTTGTGTTATTTAGTCAAATGTAATAAATGCCTAGAGTGTGTAGCACTAGAACAAAAAACTCTTATGTTGAGAATTTGACCAAAATTTGAACATCTGTCTTGCCACTTAGCACATAATTTTGGTCAAGTTATTTAACAATTCTAAGAGCTATCTATAAACAAAGATAAAAATAATGCCAAGTACATAAACTTATTTAGAAAGTTCATATTAAAAGCCCAATATGTATAAATAGTTTTATAAAAATATTCAAATTCTATAGCTGGAACCAAATCTTGATGCACAAGAAAGGATTTTCTGAGATTAATATCAGCTAACTATTAAAAGGAAAGCAAGCCGGCCTTGGTGGCTAAAACAGGAGAATCACAAATTCTAGCCAAGCTAGGCAATTTAGTGATTTACTGAGATCCTGTCTCGAAATAAAAGAGGGGAGGGTGGTGTAACTCAGTACACAGGCCTTAGTACAACCAGAAGAAAGAAAGATGATAGCTTGTACTTCAAGTTTGTAGAAGGGCAGATCTGAAAAGATTGACCAACCATTGAGCAGAGGAGGGAGCCTGAGTTTTTGCAGCTGCTAGAAATGGGCTGATGTGGAAGGACAATAAGGTCCTGAGTAATTGGTAACGTTGATTCAGATGTTACTCAGGCTCTGTAAGTGAGTTCCCTGGAACGATCTGCTCTGTGCCAATCAAAAGCAAGGATTTCTCAACCTCGGCACTATTGACATTTTGAACTGGAGGACTCTTGGTTGTGGTGAGAGTTGCTCTTTTGCACTGTAGAATGTTTAACAGCTTTCATGATAGCCAACTACACGATGCCAGGTGCATCCTCTTAAGTCATGACGATCAATCAAAGCTGTCCATGGGCCAGGGATTTAGCTCAGTGGTACAGCTGCCTGCCTTGCAAGCACAAGGTCCTGGGTAGTGGGTGGGTGGTGGTATTTCCAGTAACTGAAAAATGGAAACAGTGGAAATGTCCATCACCTGATAAGTGGATAAACAAAATGTGATATGTTTGTACAGTGATTGTAACAACAAAAAGGAATAAAGTACTGATACATGGTAAAACATGGATGAACCTTGAAAACATGCTAAGTTGAAGAATCAAACAGAAAAGGCCATACATATGTCATATTATTCTGTGTCACGAAACAGAATCCGTAGAGACAGCAAATTAGTGGTTGCCAGGAATTGAAAGAGAAGGCAAGAGTGACTGCATAATCATTGTGGGCTTTCATTTGGGTAATAAAAATGCCATGGAGGCACAGCATTGTAATCACACTGAATGCCCTGAATTATACATCTAAAAATGGTTAAAATTGGGAATTGGATATTATGCATATTTTAGTACAGAGAGCAACTTCATTTAAATTCTTAAATGGGGGCTGGGGATTTAGCTCAGTGGTACTGCTGCCTGCCTCGCAAGTACAAGGACACAAGTTTGATTACCTGGTACCAAAATAAAAAACTTAAATGGGCTGGATGAATCCAAGTAAGCCTACGAAGAGGGCTGAAAACATGATACAGATAATCCCCTGGCTCAGTGGAAGTTTGTAGAACTTGGAGGTTGGAGCAGAAATGCATAAACTCTTTCAGTATATCTGATCTGTACCCATATATGGAAAGTAGTTCTAGGGCAAGAACATTGCTTGCCAATTCTTCCTACAGGGAATTATAAATCAGCTATGCAGTAAGCCACATGAACTGGACATGAAACTATAAAACACCCAGATTGTGACAACTCTTAGGGTTCTTGCGGCACATCCAGCAGTGTGAATGGGAAGGCTGTGGCACTGATGCTGCCTCCTCTCAGAAAGGGGTCTCAGCTGGAGCCAGGGAGAGAGAATCTTCCAGAGGATGAGAAGGAGGAACTATGAAGAAAAAGAATTGGATAGGGATGCCAAAAGATTTAAAATGGCCTTGAGCAGTGTGACTAAGCCTGAAGATTTGAACTCCACCATTATCTCAGTCAGTAGCAGATGTTTTGAAAGCTCGGCTACAGTAAATGCCTAGAGCCTTGTGAGAAATCCATTGATACAGTAAGAGAAAATGGGCTCTAAAAGACAGGTTCTAAGCTCTTTGGCCCAAATTGGCAACTACTTCAAAAAAGAAGTACTAGAGTGCTGTCCATTTCTATAATATTAGGAAGAACGCCAAACTCCAGATATACCCAAGAAATAGCAACAGTCAGGGATGACTGGGAAGGAGCCAGATATTTGACCTGTATAAACCTTGACTTGATTCTGGAAGAGAAGGGCAAAGGCGATGAGTTATTTTCAGAAGCCATGTACAGAAGTTCTCAAACGGCATCCAGAGGATGCCAGATTCTACAGCATCCATGTACAATCTATGGCCAGAGCTCGGTTCTCCAAGTTTATCAGAGATTGCACTTAGAAAGCCAGAGCCTTAGAAGCTGAAGGGTGACACAAAAGCTGTGATTATCTAACAGAAAACTCTAGACTTAGTAATCCTGTTGTAAAGCAGAAGATGGTTGTTAGTGCTCTGTGATGGCCAGTTCAGCTTAAATGACAACCTTGAGGACTAGAAGCCAAAGAGCATAGCTATAAAATGTAATGAGTCACTTAGCTATGCGACACAGCCCAGAACAAATGCAGAAGGCTCCCCAGACACTTAACGGGGTATTGCAGTAACTCAGAAAACCCAAGAATCTGATGGATATGAGTCTGATCACAATTTGGTGTTGGTTTGCTTAGCTCCCTTGTCTTCTTAACTGTGAGAAGAGGAGCTAGGATTGAAATGAGGAGCACAAACAATAAAGTCGAGAGAAGTGAGAGGGCTGGGGATTTAGCTCAGCTGTTCCGCTTCCAGCCTTGCAAGCGCAAGGTCCCGAGTTGGATCTATGGTACCAAAAAAAAAAGGTCTGGAGAGAAGTGAGAAAGAAGAGCTTGTATGATTTTATACTGTGCACCTTGATCCGTGGAAGATTCTTTGACATGTAGTTACGTTCTTTTACAGTTACAGTTTGGTACCATATCACAGGCATGGGTCTTCCCTGTGACACATTGTCCCACGTTTCTGTCCCATAACCTGTAATCACTGACTCAACTGTTCTCCCAACTGCTAGTTATTTTAAATTTTGGACAGTGAGGATATTTTAAAAGGACAGGATGTTTATCCAAGTTGTTCAGTACACCTTAACTCATTTTTTTCCCTCTTCAATAAAAGTTCCATGGAAAACCAGAAGTATGAAGGGAAATACTAAGGCCTGTGAACGCATTCTTAAAGAGGAGGAAGTCTTGTTGCAGAATAGAGAACCAGTAAACAGCTGTCCAAAGGAACAACTGTGAACAATCAAATATAACTTAGCGTATAAGCACATAGAAGGGGATTTTAATATGCCCTGAATTCTTTGAAATTAGAGCGTGGCAATAATGTCAAAGTTAGCATCCCTGTTAAAATGTTTTCATCAGATTTCACATGGTGAAGGTAGCACTCACCTTGAGATTCTCAAGCTTCAGGGCCATGTGGAGATATATTTGTCTTTCATCATTTCTTGCTCTTCATCGTATTTCTCACCACTTGGTGGTAGGAATGATTCTGATTTAATAGACAAGTCATGTTAACCCTACTATATTTGGAAAAGCTGTTGTACTTAAGGGAAAGCAACCCCAACTATGCAGGAAGTCTGAGTAGGCAAGTATCTGTCGGCGTCTCACCAACCAACCCAGTATTGTTCACTGTGCATAAGTAAAATAATACTTGATTATGGAGCGGTTAAGTTTTACATATATTTGCTTAATAGTAATTTTGATTTTGGGATTAACCTTAAAAGGCTCATGTAGTAGGCTTCTAACTGATTGTTCTGTTTTTAGGAGAAAAAAATTTTTTTACAGACCCTCCTTTAGTCTCCCTTCAGCATCCATTGTTGAGCATTATTCGCCTCATAAGCTATGCAGTTAGGCTCACAGTGCTTGCGTCTGTATTGAACAAGTACCATCTTTCTTTTTCTTGCCAGTATTCCCTAAGTATGAGGGTAAAGCAGCTTTTTACAGAGCATTTACATTATATTGTGTTTGGTGTTGTTGGTGAGCCAGAGGTGGTGTAATGTACCGGAGCGTGTGCATAAGGATCCTCTGCTTTTTTATATAAAGTAATTTAGCATCCCACTGTTTAGGCATCTGGGGGTTTCTGGATCAATCCCCTGCAGATGCTGAGAATGACTACAGTTGTGCCAAGTAAACTGAGACTTAAGAAACCAGAATAGCTTTTATCTAAAAGTAAACAGATGTTCCTTAGTGTACCCACATTAAAATAACTAAGGTGTCTTGTTTAGTTTTTTGACAAGTCTGTCTCTAATACACATGCCAGGTGCTAATGCTTGATTGCTTTTTCTTGGTTCCTTTTAATTTATTTCTGGGTAGCCTTGGACTAAGGTTCCTTTGATGCAAAGCAGCTACTAGACAACTAAGAGTATTTTCTGTTCCTTTTCTTTGTGCCTTAGCAGATCCGTGCAGTTGGCAGGCTAAAAAGAGAACGCTCTATGAGTGAAAATGCTGTTCGCCAAAATGGACAGCTGGTCCGAAATGATTCTATGTGAGTAGAACCACTGAGCACTGTCTTCCTTGTAAGTTTGTTGGCATGTTATCTGTACACATATTTTTCTAAATAACTTGTCACAGTTTTTGAAATTTGTTTTACATATACATCATCGGTACATTTTTGCAGTACTTTATATAGTCTGGCCATTTTGTCAGTTGTGAAAATTTTTCAGTAATGTTATTTTCTGTGTATTTCTAAGTCTGATTTGTTTCTCTAGGGAATCTTCTTTAAAGTATACTTAAAGACAAATTGATAAATGTAACTGCTCAGTTATATGCAGTCTTAAAAATGTTTGGCATGTAGATTGAAAAAGAAAACAAAATAAGACGGCTTCACTTTGAAATTTTAACCTCGTTAGATTGTAAACCAGCCTTTTCCAGCCACCTGTGTCTCTAGCGAACCTTGATAAACAGTATAGTGTGGATGACTGAAAGTTAGCTTCCTTTCCATGCCTAGTTTTTAGCTTTCTCTACCTACTGCTTGTTGAATTATTAGGTCCCTTTTATTTTTAAAAACTACACATAATGTTGTTTAAAGAACTATTTGTTTAAATCCTTTCTTCTCATTTGTTTATATTATCACTAATCTTAAAGCTATTGTAGCATGTTTCAGATAAGGCAAGTACTTTTTATTTTATTAAAAGCAATACATTTGTTTTTCTTTTTGTTTTTGAGGCCATCTTTGTAGTTCAGGCTGGCCTTGAGCTCACTGTGTAGCCCAGGCTGGTCTCGAAGTTGCAGCAATCTTCCCGCCTCCCAAGAAGAAACATGGGCTACCATACCTGGCTTTAAATTAATTACTTTTTACAAATAAAATATCTCTGGAAAACTGGTCAGAATTTTTAATCTTAAATCACTGGCAGTGCTGCTTTAAAAAAAATAGATCATTTAGCTTGTTTACGTAGATTTTTCTTTCTTACTAATTTTTGGTCAGCTTTCATGTATGTGATGTCAAGCATCATGTTAGTTTTTCTGGGAACTGTGAAAGCACAATGTTTGACTTCCATATACAAAATAATTAGATCACAATAAGTGAGACTGTTTATATTATAGCATGTTAAGTTCTAGTTTGGGTCTGACTAAAGAGTATAGAGGTACAAAAGGGACTTTGATAGGGGCAGGGGCTTTAATATGCAAGATAAAAGGAGAAATTTTTCATATATTTTATCCTTGGTTTGCGTTTCAGTCAGTCAGTGAACTTAACAGCTTAACTTTAAATTTGTTTACTCCATTGAAATTCCATTCACATGTTAGGTGCAAGGGAAAACTATTAACTGCTCTGATTTCTTGGAGAATCTTGAAATGTCTCCTAAAGCAATTGAGCAATTACACTTACTCTGAAGGATTATATATAAATTTTTATGGTTTTCCTGAAGGTTGGCAGATGTGAAATTAATACACCCATGAAATTCATTTTTTCAGAATATTTCCAAATATACATAGTGAAAAAGCCACACAGTTTATGGCTAAGGTAGATTAAATTGAACATCTAAAGTTTTTAGCTTGTAATATTCTTTTAAGGCAGCAAAGGTTTCTTCTAGTAAACTTCTCTGCTATATAAAGATGTGACTTACTGTTTAGGTCCTGACTAGTTCTTTGTGACAGAAAAAGTTAACAGTGCTAATTAATATTGCTTTTCCTTTTTTTTTTTTTTTTCCTTTCAAATAGCCTTTGTAAATGTTTAAGAAAATGAAAATCTCATGTTTTGAGAACCTAATTTTTAAAATAAAAGATAGACAATAGGCGGTAGGGAGATAGAACTTTCTCAAATGGGAAGGAGATCAAGAGATGGCTGGAGGGAAGAAAAGAGGAGGGAAAGGGAAGAATTAAGATGGGATTGTATGCGCGTGCCAGCTCCACACAAGGAATGTAAATGTGCTGCAAACATGTACTAATGAAAATTTTTAAAAACACGAAATAATATGATTACATTATACATTTTCACAGTGAGATACCTAATCATGCTTTTTGTTAAGTGATCTATTTGCTATATTTTTTCTATATTTGCTATATATTTGTTATTTATGTTGTGAGATACTTACTATCTTTATATTAGGAAAGAACCCTTGCCTTTTCCCATTGTTAATTTTGCAATTTATAATTGAACTTTAATGAACTACATCTCATTAATTCTAGGAATTTTTGTACAATTGAACATAGGTAATCAGGGTTGTTAGTATGTCAAGAAAAAACTAGTAATATAGTACAGCTGTAATTTACCCCTACTAAAGTAATTATTAAGCCCTTCCTGTCTTGACCTACTTTAGTCTTTCCTTTGTAATGTGATTGATTATTATGCATCATTATTCATGAACCTTTGCCTACCCACACTTTATTTTCTTCTGTGGCTCTAATATTACAAGTGCAAATGAGAAGAGGAGCCGGGACAGTAGCCTTTGTTTTATGAATTACTTTGAAGAGGTAGTAGGATTGCTTGTTTTTACCTCTTGGCACTAAAATTAATTCTGACAGAATCATATCTAGCTTTTTCTTTGTATTATGAAAGCTGAATATGTAAAAGAAGCATAATTATTATTTAAGGTGGTACAGATCAGATTCTGCCCCAAGAAATAAAATTTCAAGGTTCCAGACATCGATTTCAGCACCGGAGTACACGTAAGATTTTTATCTGCTCTGCTTTTCACAAGGAGTCATTTTAATTTTGCAGGCTTATGTAGTACTAATCTGTTTCACTATGTAACTGGAGTATAACACCTTAATTCTCTTATTGTTTGGCTTTTTAGTACTTCAGGATTTCTCAAACTGTCATATATTTTATTAAGAAAATTTATTTTATATGGTTTTGGGCATTGATAGAAGGAAAATGGAGTATTTTACACATAAGGACGAAGTATTCTTTTCCATTTTCTTTATTTTGCTTTGGGTGGCGTATTCATTTTCTATAGATTGAATTTAACCAATTTAGTAACCCCAGTCACTTTTTATATTTCAGCACAGTATTATTTCCTTGTTTTAATTTGACCTAGAAGAATAGAGTGTTGACTGTGGTTCATCCCTGAAGTTGTTTTTCTTTCTTCCTTCCTTCCTTTTTTAAAATTCCATAGATTAAAAATATGCGATGTGTTAAGTTTTTTGAGAGCACTAAGCCCGCTGCTCTGTGTGACGGGGGCTGGGGATGACTGCCCTGTAGGGCGGAAGCATGTCTTAGTGCGTGGTGTAAAAATTCAGCAGCGGTGTAGTTCCTAAGCAGCAGAAGGAACCACACTGACAGCCAGTTTTTTTCTTTTATTCTAGCTGAGCTCTTTAGACTCCGAGGAGCTAGTGAATTGCCTTTGATAATGACAGCAAATTAGTTTTCTCCATTTAAAATTCTGAGAGAAATTAATAGGGCTTGTATTTTGTGAAAACGTTCGTGCCTTTTTTTCTGTTTTGCTCATGCTGCTTTTGCGAGTGGTTGATGCCTCACTGAAGAGGTTAACCTCACAGTTTGAGAAATATTAATCCTGTAAAAACTATCAGGCAAGAGGTACTGGACTTAAGCCTCTTAGTAATGACGTAATTATGCAGGTCAATTTAAATTTTAGTTATGGCATTAACTAATGTTAACTCTTGTAGTAAGATTTCATGTAAGCATGAGGTAGAGCTACTAATGAAATAACATAGCAAGCCCCAGCTTTCTATACAATTTTTCTCCTATGTTTAAAAAATTTTAAGATTGTTTTATAACATGGTAAGTTTTTCATCAAAATGCATTTTTATTAAATCACTAATATTGTGATATGTACATTTACAGTATACTGCTTTTTTATTTTTTGAAATTCACTTACAAATTCAATATTGTGTTTTTTGTTTTGTTTTGTTTTTGATTCTGGGGATCATACTTGGGACCTTGCACTTCTGAAACAGGCAGTGGAACAACTGAGCTAAATCCCCAGCCCTCAGTTACAAATTCAAACAATAAAAACCTAAAAAAAATCAAAACCTTTGTTGGGTATACATATGAATGGACAGAGACAAAACCCAATTCTCAAATCACTCCTTCCACACTTGATACTAGTTGAAGACATTCTAACTAGTGAAGGATTGATTGCTAAAGAAGGGGTTATTTTCCTTTGTCTCTAAATTGGCAACATTTGTAAAAGGACTCCTAAAGTTTAAAAAAAAAAGAAAATTTGCTAAATTATTTATTGCTTCTACTTTTTAGGGTAGTTTTAGTCATCTTGGAATATAATAATTCAGTTCCAAAGTAGGTAAACATAAATGTTAAAAATCAAGAACCTTTAATCTATACAAATTGCCCATGGGAGTTAGCAGTTTATAAATGCCTTTCCTTTCTGTTTCTGCTATTTTATGGAAAACTGCCATGTAAAAGAACAAAAAATTCATTACTAATCTTTGAAATTTTTAATTTCTTTTGATAAACAACTAAGTACACTTTTGACTTGGTTTTTGATGACCAGATACCTTTACTGGTATTGGTAAAGATTTAATTTCAGGGGCTGGAGGTGAAACTCAGAGCAGTTGTGGCACATGCATGAGGGCCTGGATTTGATTCCTAGCATCAGACAGTGAATGCTGAAGGACTTAGTTTCATCCTTTATCTTTATATAAATACTTCTA
This sequence comes from Fukomys damarensis, assembly GCF_012274545.1. Classification (NCBI taxonomy): domain Eukaryota; kingdom Metazoa; phylum Chordata; class Mammalia; order Rodentia; family Bathyergidae; genus Fukomys; species Fukomys damarensis. The sequence goes on from NW_022900928.1 coordinate 126,217,400, forward strand.
TTAAGTTACAAATGGGGGGCCAGGGATTTAGCTCAGCGGTTCAGTGGCCTGCCTTGCAATTTCAAAGACCTGAGTTCAATCCCTGGTACCAAAAAAAAAAGTTACAACTGGGGATCATATAAGAGATTTTTTGGTTGTTGTTGTGTTTATAACCATATTCCACTTTCATATAATCACAGACTTAAAGTTTTTTTAATGTTTTTAAGTTATTAGTTGATGTCTCTGTAATTTGATATTAAAATTAGTTATCGGTATGCATATAAGTTGCTTCACAATTCAGCCTTTTGTTCATTCTGTTTTAAGAATTGTTTGTCAAATTGGCATGGCGGCAGCATGCCTATAATCCCAGCACTCTGGGAGGCTAAAGCAGGAGGATTGCAAGTTTGAGCCAGCTTCAGCAATTTAATGACAGTGTGAACTTGTCTTAAGAAAAATAAAATAAGGAGGACTCAGAAAACAACTCAGTGGGAAGGACTGGGTATCAGTACCACATACACACGAAAGAATTATTTACTGTTAATCTGAGGTTAATTCATGTGTGGCTACTTTATGACTACATTTCCTATGTATGGACAGAAAATACTTATAATTTTGGAATTTAAATAAAGAATTCCTTATTGTTTTTGGCAAAGTGATTTTGCTCAAAGGAAGAGACTTGTTTTATTTATTTTTAAATTTTTGACAGTGTTTAAACGTAGGGCCGTCACATACTAGGCAAGTGTTCTACCACTGAACCAAATCTCCACTCCTTTTTAAAACTCTCTCTCTCTCTCTCTCTCTCTCTCTCTCTCTCTCTCTCTCTCTCTCTCTCGTACTGGGGATCGAACTCCAGTCCCTGTGCTTGTGAGGCAGGTGGCGGAAACAGTGAGCTGAATCCCTGCCCTTAATTTTATTTCAAAATAAGGTCTAGGTTGCCCAGGCTGCCTTTGAACTTCTGATCATGCTGCCTCAGCCTCCAAAAAGACAGATTACAGGCATGTACCACCACGCCTGGTTTTCCTTTTAATTTTTAATGGGCAAAAAAAAAATCCATCAAACTTGATTGATAGATTTGGATTCAGTTCATTGACATTCCTTTAAGATTATAATTCTAGCCAGGCGTCGTGGTACACACCTGTAATCCTAGCCCTTGGGAGGCTGAGGCAGGAGGATCGCTGTGAGTTTGAGGCCAGCCTGGGCTACACAGTGAGTTCCAGAGCAGTCTGAACTATGTAATGAGACCCTGTCTCAAAAAAAAAAAAAAAAAAAGATTATAATTCTAAATATTGATTATTATAGTCTTTAATAATCAGTATGTAGCTACTTTATTTACTATCAAGTGAGGCGCAGAGTGTTCAATTTAAACCCCCAATTCAGAGAAAAGGGACTAGTTGTGTACAATTTAAGTAAATTGAGTCAGATAGACCAGCAGCTCTGTCAAGATCTGCATAAGATGAATTGTTTGTTACATACACACTATGTTGACAGAAGTGGCCATTTAAAATCTTACCTCTGGGATCTCAATTTGGATTCTCAAAGATAGCAAGAACTTTAGGTTTTAAAAAGAATTCTGAGTATAAGACTAGCACGTAGGCTTGGTATTCCAGACACTCTGGGGTCTGTTTTGGTTTTTTGTTCTATTTTGTTTGCTTTTCTAGGATGCCCAGTACAGGTTTTGCCAAGTCTTGTGGGACAGCTGATAGATCAGCTTATAAGATTCCAGATGTAGGGTTACTGGCCAGCAGACTGTATCTGGAAATTTGACACCATGAGGTCTAATTCCTGTAGATTTAATTGCTGAATATGTCAAGATTTGGCTTAGAACTTTCTCTCTAAATAGTCTTTAGAAGACATAGTTTTCATATTTTTTGTATGTTTCTCTTTAGGTTATCAAGATAATAAAAGTTACAAAATTTTGGAGAAGATTTTGTTTTTAAAATTTTCTAGGACTCTGGGACTCTTACCAGATAACAGTAACTGTCCTTTAAAAAAAAAAAAAAAAATCTTACATTGTGGTTTCCAGCCCATGTTATAGTAGAAAACACATAGTCAAATAAAAGGTTTTTTTTTTTTTTTCAATTCTTCACCATGTGCTCTGCTTTTATTCTTTTGAATGTAGTGCAGAAAGGTTAAGTTTAACCTAATCTGCTTTGCCCTGCTAGTGAGAATGTTCAACCCTCATCCCACAGTTGTGGTCTTCTTATGATAGCAAACCAGACGCCAGTGTGTCCGTCAGTTAAATGCCTCACATAGCTCCTTGTGCTCTCGTATTAAACAGCTCTCAGGAAATGGTGACTCTTGAACTTTAGGTTAGGACGGTAACACATTGCTGACATGTGGTCAGCTGTCCGGAGCACAGGCAGTGGAGCCTCAGCTCACACACACAGTGATTGATTAAGATCCTCTTACCAAGAAGCCCAGAAGTGGTATCAGCTGTTTTGATAATTGGAGAAGCATCCCCTCCTTTCACTGTAGGCCCAGTTTTGGGAATAGTTTCATGTTTTAGTCATTTAGCTGGAAATCCTATGTTTTACTATAATTAAATAATGCCAATACTTTTTGTTAGTTTTCAGAGACTTTGATGTGTCTTTAATGTCATTTACTCATTATCTCAGCTGTGTCATTGTCTTTATTTGTAAAGTATCTGAAATGGCATTTCAGGGTTTTAGATTTTGACCCCTGTATACCAGAATTCTCTACCCTGCTTTTCCGATTATCCATAAGTTGAATGCAGTGTTGTTTCTCAGCGGTTTGGTTCACTGAATGGGAATATATACCACACTCCAAAGCTAAAGGTTGAATACCTTCATTACTGTAATTCTCATCCCTACCAAAATTGTTTTTTTTCCATGTTGTTTATTTGTTTTGATGTTTGAAGTTACAAAGTTACATGTGCTACACTGTGGTTTTTTTAAACAATTCAAAATGCTTATTAACTTTCATTTGACTTTCTTGGAAAGTGAATGTTGAGAAAAGAGGTCAGGAAAATTAAGATTAAAAGTTTGCTCAGCTGAAGTTTTACAAGAATCTGACTGGAGTGTTTTTCTCTTCATTTGCTGTGCTTATGTAAACAGTGTGACACCATCGCCACCACAGGCTCGGGTCTGTCCTCCCCATATGTTACCTGAAGATGGAGCTAATCTTTCCTCTGCTCGTGGCATTTTGTCGCTTATCCAGTCTTCTACCCGTAGGGCTTACCAGCAGATCTTGGATGTGCTGGATGAAAACCGCAGGTGATTGGCCATCTGTGACTCTTGCCAGCTTTGTGTTGTGTATTTTTTGGCTCCTTAGTAGGAGGATTGTGGTGTCTTCCTTTTATGTTTGCACTTTCTAGTCTCTTTTTGTGGTTTGAAATGGCTTGCTTTGCTTTCTTTTAATTTGAAATTATTGTCCAAAATTCACATTTCACAAGACTACTATACATTAGCTCTCCCTCAGTTAGAAGAATACTTAGCTCCTGTAATTTTTTTTTTTTTTTTTAAGACTTTGCTGGCCTGGTCTAAGTACTTGATTTCATTTTGGGGATATGCTGAGGGCTAATACTGCATTGAGTATAAGATGCTGGACTGAAGTGCACTAATTTTCTTTAGTAAGTCTTTAGATTTTATCACTTATGTTACCAATATGATTGATACAGCAAGTCTTAACAGGAGATGTCATTTAGCTGCACGTGCATTTTTTCCTTTCCTCTTAGGAACAGATTTCTAGGCTTCAAAAAAAAAATCACAGGTGATGCTATCTTTTTTTAAAGTACTGATATCTTTCAGCATTGATAACGTACCTCACTTTTGAATATCTAGTTAAGACATTAATAGTATTCTTTGCTTTGTTTATAGAGATTTTTTTTCAACCATTTCCAAATACTTTTTGTCCTTGCTTAATTACTGGTCTTTTTAAATGATGAAATTTCTTCTTTTTTTTTTTTTTTTT
>NW_022900928.1:126221634-126274741 GCF_012274545.1 Fukomys damarensis
AATTTTTTTTTTTTTTTTTTTTTTTTTTTTTTTGGCATGATACATATGGGAAGGGTAAAGTCATTTTAACTTCAACTCTGAACACTTATGTAATGGCTTCTGAAAGTCAGTGTTTGAGTTTTCATTATCATCATTTTATTAGACTTTATTTTTGTATTATGGAGAATTCCTAAAAAATGAACCTGACTATCCCAGTAAACCTTATTTCTTACCTTAGGAACTGATGTATCTTCTGGCTCGCTTTGAGCAAACTTTTCTTGTTGGTCAATTTTAATTCTTAGAAGACTCCAGGTCTTTTACCAGACTTCTTGAGCCAGTCGTCCATACTGCTTACTGTTGTTGGGCCTTTCTAAACCTTGCCCGGGTTAATCTAATGGTATGCGTTTGAGCCCAAGGACTTCAAGGTACACTAAAAAGAGTTAGAAAAATCATAGCAGAGGGAAATTCATATATATTGTACATATATATGTGTGTATACATATAATCTGTATGTATGTAGAGATACATTTTCATAAAATTAAAAACTACATATTCAGAGTCCTTTTCCTGTTCTTCAAAGTTTTAGAGGCTATCATAGAATATTTGAAAACTGTAAGAAGTGGCAAGTATCAGAATAAAAAGCATTGATTCAGGGAGTCAGACTTGCCTTGGTCCATCCCACCGATACGATGAATGACGGCCTTGATTAAATATCTTCTCCAGGCCTCCTTTTCCTCACCTGTTAAAAGGGTGGGGAAGAGATACTAACACCTAGCTTTATGGAATCTTGTGAACAATCTCCCTTTTCCCACCTTTTACTTAAGGTACAGGGCTTTAAATTCTTTATTTACTACAATAGAAGACCCTCAAATGATATTGAATAAAAATACCTGGCTTGAAAAACTCATATTTGGAAAGGCCCATTTTTATTTCCCTCCTTTTAAACAGATGTATTCTTGGCTGGGCATGCATGCACTCAGGAGGCTGAGGCAGGAGGATTGTTGTGAGTTTGAGACCAGCCTGGACTGCATAGTGAGTTCCAGGTCAGTCTCAACTACACAATGAGACTCTGTCTCAAAGCAAACAAACAAAATGAGACAAATGAACAGATGTATTCTCTATTCATTATAATAGGTCCTCAGATGAGGCTGGATTATTGTCAGAGCATGTCACATCACGTATTACAGTGAAAATGTCTGAATGAGAAAAATGTTTCTAAATCGGATATAGTTGGAATTGATAGCTAAATGAAACAGATTCCCAGTATGTCAGGATTGTCTGCCCTACCTCCTAACCACACACACACAGTTCAAATGGGGTGATATGGAACTTATGGATACAGGAATTTTTCCCTCCATGATGGACAAGGAAATTGGCTAAAATTTGAACATACAGCATCAGAAATCTTATTAATATACACTTTATTTTGTATTCTTTTAGTATAAACTATTGTAATGCTAAGTGAAATTTTATTTTTTTAGCATTGTAATGAATTGAAATCCCTTCTCTGAGAAGGAATTCTCTTACCTAAATAAGATTTTTTTTTTTTAATTGAGAAAGGAGTTATAATACTTGCTCCTGGATATATTCCTTTAGTTGTTATCAAAAGGAAGGGTAGTTCCTTATTGGTCTTATCAGCGTATTCATTACTAAATGAATGAATTTTTTAAAAGATGTATTCACATCTCCTATAATCTAAACGTTAGACAAGAGAGGATCTGAATTTTAAGTGTCAAATCACTTTATTTCTAGTATGAGGAGTGTCTAGCATGGCTTTTCTGATATAAAAAGTGGGAATGTGAAATTTGGATAATGTTCTACTTGCATGATTATAAAATAATACTGCTCTTATATAAAGTTGTGAGTGCTTTTGTGTTACTTGCTGTGTATATCATTCTTTTCTATTTGGCTGTTATGCTGTTGCTGTATCTTAGCTTTGGTCTTATAATCATCACACTGAGTATAATTAAGCTAGAATTATTTTTCAGAAAGATAGAAAAAAACTTCCTGTTTTATCATAAAATAATACAGATTCACAGCTTAACACAAGGACTAGTTTTAGTTTACACTTTAAGGGACACTGTCAAAAGTTTTATTCACTGTATTTTTCTTTTTCTCATCTTAGGAGAACTTAGATGATCTAAAAGCAAGTTCAACATGAAAACCAAGTTAAATCCTAGATACACATTAGAAAAGTTCCTTTATGTAGGTCAGTGGTGTACATTTGGAAGACTGGTCCACTGAAAATTTACTAAAGCTCCTAGAGCAGGCACCAGCTGCGCCCTTTCCTCAGTTGGAAGGAGGATTCAAAATGCTGCTACGATTCAGTTCTTTGCTGGTTAGGAATTGCTCTCCCTTACTATATCTGTTACAATTATTTATCTGATTCACCAATATTAAAAAAGTAACATTTCAACAAGATAGTTTGTGTATTAGAATGTTATTTAAATATTGTTAGTTGAATTGTGTTTATTCTTAGAAGGGGCTTATTTTATCATTTTTCCTGAGCAGATAGTATAATCTGTGAGTAAAGAGAATAAGAAAATGACGTATGAGTAATTGACATTTTGGATGAATATATAACATAGAAGTCCTAGAAACATAGTCACAATTGGCATAGTATTTGTTGTTTGAAATTTTGCTTTTAAATGAGTAATTCCTGTTCCCTAACTGTTCATTTACTATCGCAGTTTACATTTTTATAACAAAGAAATACTCTGTTAAGAGACCATCTATTTACTCAGAAATTCCAGTGTACAAGTTAATGTTCAGATACAGTAGCCTTGGACTTCCTTTCCTTTTGCCACTAGATCTAATTACAAAACATGCTATTTGAAAGGTATTAAAGCATACTTATAGAAAGTGGGGCTTGAATGAAGTTTCTAACTTTGCCAAATACCTTTCTAATATACTTTTATATTATATGTGTCAATTGCCAGTGTAAGAAGACAAAATGAAATACGATGTGAAAGGTAACCGTATTATTTCTGGTTCTGCATTGTAAAAGGGAAATCTCTGGTGGACTATGTTAAAAATGGCAGACCCATTTGAACATACTAGTACATGTTAAATAAAACACTTTAGGAAGATACAGCAGTGGCTTCATGTAGCTAACTGTTCCCATGTTTGTGATGACTATTTCATTAATTTCACAAAGTAAATGTTAGTGCAATGAGTTTAAACCCTTTCTCAAATATATGCAATTTCTCAGTATTCTCTACTTGACAGAGTAAGTCAAGCATAGCTCCACCAAAGTCTCTGAATCCCTTACCCTGTAGGCCAGTAGTGGCCAACCTGTGGGTGCCACAGTGGGCTGTTTGTGTCTTTGAAAGTTCTAAAAGGTTCACCATCACTGCTTCTAGACTCTAGAAGTACCATTAAGCACTGGTTTTACATTTAGGACATCTGGAAACTAAATGTTGAAATTTTCTAGTATAAATTGAATTGTCATAAACAAGTGGTTTGTGTTCTACAACTGTTACAAAAGAAATTAGTACTTTTGGTATTAAACGTCTACTGTGGTTATTGCCTTGAGCTTATATTTGAGTGAAATTTGATCAGTTACCTTGAGAATGAGACATTCCAAATTGAATTTAATAATTCTTGAAATCCTTACTTGGATCCTGTACCTCAGTCTCCTTTCCATGGCTAGTAAATATTGCTGATTATTTGGGGAGCAGCTTTGTTTTCTGATTTTTAACCAATTTTATTGGAAAGGTTACTGCTTATCTAACTAGAGAATTAATTGTCCTCTGGCACCATAATACGCAGCGGGTCGAGTGGAAAGCCCCACGAAGTTTTCCAGTGCACCTTGGCTGTCATTCCAGCAGCCCTGTATGTCTCTCCTGGTTGTCTCAAAATCATACTCACATTGGAACGCGCTTCCTGTGATGTCCATAGCATGTCCCCTGTTCTCAGCTCCAGAATTGAGGTTCAGGTGTGGATGAGACACAGCTACATTAAGACATCAGACAGTAGTCAAAATTAACATGGGGTGAGCAGGGCGGGGTGAAGGAATCATGGGAAATGCGAGTCTCTAAATTCATAGGTTTTGAGATCAAGCTTTGAATGAGCAAGCACAATCATGCAGGTGCTACTAAAAGGTTCTTGACACGCTTTTAAAGTTGCCAGCGATGTTTGTTTGTCAACTAGAAGAGAGAAATACATTGTAAACATACTTGTCTGTTGTCTTAAATTTCATAGAGTATAAGCACTAAAAAGAATTAGATATCGGTGCTGTCTTGTCACATATTTCCTTTATATTTCAATCAACTGTGAAATGTAAAAATCATTTTATGACTCAAAATGGAGGATATATGAGGCAAATATCTTTCAAAGTATTTGAGAGATAATATTGTATTGAAGCATACAATATAATTTTATTTGACATTTATTTGTCTTTTTTTGCTTTTCTTACTTCTCTGTTTCTTGATTCTGTCTTGTACCTTCTCCTGCAAAAATCTGCCTTAGACCTGTGTTGCGTGGTGGGTCTGCTGCCGCCACTTCTAATCCTCATCATGACAACATCAGGTAACTTTTGAGACTTTGTAATTTGAATTTGTGTTTTTCAGGGCATAATGCACGTTGTGTTATAACTTGAACTTATATTGCTTTCCCTTCTTAGTAACTCTTCTGCTTCTTTCCAAAAACAAGGAGTCTGATCAGTCATGATATCTGGCCACTAGTACATGAGGAAAAATGCTTAATAATTGTGGGATAGCATGAAATGACATTGAGACATTTCAGAATAAGTTTTAGTAGTTTATAGGAGGTCATATTAAACACAAAATAATCTCACATCTTGTTTATGTACATTGTTTGAATTGTTAGCTTCTATCTAGCATTTCCTTTTTAGTTTTTAATTATCTATAATATCACTTTCAGTGCCTGGATATTCCTATCTGAAATGCGTTGTCTTGAGTTGGGAAAAATTGGCATTGACATCCCCTATAGTTTGTGAAGTTGAACATTTAGAAAGGAAATTTAGTTTTAAGGATTTTTATCACCTGTCAATTTTAGCCCTTCTCTTTTATTTTTCCCCTTTTCACAATTCAGTCATGCTTCACCTGAATAATTTTTCTGGTCATGTACAGGGTAGATAAAAAGGCATGCACAAACCTTTAAGGTCTCCAGTGCCAAAATCTCCATTTAGTTTTCCTTTGTTCAGGAAAAACAAAAGCAAAAACTGGTATTACAGATGCTGTTACTCTAATTTTTTTAGAACCAGTTAGTTTCAAACAAATGCACTGTCTGCAGCAGTAAATTTAAAACTGAAGGCTGGGGACGTAGCTCAGTGGTGCTGCTGCTAGCCTCGCAAGCACAAGGTCCTGAGTTTGATCCCCAGTACCAAAAAAAGTGGGGGAAAATAAGACTGAAAACACTGTCTGTTGAGCAAAAGAGGCTGGCACTTTCCAAAGCAAGCAAAGGGAAAACATTACTTTCTTATTAATCCCAAATTCTTGTTGGAAAAATGTGCCCTGGCTACTCTGCTGACTTGGTTCTTTCACAATCATAATTTCATCCAATGCCATTTTCCTGAATGTATTCCAAGATTCTTACTGCTTCATGAAGAGGCAGTGAGTGAAAAAGAAGCTAATTTAGCCACAAAAGGAACATTCACAGATTGCTACAGGTTATCTAATGTCAGTATGCACCATCGATGATTTAAATTCCATTTCGCATGCTTTATTAAAGTATCTAGGGACTATTTTCAACATTGAAGCAGGAGGATTTTTCTGAATAGATTTTTCTGTTATGTGCCCGGAAGAAAAATGTGATTATACTTCATATCCCTTTTGTAGGTAAAGTGGTTTTGGTAATGAAGACTTGCTGGGGATATTAGAATAGATGATCCATGTACCAACTCTCTGAATTGCATAGGAGTACCTTTCAATTCAGTTTATTTATATTCTAGGAAAAGTTACTGTGACATTCATTTTACTGAAATAACCGTTCAGGACATAAAATAGAAAGTGAATGGAATGTATGGTATATGAACTTTATCTCAGTGGAATTGTTAATTAAAATAAAATTTAAAATGTGGAAATCCGGGGAAAGGGTAGGATTGGCATTTGTATGTATTTGTTTTTTGGAAGTGTATGGTCATTCCTCTAAAAACCAGTGTCCTTTTGGAAGTAACTCTGTTTGAACAAAAATTACTATTTAATATGCTTTTTCTGGATTGTCTTAAGTGGTTTTCCAGTTTTGGTGTTTTGGTTTTTTTGGTACCAGGGATCGAACTCAGGACCTTACTTGCGAGGCAGGTGGCAGAAACACTGAGCTAAATCCCCGGCCCTATTACTATTATTTTATCCAAAGCCTTATAATTATTTATCTTTGAGTCAGTTCTGTATCTATATGTAGAGGCAAGATATAGTCAGGAGATTTTACAATTGCTTCTCTGGAAGAAACAGTAGAGAATCAGTAACTGGAAATAAGAGTAAGAATGGTCAGAGAAGAGGTAGTGAGATAAAGAGAAATAAACTATCAGTCTGTTTGTTTCTCGCTTTGTGTTCCCTGCTGGTGAGTCGCTGCCTGTGGGACTGCATGTGCATGGATGTAGGTCTGTGTAAGAAGTGTACGTGGACAGAGAAAGGCAGCTCTGAAGCCTTTTCAGCCAGGGATCCTTTTTAATGTGGCCAGTCTCCCCGGTTTGAAACTTTGTCTATTTGTATCTTTAGTTAGGGTTTCTTCTCATTCTTGGAGTCTCAGTATACTTTCCCAGGATCGTAGATAATTGTCATCTTAAGCTTTTTCCTTTCCTTCATTAATGTTAATTCAGATGGTAAAATATTTTGGTGATTTATATTGATAAAATCCAGTCTTTAGAATACGTCTTTGAGCATTACAGATTACCTGACTTCCAGTTACTCTTAGTTCTATTTTAATATCAACTTGTATTTTGTAATGTCTTATTTGCTAGGTACGGCATTTCAAATATAGACCCGACAATGGAGGGAGTGGCAGATGACATGAATGTTGTTGATGCAGCTTCATTAAGACGACAGGTATTTAACATGGCACATGTAATTCTAAATTCTGTTCATTTTAAAGTGATGGTTCATAACATTGTAGCATCTCTGCTGTTGAACCCATGAATTAAACTATTTACCTGTCAAACTTTTTAATAAACCATAATTTATTTTCCCACCTTAAAGATCCATTAACCACCATGTACATAATTTTGTTTGTTTGTTTGTTTGGGTTTTTTGTTTTTGTTTTTGTTTTTTTGGTACCGGGGATCAACCTCAGGACCTTTGGCTTGCACGGCGGGCAGTGGAACCACTGAGCTAAATTCCTTGCCCCCATCTACATAATTTTGATCAGCATAAAACAGTATTACTAAAATGGGTTGCTATAGTTCTGGCCAGTAACAGAGAACCTTGACATGTTAGGAACCCAATTGTTTCTTTGGCTTTTGATATGTGAACCAATCATTTCAAAATTTCTGTTACTATGTCTAATGATCAGTTTTGAAAATCTCCATGTTTAGTATGTGCAGTCTCCCCCTCCCCCTCTTCCCCTCTCTTGCATTCTGTAGTTAAGCCCTGTCTTGGAATTACAATTGCATGTGCATATTTTAATATATATTCCTAGAGCCTTTATAATCACAAACACACATGTGAGGAAAATATATTTTGTCTTCTCATTGTGTCTGCTAAATAGATGTAGAGGGAGATTGAGTGTAATGAAATGAAGTTTTTCTGGGCTGAGGATTTAGCTCAGTGGCACTGTGCCTGCCCTGCAAGCACAAGGTCCTGAGTTCAATCCCCAATACCCCCCACCAAAAAAAAGAAATGAAGTTTTTCTAAGTAAAGATCAGTAAGAGAACATGGGCTTAAGCAAGGCAATTTTTTAGCCCAGAGCTGTTCTTAGCTGAAGGAGGATGCTATCAGCCAGGGCTGTTTGTAGCGGCTGGGAAGTCTTCAGTCTTTCAGATCCGGGTCATCTGGGTGGTGGCACACCACAGGGCCTGCTCTAATAGATTCATTGCACTCAGCACCTCCTCGTGGACAGAGAAGACCGTTACACCAAGCTGAAGATAAGCAGCTGAGGCTGACCGTGAAGCTCATGGGAGGGCCATTGAAAGGGGCAAGAGTCCCATATTCTGTCTGAGGGGGTAAGCTCTGTAACACTGTCCTCTCATGGTCTAATCAAGGAAGGAAGGAAGGAAAGAAGGGTAGCCTTTCTAGTTTACAAACGTGAAGGAAGGGAAGTGGAAAAGAGCATTTAAGTGAATTTACATTCTCACAAGGAACTTTTTTTTCCAATTTGTGGTTGTGTTCATTTTGCTCCAAATGAAACTTGCCGTGTTATAATAATTCTTTTGATAATTTATTACATTACCTTTTTTTAGCTTGCTTTATTTATTCATTCATTCATTCATTCATTGAAATTTAATTTATTGGTGCATTCTAGGTAGACAGTACAGTTACATTCATTACTGGGATCTTGTACCTTTACTTGCCAGGTCTTGGTTCTCATTTTTTCCCCTTGTCCCCACCCTCCCTTCACCCTCCCCTCCCCCCCTTCAAACACTTTAATTCCATTTTTACATTTTCTTATATTTTTTTCCTTTTCCCTTATTCCCCCTTCCCTATCTTCTCACTGTACCTACACCTTTGGTCCTTTTCTTCGTATTTGCTAATTTTCCCATTACATTACTTCTTAAGAATCTGATTGCTGTATGCATTAAAGTTTCTATTTTTTATTTTGTGTTTGACTTTTATGTAGATAATCAAACTAAATAGACGTCTGCAACTTCTGGAAGAGGAAAACAAAGAACGTGCTAAACGAGAAATGGTCATGTATTCAATTACTGTTGCATTCTGGCTGCTTAATAGCTGGCTCTGGTTTCGCCGCTAGAGGGTAACCTCAGCACTCGAGTATATTGTCTCACCTGCTGGAAATATAAAGGGTTTACAAACATCTTTGTTTTTGTCTGTGTTGTATACTGTTTTATAGTCCATGCCCTAAACAATGTATTTCTTCCAGAAAGTAGGGAAAAGGACCTATATTTATAGAAGTAAAGGTATATTCTGTCCCTCACCTGTATTCCCATTAAGCTAGTTCTGCAGTAACACCTTACATAAAATTATTTTGCATGTTTTGTAAATAGGCTCTATTTTGTTTTTTTAAAAGAAATTGATTTTTCACCTCATCAGCGTGCACAACTGATTCTTTGAAAGGGAGAGAGAGGGACTGCTTCAAGAATGGATTTAGAAAGGTACCTGTAAAAGAAAAAGTGTTTCATGCTATTTCTCAATGCTCTGGAGCAGTTTTGTTAATAGATGTTTTTGCACTAACTTTCAACATTAACACTTTCGAAGTTATGGTCTGGTACCAGATTTAAGAAAATCAAACCATCTAATATTTCATGATCACCTGTACAAATTAATTCCTAACATTTCATCAGTTTATCTCACATGTGTGTGGTATGTGCATTATTTTCATTTTAGTTTTGCAGATAGTTTTCTATGAAGTACATTTTTACTAAGTCCGTGTGTGAATTTAAAAACTACAAAATAAGGTACAAGTGTGCATTTAATAAACTGTCAGCCAAAGCAGTACTCTCGTCTATGGAAAGAGTCATTGACTGTACGTGCTGTTACCTCCCTGCCACGCTATGTTGTGCACTTGGGGCCTTGAGGTAACAGGCACCCCCTTTCGTGTCTTTACCCTGGTGGGCCCTGTTGTAAGTGGTATTCTCATGTATTATGTCTGTAAAATGGCTCAGATTAAAATACCTCGAGTCATGTATCTTATTTTTCCATCATAGTTACTTGTTAATATATAAATCTCATGAGATTATACACAACAATGAAACCAAGTCCTAGGTATCCTTAGGTTCTCAAAACAATTTTTCCTATTTGGCTCAAAAACAGAATTCAATTAGGTACAACATTCTTCACACATACTCATCTGTCTTTCTACCAAAGCAGGGAGTTCTGGGAAAGGAGTTCATTCCTTAGATACAAGTAGATTTCTTGTTCTATTTATTCTCTGCTCTTTTCTCTGTTTAAAAAAAAAAAATCAGGATAATTCTTCTCTGTACTTAGGTTTGTGGTGAGTTTGATGATTTTTTTTTTTTTTTTTTTTTTTTGGCTCATGGAAGTGTTTCTGGCCATTGACAATATTCTAATGATGCCATGGCTATACTAATTCTAGCTTTACATGTATTGTGATTTATGTGAGCGACCCTCCCAGTTGATAGCACAGAAGTAATTAAAATGATGGATAAAATTGCACCTCTTCTGCTAAACAAGAATAAAAAGGATTTCACAACAGCCCAAACTGGACTGGAAGCCGGAATCTTGGGAGATGAGTACAAAATCTGTTTTCTCCCTAGTGTTTTTTTCACCAAACACTGAAGACTTGGCTTTCTTTAATGGTTCTGTAAAAGCTAGAATTCTTTTCCTTGGTTGGGTTCTGACTAATGGGATATCCGTGGCCAAAGCAGGGACCTCAAACACTGCTGTCTCCATGACAAAGGGACTGAGAAATCTCCTTTATCAAAAGGGGGCAACCAAAACATGCCCTCCTTGACCTCATCACATACCTAAGAGTCCAGGAGCTTGACTCCAACTTCCAAGTCGAACTATTACTCCAACCCACTTCCCCCAGAAGTTACTAATCACTGTTAAGAAAGAAAATATTTTTTGAGGTTAAAAGGACTGAATGCACTCCTGGTCAGGAGAAACAGAGATACTTCTTAGATGTTTGGGTTGAATTTTGATTGATATACAGTTGTAAATATATGATTTTTAACAAGCAAACAATATAGAGTAAGATTGTAGGTGCAGGGAGCAGGGGGAGAAAACGAGGGCTGAAGCATACAGTTAAGAATAGCAAATGTATTATTGTTAGACTATTTTCAGAACTCTAGGGTGTTTGTTTTCTTTCTCCCAGTTCTGGGAATACTTAAGTTGTTTACATTTAAAGGGATGATTTTACGAAAATAGTGTTTTTTTTCAAGAAAGTGTTCCTTTCCTGAGCACATGTCTGTTTTTCAGCTTGGCTATTTTTGGAATTGACGTCGAGTTGTTTTTCTGGGCCTTAAATCTAAAAGTGTTTATCATAAACGTTCTATTGATTACAATGAGTTACCTTAGTGCAAACTTGGATGTGCTCATAGTGAACAAAGACCAAGCAGTTACTGAAGAACAACTCAAACCCTGCTCTTGCAGAGTTGATGGACTAATGGGGGCATTGACATAAGACTCATTACAGTATGAGGGGATTACAAAAACAATTGTACTGCTCTGTGTGGTGGTGTACACCTGTAATCCCAGCAATTGGGAGCTACAGCAGAAGGAGTGACAGAAATTTGAGGCCAGCCTGGGCTATATCGGGAGTTCAAGGGCAACCTGAATTATGCAGTGAGATCCCTGGGCCTTGTATTTGGCTTAGTCAATGCTGTGCCTGCCTCACAAGTGCAAGGTTCTGAGTTTGATCCCTAGATCCTGTCTCAAAATAGCAAACAAAAATTTTTTAAAGGAAGAGTAACTTGCAGTATGTACTACAGGATAGGGAGGGAGTAGAAAGTTTTAGATGACAAAAACTAAAAAATAAAATTGTAAAGATTCCAAAGTGAAATGGAGCTTGGAGATGGGAATGAGAGTAAAGAAACATTGAGAC
Source organism: Fukomys damarensis (assembly GCF_012274545.1). Classification (NCBI taxonomy): domain Eukaryota; kingdom Metazoa; phylum Chordata; class Mammalia; order Rodentia; family Bathyergidae; genus Fukomys; species Fukomys damarensis. Next base: position 126,233,251 of record NW_022900928.1, read on the forward strand.
AGTCATCTTGGTATACACCTGTAATCCCAGCTATTCATGAGGTGAGGCAGAAGGATCACAAGTTCTAAGCCAGCCTCAGATCCAGTAAGAACCAGTCTCAGAAAAATAAAAAGGCTCAGTGGTAGAACACTTGCCTAATGTGTGTGAGGCTCTGAATTCAGTGCCCAATACAGCCGGGAAACACACAGCTTTGCAAGTGATTCGGTACATTTTGTGTAGGGTGTAGGGAGGGTGTGATTGTGTGCAGATGTGCATTTGGCCGTTTAGCTACCAGATCAGAGATGATCTGCCCCCAAAAGATACAAGTAGCCCAATAGACTTCAGGTATTTAATTTGTGGAAGCAGTTTCCATAATTCTAAAGAATGAAGAACCCACCAGCCATTTCACCTGATCACGTCACAGCCAGTCCTTTCGTACGTGCTCTGAAATAGACGAAAGTGTCTCTCCCCTGCCCTGCAGAGAACCGGAATCGTATTTCCCACTGCTATGGTAAAACGAAAACTTGTGTTGTTCACTCAAGGACAGTGGACTGTCATATTCATTTTACTTGTTTTAATTTCATGGTAATTAGTATGACCTTTAATAATCAGGGAGTCTTCACTAAAAATTGGATGCTAAGGATACGATTCACCATTGGAAATGTTTACAATGGCTCTATTTTGTAGCAGACTCTGCTACGTCTTGATTGTTCCAGGAATGAATACAAGAAACGTGTCTTTGGATGATGGAATTTAAGATCCTGTGTAGCACAAATGCAAATGCTGTTGCCATTGTGAGAAAAGCTGTGAAGTAGGGAGTAAAGATGGATGTGTGCACACCTGTAACCCCAGCACCAGCAGGCTGAGGGGAGGAGTCATGAGTTCAAGCCCAACCGGGGCAAAAAAGTGACTTAACAAGACCCCGTCTCAAAAATAGGTGTATGATTGGATGGATAAAGTGGGCTGGGGATATATCTCAGTGCAGGGAACCTGGGTTCATCCCCAGAGCCCCCCAAAAACCCCACTTTTCATCAGGTGGTTAAGCATAGTCTCCAAGGGGTAAAAAGTGGTATTTGCACTGAAAAAAAATTCAGCCAGAGGCAAGAAAGGTAGGGTATGGGAGGTAGGGATAGAGAGGAGAGATCTTTTAAGGAGCTTAAGCGGGAAAGTGACTGATGAATAAATGGATGAGGATGTGGCCCCTTGTTCTGTCAAATTCTGTAGTGATGGGTGTATAAAAATACATGCGATGTGTGTTGGGTATGATGATAGTGGCTTTGGTGAGTGCTAACTCAGCTTACTAGAATTAAGTACACTGAGAAGGCTTCCTCAGGTAGGTAGTTAAGCCAGGCATTAAGGGAAATAGGCACGTGTAGGATTGTAGTAAATTAGTAATAAAGGCTCATGACTTCTTGATGTTACTAATTTATTTGGACAGCTATAATGTAATATAAGTTGTTTCTGGAACCTTAAGCCCAACAAACATTTTTTAAAAATTCAAATAAATGCAGAAGTGAGTGCATTCAGAAAAACAAGTTTTTAGTTTTGTCTGTTTTAGAGCATTTTAATATGGCAAATACATGGTTTGGTTATCTTTCAGTGGTTGTCATATATGGAAACGACCTTTTGAAAGACTGACTTTTTCTAAGATAATTTTACTTACTATAAAACTGTTAACAGGGCTGGGGATTTGGCTCAGTGGTTCTGCCACCTACCTCACAAGTGCAAGGGCCCAAGTTCTATCCCCAGTACTAAAAAAACAAAAACTGTTAACATAGGAAAATAGGGTATAATGAACTGCCATACACCTGTCACTGAACTATAACAATGAACACTGTTTCACTTTTGGGGGGACATGGGCTTTGAAGTATTTTAAAAACATGACTACCCCCTCCAGCATATAAATACACATCTTTAAGAGTTAAGGACATTTTCCTTTATAACCATAAGACCATTATCAAACCTAGCAAAATTAATGTCTTAATATCATTTAACCCAATTGTTGTATATGTGTGTCTCAGTTATCCCTTCTAAGATCTGTATAATCCATGTAACTCAAACATGCCCCCACTCATCAGTGTTTTGTTTGTTTGGTTTTTTTAACCAGTAGTGAGGGTGGAACCCAGGATATGTGGATTGAACTGCATCCCCAGCCCTTTTTATTGTGAGGCCAAGGGCTCACCAGCTTGCCCAGGTTGGGCTTGTCTTGCCTCCTGCCTCTGCCTCTGCCTCCCAGAACACTGGGGTTTCACTCATGTACCACTGGGCCTGCTGCTCTTTTTCTCTTCATCTGGAAAAGTTCCATCAGCCCATCCCACCAATTTGATGGATGGAGCTTTTCTGTAACCTTTTCTTAAAAACAGAACTATTCTGTTTACTGTCCCATCTTTTGGACTTGATAATTTCTTCTCCCTACAAGCTGGTAATTAGGTCCAAAGACTTGATTACATTCAGGTTATATCTATTGTTTTCCAAAATATGAAAGAATATAATAAAAACTCGCCATATTATTTGCACTTCCAGGATAACTTCTGTTCTCATTTTTCCCTCCTTTTTAGATCTCTGTCCCTTCACACACATAGAATATATAGTTAGAAAAACTAAACAACACGGAGCAAAAAAAAAAAAAAAAAAAGCTTTTCTTAACTTCTCCCCCAAATCAAGTAGTGAGGGTTTTGTTTCCTCCCACGTGAAGGTGTTACGTGTTTACAGATGACTTCAACAACAACTTTGTGTACTAAAATGACTCACACAGCTTTGTAGATAATGTTCCATTATTGTGCTCCTAAAAGTATTTATTCTCCTAAAAGCAGTGTCATTTTCAAATTATTCAAGGTACCAAGACCTCTGTCTTAGTACCGCTAACCTACACAACTTGGTTCCTTCGCTTAGAGACACCACACAGACAGCCGAGGAAACCAATGACTATCTGACTGAGCCCAAACAGGGCCTCGAGAATCCCAACGAGTAGCAAACCTAAGAACACTGACACGTGGAAGATCCTGTATCTGTCTTCTTCAGAGTTGGAGCTGGGTATTTTCCAGCTATTGGCCATATCATTGTTGGCATTGAGGTTTGTGGAACCAGTAGGAGACACACAGGAATCATTCCAGAACCATTGCAGAAAGACGGGTTGTAAATGAATGTTGCTGCAAAACAAAAGAAATGGAAAATATTATGCCCAGATCAGGTGAGGAACGGTCAAACAATGAACTTTTGAAATACTGTACCCAGGGAGAGGAATGTATGTAGCTCAGTGGTTCCGCTACCCGCCTCGCAAGCGCAAGGACCCGAGTTTGATCCCCAGTACCAAAACAACAACAACGAAAGAAATATTGTGCCCAGCAGCTATAGCTAAGACCAGGCTTTCTAAGCAGGTATCTAGTTATTTTTATTTTACCCCCCCCAATAGCTGGGATTGCAGGTAGATAAATCCATACCCAAAAGCATTCTGGAGGTTATGATTCCTTTGTTTCTGTCAGATTGTGCCTTTGGGGATTAACAAACTGAATCCCTAAGAATGTTTGTCCCAGTAATTGCCTCAAGGAAAAACATGGATTGTTTGCATATTGTGTTATCTACTGCGGCTGCAGCTGTGTAGGACACTAAGACAATGAAGGTCCGTTTACTTACGTTAAGTTTTTCAAGGAAAATTCACAGTTGGCAGTACCATTGACTCGAGAGCTACAGATAAGAGGACCTTCAGAGAGAGCCTGGATAGATACCAGCATGCAGTACGCGGCGCCAACGACTGTGATTACGTTCAAAAGTGATGAAAGAAACATCTGGAAAATGAAGTAGAGCCGTTGGCACACATTACTTCCTGGCCTCGGTGTGTTCCGAGTCTCAGCGGTGCTTGCAGTCTTTTTATCAACCGCCATCACTCTGTAGTCCTCGATCTTAAGACCACAGTCAGGTTAGGTGTAAAGGGGCAGAGGGCAGCATCTCTGCCACTTCCTTACACTCCTCGAAAGAGGGTTGACCTTGCCGCTGTCTGAAAAATCTCAACCTTGTTCGTCTCACCTGACCACTGAGCTCTGATTTCTGCTCCTCATTTTGTGTATTTCCTACTTTGCAGAAACTCAGGGAGACCTCCGTTGCCCACACTTTGATGTCTCATCTCTTGGATCCCCGGGCTTCAATCTACACTTGGCCTTGATGCCCTAAGCATCCTGCAGCACAGGTTAGCGCAGGGCTGCACTGACAGGGCTTCTTGCTGTCCGCCCTGTCCCATGCAGTATGTGATACCGGGCAACACTCATCCCTACCCAAGAGACGCTAAGACCCCTCCTCCCTAGTCCCGCACGACACCGACAAGGTCTCCAGACAGTGCCAAGTGTCCCTTTGGGGTGGAGGCAGGGCTTTTGTTGCCCATGGTTGAGAACTGTGTTGGAGGGGAAGGTTGTAGGCATGTTTTATTTCATGAGTCAGAGTCACGAAAACAGAACAAAGCATGGAGTTTGGCAGAGAAAGTGAGAGTTAATGTGCATTTTTTTTTTCAAAAACTTGTTTTGTTGAGGTTGTTAGTGATGGTTATGAATATTTCAAAGTGAGAAGAAGGGAAGCAAGAGTACTTCTCCTTTGATAGAACATTTCTGCCTTCAGCAGTATATATGTGCTGTGCTCTTCAGAGCTCCTTTAATGAACAGAGCAAAAGTGGCTGCCTATTCAGTGGTGTTGAGGGACCCCGGACTTTATATTATCTCATTTAACCATTTGACCGACCCCGAGAGAGATACTACTACATTCCCACTTTATGGAAGAGAAAACTGCAGCTTGGGGAAGTTGACAAACTCAGGGTCTCAGCTAGGAAACACTGGAACATGTTTTTGGTTTGTTTTTTTGTTTTTGCGGGGCTCACAATACAACACTCTTAGCTCTCTAAGCACAAAATGAAGAACTTAGAATTGAATTCAAATCCTAACTCTCCCATACTCCTATTGTTAGGGAATTGATCATGTTAAAGTATACTGTGATGCCGCCTCACAGTCTGCATTCTCCTGGTACACCTTGGCTCCTAAAATGACCTCATGCCCTTATCTCTGGTTTCTCTCCCCACCAAGGCCACAGTGGTCCAGGAAAGTTGAAACCTGTGTCTGCAGGACTGGGCCCATAAAAGCAATCTGGCCTGTGATAGGTTAAAAGTAACTCACTCCTCCTAAATAAGCAATAGCCCACCCCAAAACTGATAAAAGGACCTTCCTTTCTTTGTTCTTCTCTCTCCTTCTGCTTCTTCTTCCTCCTCTCTCTCTCTCTCTCTCTCTCTCTCTCTCTGCTTTCCTGCCTCCTGCTCGCCTCCCTACAATAAAGATCTCCTGCCGGACCTCTCGGTGCGTGAGTGGCCTAATTGGGAAGGGGCACCCAAAAGGGCACGCGGACCCCCTTTCACCTATGATCTGCACATGTTACTTAAATGTATTCACCAAGAAGTGCCACTTTGTTTACTTTCTGATCTTTTGTTATTTCTACTTCCTACAAAGGGGAACAACTACAGAAAGTGATTCTGGGCATCTATATTTTCATAAGAGTGGGAATTCACCTAAATGATTAGGCCAAACCCATTTTGTATACAGAAAAGAACTAGAGAGAGGGAAAGATACCAAGAAACTATTATAATAGGGGAAATGGAATAGTTGCAGTAGAAAACAAGCTCTGGTGACCCCTTTCCTGTCCTCTCAGGATTTGGACTTTGTCACTTTTATGATGCCTTAGTCTTATCTAGACTTAGAAGATACCAAGTTCGACTTAAGCATAAGCCCTCACCTGGCTAACAACAAATGAATAAAATTGCTCGGATGGCAATTTGAATGGGCAATTGTGACTGAAGTAGCTAGTGCCATTATTACCACAGCATAAGCAATATTACCCATTGTGACAGTATCCCCTGGACACCCTCCACTTGGAATCATCTGAGTTTGCTGAAGCATGGCTGGATTCTTTGCAAGGTTGGTATCGAAGAGCACAACCACCTACTGTACTGAGTTAAGTCCAAAACATACATAGAAAGTGGCATCATTATTCCTGCCTCACTGTGTCTTCAAAGGAGATAGAATTTAAGAGATCATTAAAAAAAGAATCACTTGTTCATCAAGAGTATATGCGAAACAGGGGCCTGGGATTTCGCTCAATTGTTCCACCACCTGACTCACAAGCACAAGGTCCTACTCCTACAGAGTTTAATCCCTGGTACTGAAAACAAAAAAACAAAACAAAAATAGGCAAAATGAATGCAAGAGAAACCACCCACAGAGCTAAGAGACAACCTACAATGTGGGAAAAAAATTTTACCAGCTACTCCTCAGACAAAGGACTACTAGCTGGAATATATAAAGAACTCAAAAAAATCAGGCCCCCAAATACAAAGACCTGATTCAGAAATGGGCATCTGAAAAGATCAGACATTTCTCAAGTAAAAGCAGCAAATAAATGTATGAAAAAATGTTCCACATCACTGGTCATTTGAGAGAAGCAGATGAAAACAACACTGAGATTCCACCTTACACCAGAAAGAATAACTGCTATCAAGAAATCAGCCAGTAACAAATGCTGGGGCTGTGGAAAGAAAGGAACCCTCTCCATTGTTGGTGGGAGTGCAGACTAGTGAAACCACTGTGGAAATCAATATGGAGATACCTCAAAGAACTAGGATAGAGGTCCCATTTAATCCAGCTGTCTACTGGGTATCTCTCCAAAGAATTAAAAAAATCATACCACAGTGATATATGTGCACCCATGTTTATAGCAGCACAGTTTGTAATAGCTAAAACTTGGAAACAACCCAACTGGATAAAGAAGATGTGGTTCTTCTATAAAATGGAGTACTACTCAGCCATAAAGAATGAGAAACTAGAGACATTTATTGCTAATTTTTGCACATTGAGTCCATACTCAAGTGAAATAAGTAGGACATACTTGAGTAAATACTGAATAGTTTCTCTGATGTGAAAAACTAAAAGTGTAAGTAAGATTGAAATGGCATAACTGGGAGTGTGAAATAGGAAGAAAATGGCTAAAGCAGAAGTTGGAAAAGGAGGGGAAAGGAAATAAGGTAAAATTAAAAATGTGAAAAAAGGAAAAAATGGAAACAAAGTCTTTGTAAATAGGGAAAGGTGGAGAGGGTGAAGGGAGAGCAGGGGAATGGGGAAAAAATAAGAACCAAGACATATCATGTAAAGGTACCAGATTCCAATGATAAATGTAACTATATTGTTTGCTTTAACTGTACCAATAAACTTAATGGGGGAGTATATGCAAAAAATAAAGGTTTGTAATGGAAGTATGACTTGAGCAAAACATGGGTGCTTTGATATTTTTTGAATCCAAGGGTTCAGAAGTATATCAAGATATCTTTTGCAGGAATGTTGTGAATACAAGATAGAAATGGTGCAGAGCCAGTCTCCTAATTATCAGTGTAGGAAGTGATGTGCAGGACAAACTGGGAATTAATATTCATTGAATACAATGTGTCAGAAACAGACTGGAAATATTTCAAAAAGTATTGTAATCCTAGATAAGAATCAAATGTCCGAGCAGGCAATATTAAAACAAAACAATACAGATCTTTTGTCCTTTAAGACACTAACTCTTAGGCCGGGGATTTAGCTCAGTGGTTCTGCCTCCTGCCTCTCAAGCACAAGGACCTGAGTTTGATCCCCAGTACCAAAAACAAAACAAAAGACACTAACTCTTGGGCCAGGGAATGGCTCAGCGGTACTGTGTTTAGTTAGCAAGCCCAAGGCCCTGGGTTTGATCCCAGCCCTGGAAATAAAAATACAGAATGATTTATAACCCCAGCAGCACACTGAAATCACCTTGGATGCTTTTGAAAGACACTGATGCAGAGTCTGTGGGAAGGAGGTCACCAAAGCATTGATATTTTTTTAAATCTCCCCTGATTGTGTGAATGTTCTCGTCTTACTGGGCACCATTGCTTTAAAACCCTTAGATCTTCCCACTTCAGCCTGATATATTTACTGTGACTGCTTGTTATTGATCTAACCCCCTCCTTGAAGAATTAGAAGAGCTACTTAAAAGCAAGTTTCGTGGTGTAAATAGTGTGAAGATTGTGAACTTTGGAGCCTGGTGCATTGGGGAAAATAACCACTTTGTAGTTGTGCTACACTGGGAAATAACTCGATTTTTCTGAGCATCAGTTTCTTGGTCAAGAAAATCCTAGAGCTCACTTTTCCCACCTAAGAGTTTGAGAGGATTAAATAACACTGATGCCATACCTGAAAGTGTTCTGAGCAGAGTAACAGGTTAATAACTGTTAATGTACTCTTAGTTACGACTTTATTAGAAATAGGTAGGTCTTAAAATGTTTGAAAAGTAACTGACAACTCTTTTTACTTAACTGGATAAGGACAGTTACCATTCTGAGCCTAGCAAGCCAGCCTTTTGTATTCATGGAGCTGAAGATGGGTTTCTGTTTTGCCCACACCACAAAATGAGCACATATTGAAGTATTAGGAAATTATGAAATCTGCAGCTGTGGTGCGACTTATAAATCTTTCTTTGAAAACCTTTGAGCAGACTAAAGAAAGAACTGAAGCTAGCTCCAAACTAAGGTTTTTATGAGAAATGAAAAAGAATGTCCTCACTTTTCATATGATCATGTGATCAGGATGTTTTTGACCCTGCTGTGCCTCCGTAGGTGCTGAGGACTCAGGGTGGCAGCTTAGCTAAAATAGCAACGGTTAATGTGCTTCCACTTCCAATCCGACCGCTGCACACTCACCCCAGTTTTGTTGTTGCAGCACCCTCGCTTCCTGGCTGCCAAGGACATCGTAGTTGCTGGAATGACCTGGAAATTGCATTACAGGAAAGATGAGTATTAAGACTTCTCGTCAGATGAAAAAGCAGTAATCTCTGTCTCCGGTTTGTCACCAGTTGTGGGAAACCAAACCTCAAGAGAATGAGAGAAGAAACTTAACAACATCCTTATCTTAACTTTGTGGTCTCAATTTCAACCATAAAGATTAAAAGGAGGAAAAAAAAAAGAATAAGATAAGACTACAAGAGCAAGAAGCAATTTAAATATGTTCAGGGACCATTTTCATCTCCAGAATTAAGGATTATTTTAATGTTACATCATTGCCTTTTCTGTTTTACTTTCCTTTTTAGTTTTATTTTAGGATTCCCTATTTTTTATGTTCATACAGAGATTTCTTTAACTGAAATACTGAATAGTTTCTTTGGTGTGAAAAACTATAATAGTACGCAGGATCCTAATGAGATAATTAATAATGTGAAATAGAAATAGGAAGTAAAGGGCTAAATGTGTAGGGAAAGTGGGAAGGGTGGGGGAAAGGTAATAAGGGAGAGAAAAAAATATGAGAAACTGAAAAAATGGAAATAAAGTGTTTGTAAATGGGGAGGGGAGGAGGTGGTGAAGGGAGGGCAGGGACAAGGGGAAAAAATGAGAATCAAGACCTATTATGTAAAGGTACAGAATCCCAATGATGAATGTAACTGTACTGTATACCTAGACTGTACCGATAAACTCAATAAAAAGAAGGAAAAAAAGGAGGAATAAGTTTCAAGTTAGCACTTGTAAAGTGTCTCCTCTGCATTCAGGGTTTACTCTGAATCGTCTGGAGAGAGACTTGGATTTTAAATAGGACGGGTTATTTGTGCACTATTTTGGAAGGAATGTCCCTGGAAGAATTGGTTGCATCATCCAAATTTTGTTTTTCTTCCCCTCCTCCCCCCTCATTATCACAACCTAGTATGAGTGAGTTTTGCAGTGTCCTGCAAACTATGCTTTACTTTAGCAAGGCTTCAGGAAAGAAACTGATGGTTTTGCTTCCCTGTGAGTTGACAAGGATTCTAGGATGTGATGAAAAACACAGTCATGTTTTTAATTTTTAAAAATTACAATAAAAGACACAGTGCTTCTAATGGCCCTCAAAATACCCCCCTCACTTGAAAACACACTTATCCCAACACACTTATTGCCACTTTCGGAAGCAGTTTGCAATTCCTCTTTCATGAGCATCTGTGATCACAAATTCAGTGGATGCTGCCCCTGAGTACCATCAAATGGAAAGGCAGGCTTGCAAAAACATTGTGGGGTGTCCTCATCCGTCTTATTCTCTGGACCTAGCACTGTGTGACTTCTGGCTCTTCCCCAAAGCCAAAATGATCATTAAACATAAATGCTTTGAATCAATTCAGGACAACGAGGCATCCACAACAGCCCAACTAAAGACCCATCTGAAAAATGACTTCCAGAACTGCTTCAGAAAGTGTAAGAATGATCGGGTAGGGCTGGGGATTTAGCTCAGTGGTTCCGCCGCCTGCCTAGCAAACAAAGACTTGAGTTCGATCTCTGGTACAGAAGAGAGAGAGACAGACAGACAGACAGACAGACAATGATGGGATAAATGTGATGGAAGAGAGGGATATTTTGAGGGGGCTTCATGGTAATGTGTCTTTTGGTACTGGGGATTGAACTTGGGACCTTGCGCTTGCAAAGCAGGCAGCGGTACCACTGAGCTAAATCCCCGGCTATGTGTCTTTTACTGTAGTATTTTTTTTTTAATTTTTCTATGAGCAGTCACTGTATTCGTATTTGTTTGTTTTTGTTTTTTTGGCACTAGGAATCGAACTCAGGTCCTTGCGTTTGCAAGGCAGGTGGCAGCACCACTGAGCTAAATCCCCGGCCTACTGTATTCTTTAATATCCCTTGATCACCACTCCCTGCATTTCCCTAACTTTCTTCTACTGAGGTTAGTACCATCTATCTCATCTCTCTAAGCCCATATTTGAAAATTATTTTTAGTCCCACATTCCTTTTCCTCCTCCTGTAATTCATAATTTGTAATGCCTTTACTTTACACTGACATTTACAGTCTTACATATATTGCATTCTCTGTTCGAAGAAAGATTACGGACACTCCCATCTGCGACCAAGTGTGGGTCCTGAGACTTGGTCGGTAATTGTTCACTAAATGAGGAATTGTATGTAGTATGTACACTAGAGGATGCAGAACAAAGAAATGGCCAAAGGAGACTCCAACTTGATGACTGTGCTTTCATTTGCATAACTCTCACATGCAGTTGTGTCATGTCTAACAGAATTTAAAACTACAGTGCTTATAAACTGGGTGTGGTGGCGCATGCCTGTAATCCCAGCACTTGGGAGGCTGAGGCAGGAGGATCGCTGTGAGTTCGAGACCAACCTGGGCTACATAGTGAGTTCCAGGTCAGTCTCTACTACATAGTGAGACCCTATCTCAAAAAACTGAAAAAAACAAAAACTACAGTGCTTATAAACAAGGTTTACTGTACCAAAAACAAAAAAAGAAGAAGAAGACCTTGAGGCTTTATCAACAAGCTATACAGAGGGCCAGGGATTTAGCTCAATGGTTCCGCCGCCTGCCTTGCAAGCGCAAGGACCTGAGTTCGATCTCCAGTACCAAAAACAAAACAAAATGTATAGAACTATGTTCCCCCAAATGATAGTCCTAATCCTGAATGTAAGTCTGCACAGTTATTAAACAGGTAGATCATTAAGTGAGGGATGTCTATATTGATGAGGAACGCTGTAAGAAATGACATTGTATTGTAGAACTTAGAATTTCATTCTCATTTAGTCAGCAGCTATGGCTAGACATTTTAGAAGGAGTTTTGTACTAGAGGAGAGTATAATACAAATGACTTCCTTCCACTTACCAAACTTTAGTTGTAAAGGTGTTTGTAAATCAACCCCACTGCTGCTAAGTGGTTCTCTCCTGCTCATGTTTTCTAACATTTTGCTGAGCTCTGACTACATGCCAGGCCCTGTGATAGGTGCTTTGCATACTCCAGGGCACTCCATCTTCATAACGATCCTATGATGTAGGGACTATTCTATCCCCGTTTCACCCATGAGATAACTGAAGCACAGTTTGAGTAGATTGCCTAACAAAGTGAGAGAGATGAGACTCGAAGCTAGGCATGGACTTCAGAGCCAGGATCTTAACCACTGGTCCACACTGATTCTTAATATTCTCCTCTCTTGGGCCGGGGATTTAGCTCAGTGGTGCTGCCTCCTGCCTTGCAAGTGCAAGGTCCCAAGTTCGAGGCTTGCTACCAAAAAAAAAAATAAATAAATAAATAAAAATTTTTTTTCCTTTAGTTAGCCATGGTAGCACACACTTGTAATTCAGCTGCTTGGAAAGCTGAGGCAGGAGAACTATAAGTTCGAGCCCAGCCTGAGCAACTTAGACCCTGCCTTAAATTAAATTTTAAAAGGGCCAGGAATATAACTTAATGGTAGAGAATTTGCCTGATATGCATGTGGCCCTAAGTTTAATCCCCAACCCCACAAAAAAGAAAAAGAAAAAAACTGGCTTCTTTCTACATAAAATGTATTCATTCTTGTCTTACCACCACTGCCATTGCCCTTCTCAGGGACCTTCTAACTGCCTCTTCCCCGTCCTTTTTTCCAAGACCATATCTACCTCTGTTCTTTCAGAGCAGATTAAGATTTATGCCTTCACAAGGCAATTTTCCTAACAAACTTCAACCCGTGCAATCCTGTGCCGAATCCATACCACTTGTATTGTTAGCAAGCTTCCCTTACACATTTCTCCAAAGACCAACACCCTTACATTTCAGAGGCCGGTGTATATACATGGCTGTTCAGCCATCCAGAAGCATAACTGAAAGCCCAGAAGAATGAGGAAGTAAACCTTAGCTCCCAAACACATTAAACCTCTTTTATTGTATAGGAAAACTACACTGCCTTCTAGAAAAGGAACTGACAAGCTATGTCCCACTGCCTCTTTTTTTGTAAATAAAGTTTTATTGGGACAACATCACTCCCACTTGTTTACAAGTTGTTTGTGGCTACTTTTACACACTAACAGTAGAGTTTGAACCACGGTAGAAGAGACTGGCTCATAAAGTCTAACACATCCACTATCTGGCTCTTTACAGAAAAGTTTACCAGCCCCTGTCTCGGGCAATTAATGAACTAAGATTAATAATAGGACAAGAATGAAAATTGAGGTAGAGGAATTGGAGTATTGTTCCTTTTCCTTTGCAGAAATGCAAACTTTCATCCGGTTTTAGAAGTTAGTTATACATTTTCATGAAGGAGCTTCTAAGGAAGAGCTTTAGCTAATTTGTGATCAAATTCAGACTTTGGGGACCCTCCAAGTACTTGAACATGAGAGTGACATGTAAAGCCATAGCTCATCATAAATATAAATATAAATACTATATTTTACAAATGCCTATTATATAAAATATTTCTAATTTGTTTAACCTCCAACTATTTGTTTTCTGTTAATATTTTAATAATTAGGCCAGGGGTTTGGCTCAGTGTTTCTGCTGCCTACCTCACAAGTGCAAAGTTCTGAGTTCGAGCCCCAGTACCAAAAAAAAAAAACACTTTTTTTTAATAATTGACTTTGATAAATTAGAATTGTGCAATAAGTGAGCTCAGTAAAAGCATGACTAAGATCAGGCTTACAGTTAACAGCATATAAAATAAAATGGCCTGATTATTTTTCATACCTGAGCAAATAACATTTGCAAGGATTTTTTTTTCTCCCACTGAGCTAATAATAAGAGTTGAGGATCATGAACGTACACCTGTACCCTGAACCCTTGTGCCACCCACCTGTTTGCTTAGCGGCATAGCCTATGGTCTTAGGTTCTGTAATTAAAGCGTGCATCATATTTTTCAATGTGTTTAGTGACATCCTTATATTGGTTAATATTTATTGAGGGTGGTAAAGGCAATTTAACTGTGGAACAAGGAAGTCCAGCTTCTCTGAAACTGTTTCACAAGAGTCTATAATAGCCTTTCCGAGATCCAGTTTCCTGCTGGCTTAACTTTATGGATTAAATTAGAGATTGTATCTTTCCCCCCTCTGTCTGGCTGGATCAGGTGTTGAGGATTAAGGTGCTTTACTAGCCTTGAAATCAGATAAATCTAGAACTGGGTTGCACACCCACTGTGTGACTTTGTTAACACTCCCAGCCTTCTAATTTCTGGTCTGTACAGAACAAATTTTATCTACTGAGATTATTGTAATTTCGATGAGATAACAGTGTAATGTATCAACCCAGTAGTTGGCAACTAGCAAGTTGGCAATAAATGAAAGATTTATGTCCCTCTTTTTGTTTTAATGTCTTTGTCTCTTCCCTTCTTCTGCCCCTGTTTCCCAGAAAAAGAATACAAGAGCTGTAGATATGTGTAGCACCACCTCTGGCTTATTTAATGCTAGTAACAAATTTTTATCTAGAGCTACGTGAGTTAATCTAAGTGGATGATCTTAACTTAGAAACTGTTGTGAGCTCTATAGAAATTGCCACCATTAAGTTATTCCCAGACAGCTTCTCCTGACTTCGGCCTGTACCAGACGCAGATCAGCCTCAACCTCAAGCAGAGAGAAGCCTTCTACAGGATGAGGCAGCAGACATGAAGAACTGCAGTTACTTCATACAGTTGAACAATATATTTTCTCTCCATTTGGAAGAGAGCTCTCAGGGGAATGTAAAGACATGGCCCAGAACTTTCCAAAAGCTTTTCTGCTCACTCTTTGCACCTAAAGCAAACGAATAGATTGCTCATAAAGGTAAGGGGGGGAAAAATAACACTATCAACCTTTGAGCGATGCTTCCTGGAATGGCTTTTTGATGCCAAAGTGTTTTTGAATCCAGTTTGCCAGCCAAGGAGAAAGTTGTATCAAAATTTTAATATATAATGGCCTAAGAGTGTCTTTAATGTACATCTGAGGATAAAATCAGTAACAGCATCTGGTTACTATTAAGAATTATTAGGGTCAGGGATTTAGCTCAGTGGTTCTACCACCTGCCCCGCAAACGCAAGGTCCTGAGTTCAATCCCCGGTACCAAAAAACAAAAGAATTAATAATTCTTAATGGCCCTGAATTTTCTTTCTTTTTCTTTTGTGTATGTCTCAAATTTCTTTTAAAGTTACCTATTTGATTCATCATCTCATAAACATTGATAACATCCAGTGTGTACAACTATATCACACACACACACACACACACACACACACACACACACACAATTGAAACAGCAACTCACTCCTCTGCCACCAACTAGACAACCACAGACAGCGCACAAATGGTACAACAAACAAAATCAAGTGTCCTGGATGCTGACTTTCCAACTCCAGCATCCACATCCCCCTTTTACAAATATGGAAATGAAGCCACAGTAGGAGCCGGACTTGGTCACACATGCCTGTAGTCCGAGCTACTCCGGGAGACTGAGGCAGAAAGCTTGCAGGTCTAAGGCCAGACTGAGCAGCTTCGCAACCTTGTCTCAAAATCAAAATTCAAAAAAGAGCTGATGAAGTACTCAGGGGGAGAGCACTTGTCTTGCATGCACAAGGCCCTGGGTTCAATCTCCAGGGCTGCAAAATAGAGCAATAACAACAAGAACAGAACACAACACGGATGATTTACACACAATAATACATACAAGGCAGACCTACAGCTAGATATCCTTCCAGATCTGAAAGCGGTGTTTCACAGCACTTGACTAAAACCATCTCCACAGTGGCCTCTATGCAGTCCTGCTGCATCAGAATTCCTGGGAATAAGTGCAAATGCAACCACTGCAAGTGCCTGGGGTGGCTCGTGACCAGGGACAGTCACTGTACTGCACTGCTCTGTTCTGGATTTCAACAGAAGTAGACCTAGGAATAATGATCAAACTATGAAACACTATGATGAAGAAGTCTTTGAGGTCAGAGCCCCAGAACTTCAGCCTCTATTTTGTTGGCCCACTCTGTTCCGATCCTGGTAATGCTATTGCCATGCTCCCCCTTCCTGTGGTCCAGGCCAGCCAGCGTGCATGGGAGTGTTCCTTATTCCTACAGGGCGCCCCTACTCCTATTGCATTTCCTGCAAATGCTGAGACCGGTATGGGGCCGAGGAAAGTTGAAGACGTGAATTTAAAATGCCTCATGGGGCCGGCAGTGTAGCTCTGATAGACCGTGTGGATCGTGTGCTTAGCGTGCACAAGGCCTTGGGTTTGATCCCTGGTGCCCCGTTAAAAAACTCAGAAAAATAAATGAAAAAAGTCTCTAAGTTTAGAAGAGCCACTCTACATATGAAGAAATATGACAAGTAATAACTCAACAGACTTTTAATCAATTTCTTTTTCTTTTTTTTTCTTTTTGACAAAGCTCAGTAGCTCATACCACAATTTATTTGAATTAAATTACCATTCTCACCGATGACCAGTATATACCCTTACCATACCACTGTGCCTAACAGTATCCTGAGAAAACATAGCTAACTGCAAGGCTGAAAGTCAGTCATTGAGCATTTGACAAAACGGGGAAGCCCCGCTTCAAATCAGGTCAAATCAATATTACTCACCATCAAACCCGCTCCTATAATTCCTGGGAACCACCACTCATAGCAAGAGATGGGGTTTTGAAAAACTTTATCCGCCTCAACTAAGTTGATGCCCAGAGGGATTGCATTGAGAATGACCCCTGCCAGAAGGAGAGCCAGCAGGCTGAAGCCATTGCAGGACGTCCATCCCTCACAGCACGTCATGGTCACCCTGTGGTCAGTGACAGCCCCAACACAGCCGCTGGGCCTGCACCGCGGTGTCTTGCCTTTTATAACAAACATTCTGGTTAACGTTTAGCGTTCATCACTGATGAAAAATGGATTACGAGAAAGGGGTTCAGAGTCCAACAGGGCAGGGCATGAATTATGAGCATTATGACGGAAACAAGGATCATTTTGTATTTTGATAAGGTGAAGGAAGGCAGGAAAAAAAATCTATGGTTGCTGTGAGATAGATTTGCACATGAAAGTAGGCAGACAAAAGCAAAACAAAACAAAACAGATAGGTATAAGACAAACTCCTCTAATATAATCCTTTGCTAGTATCCCAAATAAAAAGAACAAACTGTTTTTCCCGCATTATTGATACTACTATAAGCTATGAAATTTCCTTGCTTTGAAATTATTCAACAAGAACAGGAACACTTGGAGGAAAATATGTTCTCTTCTGAAAGTGTTCTTGATTAGTCAAAATATTACAGTTCAGTTTCAGGCTGCCTGCTCGTGTGCAGTGATTTGTAGTGTCATAGTACTCCAGTACAACAGACCAGTCTGTTTGGAGATCATTCGGCTAAGACATGAGAAGTCTGACTTGCAGAGTGAAGATGAACAGGGATGGAAACCAGGAGGAAGGCTAGCAGCAGGAGAGAGATGAGACGGGAGGTCGTTGTGCCTTATTTTATTCTAATCTTGAACATGTACTTGGCTGGGTACAGTACTGCGCTTTACATTTCTAGCCCAGTTCCATATTGTCTCCCCACCAGCAGGTGAGAGCCTCCAGAAAACACTCCATCAGTTGGATAGGCTTTAAAACCCAGAAGTCCTTGCTCATGCTCCCTGGCTTTCATGATCCACTGAGGGGCTGTGCTCCTATAGTCCTGAGAGATCCAGATGCCCAGTGGCACCATGTTGATCCAGGAATTTACAAAGCCAAAGAGGCAAGGTGAAAGGTGTGGTAAGGGCCTCTGCCTCTGAATGCTTCTGCCTGGCTATGACCCCCATTGTGTTCCTTCATGTCATTAGCCAGTGAGTCACTTGGCTGGACTTGAGTTCAAGTGAGTGGTGAAATACAAACCAATGGTCCAGAAGAAAAGAATCAAACATTGGGTGTTCAAATATCTAGGGTGCCTTCTTCTTGCTTCTGTGTAGTCTCCAGCCCAGCTCAGGGCAGATTCAGCAGGTGCTGCTGGGAAGAAAGAGTGAAAAACTGCAGTAGTGGAGTCCCCCAAAAGAGGGGTGGAGGAGAAGGAGGAGGAATAGATATGCAGCAAGAGGAGAGAGACCATGCAGCTTCAGTGGGAGACAGAAAGGGTAGCTGCATGACTTCTTAATGACTTCCTACTTCTTGATTTCTACCTTATAAAGATAGGGCCTGCCTTTGCTTTCTGTAAGATGTCCCTGTACTCTCAAAATAAACGAGCCCTTTTACTGTATACTCTTTTGGGGGCCTTCCTTACTGTCTTCTTTTTACCTTCCTTCCTCCTTTCTTCCTCCCTCCTTCTTTTCAGTGCTGTGGCTGGAACCCAGGGCCTCCCACATGATAGGTAAGTCCTATATCACTGATTACACCCCCTGCCCCAGGCTTCTATCTTTCTGCAACCAAAGAAGAGTAAAATCAAAAGTTACTAAAACCAAGTATAGAAAGCAAAATATTCTAATACGTTCTCATATGGGATACCAAAAATAGCAAAAGCCTAGGAGTTCAGGAGAAGGATGGATTCTATCAAAATGGGGTGAAAACTAGGATTCCTGTCAGCTCTGGGAGATGGCTAAAATGGGACACCGAAAGGTGATGAGAAGAGCATTCCACATACCAGTGTCAGTCACTTGCAGCAAATTGAAATCCTTCTAGCTGTGTTAAACAAGAAGAGATGCCACTGGGGAAGTTGGTGTGCGAGATTCCTGGGAGAGCACGAGAACAGGCTGGATCTGGGGCTGGCTTGTCTTGCTTCCCAGGACATAACAGCTGAACTGGCCCCAAGGTAGCTGCTGTCTTGATGGTAGTTACAAAGGCAGGGGAAGCAAAAGGCTACCCCTGGGTCCATCAAGATCAAGCACACATAACTACAGCTACAGTCCAGGGACTGCTGCCACCACCACTGTCATCCTCCCACCTCTATACCCTCCAGGCTTGTGACTGGACCCTGGCACACTGAATTTGACTACCGCTGCCACTTTCACTGCTCTTAGAAGCCACATAGGTGTGATGGCAGCAGATGACTACAGGGGTGCTTCAGCAGCCACAGCAGCCCACGGTGTCAGTTGAGAGGACTCCGGTGAGGTGAGGAGAGAGTACTCAGGAGAGCAGAGGGAGTCTGATGCCCTCTTCTGCTCTCCTTATGTATGTACCCATCTTTGGCTTGGGAGTGACCCAATCACTTGATTCCTTCTCTGTCATTATTTCTTTCAAGTGCCTTAGGGAAAACTGACAACACCTCTGATATATTTCCTTCTAAGGTCTTTTAACATCACAAATAGCTGGTTTTAGTTTTGAATGTATTTTCCTAAAAGACATATTAACAGTAGCCCTGTAAGAGGCTGAAGTATTTCACCTATGCATTTATTTTCTGCACAACCAATAAAGTCTGACTCTGAACTCAATAAAGTCTTGATTTGAATCAGATCCACCAGGGCAGTTGTGACATCTATCCTGTGTCATCATTGATCCTTCAGGAGATGGTGCAAAGAAATATTTTTTGAGACTGTATCGGAGGCCTCAGGACTAGTGTTTCCAAAATCTCCTACATGCCAAATGCAAGGAAAAGAGCCTGTGGGGCCTTTCCTGTCCTTTTTCAGGTTCTTTGCTATCACTAGTTGTCCTTAGGCTTTGCAAATAAGAGAGATGGCCAAGAATGTGGCTCAATGGTAGAGCACTTGCCTAGCATGTGGTTCAATCCCCAGCACTGCAAAATAACTAAATAAATAAATTGAAGGATTTTTAAAACGAGATATAGTGAGAATCAGCTCACAGTTAGCCAAAAAAGAATTCTTTCTGAACTGTGACAATTTGGTTTGTCTGTAGCTGGACTTACCCTTGGACCTGTGCATCCAGCAATGCCTTTTCTTAGCAAAGTGACTTTCCACTGATAGAAACATTCACACAAGCAGGATGGCAGAAGTCAGAAAAGCAAATTCAACATGTATTATCTTTGAAATACAACTGAGTGTCTATGGCCATACCATCCTGAACGCACCTGATCTCATCTGAAATACAACTAAGAATGAAATAATAGCTAATCTTGTTTGTAAACTATTGGTCCTCCAAGGAGACTGCATTGGAGCAGCAGTATCCTCATAAACAGGCCATTTCAATGCCAGTGCACAGCCCTATTTTAGGAATGTGGTCCATGAGTGATGAGCCTTTGTTCACAATGGAGGTCTCCATAGGGGATGATTCTGCAATGACAGCAGTTTCCATGCACCCAGGATGATCCTCAGACCTGGGCAAGAGGATACTGCTGTGGGCTGATCAGACTCTTAGATATCTGTAGGGGGACAATGAGGAGAAAAGAAGACAGAGACAAAATTCAGGGTATAAGGGAACCAGGGTGAGCCTGCCTCTAGTGGACAAGCTCAACAATCTCTGTAGTTGACCCACTTTTATTGGCCAGCAAGAAACTCAGGAAAGGGGAGTGTACTTTTCGTGGAACAATGATTGCAGTAAGAATGCCCCCCCAAAAAAAAGAAAGAAAGAAAAATTAAGCCTCACAAAAGGAACAAATTAATATGGATTAGGTCCTTCCCCGTACCTGGATTCCTGCATTTCTTTTGCATCATCCTCAGCAGATGTTATCTTGCCTTAGGAGTACTGTGATTGATTTTTTTTTTTTTTTTTTTTTGTACCAGGGATGGAACTTGGGACCTTGTGCTTGCAAGGCAGGTGGCAGAACCACTGAGCTAAATCCCCAGCAGGAGCACTGTGATTACGAGCTTTCCTCACAAAGCCAGGGGAGCATGCACCCGTCTGCATATTTCCCTATTCCTAAAGCAGGTCACACCAGCCTTGAGGCTGCAGGACCTAAGTCACATACCCTGATCCCCAACATTTTCCTCACATAGTTTGGTCCCCAAAAGGATACCCTGCCCCTCAGGATTCCATATATCACAGGCCTAAAAGCAGTAAGTCTCAAACTCAAGAGCCTTTCTTCCCATCAGGATCCAGAGCTCAGCCTGCAGCCTAAACACTGCAACTAACACTGCTCAGGCCCGGGGATGTGCTTCTTCAATATCTTCTGCCCCATGTCCTGAAACAAGAGCAGCTGCTCCTAAACATTTTTTAGCACACATCTTTAGGTTGATTGCTTCTAGATGTGGGGGAGCTTTGTATGGTAGAAATGCCTAAGATAAGTGATTAGCTTGTCCAATCCATCCTTGCAGCATGACTACAAAACATTCTACATAATAAAATATCATATCCAGTGAGTAGCAGCAAATGTCCAGTTGTTTGCCTATCGCTATGTCCTAATTTGTTGTTCTGGAGATATTCAAGTGCCTATGTGACATTTACAACAGCTGCATATGGCAGCTGCATTGAAATATTAAATAATTCAGCTGTGCATGGTAGCATGTGCCTGGAGTCCTGCTATGCTGGAGGCTGAAAATGGAGAATGGCTTGAGCGTAAGAGTTTGAAAGCAGCCCAGCAAGGTAACAGGAACTCAAGAACTCAACAGAGGGGGGAGGAGAGTAAGAGAGAAAAAAAAATGAGGAAAGAAGTAAAGTGAGAAAGGAAAAGAGAGAGAGAGGAGAGTTAAACAGTTTGTTTTGCTTAGACTTGTTCATGTATAGGTCTAAAAATAAGTATTGTAAAAGTCTGTTAATTATATTGACAACACATAGATAGTAAACACTACACTTGCTAATATTTTTACTTCCAGAGTATTTTTGCTAAAACGTACCTACATATTTGAAGAGTAAAGAAATATTGTGAGTTCATTTAAAGAATTTTCATTTAAAATTTAGATGCTCATTAATTGTAATTTGAATTTTGTCTTTTAATTTTGTAGGTAAAATTTTTTTCATAGGTAAAAATTTTTAAAAGCAAGTTAACCTTTTCTTTCCCTTTCCCTTTCTGCTTCCTCCCCTCCCCTCTCCTCTCTTTTCTTTGCTTTCCTTCCTCTTCTCTTTTCCTTTATTCCCTTCTGAGTCAAGATCTTGCTATGCTGCTGTCAAAGCATAGACATCTGAGGGCATCTGGTCATTCAGCGCAGGTGCACAATGGGACTTTGTTATATAAAAATGAATCATCATAGACAGCCAGGCATGCACCACACAGCCTGCAGGGTCACCCAGAATGTTTTGTTTTGCTATGTCTATGTTTTGCTATGATAAAAAAGAAAAACTACTATAAGTGCTGTGCTGGGACATAAAGTTGATTCCTGCTTTTTTGTGATGTCTGCTCCCCAAGTGTTCTCTTTGGGAACCCCGCCAGACTGAACCTCCCTTCAGTCTCCCGACCCCAACTGCTGCCCAGATTGGCTAGAAACTCCTGGGCACAAATGATTCCCCACCTCAGCTCCCCAGGTGATAGGGAATGCAGGTGCTCAACACCAGGATTAAGAAAGTTCACCTTTATAGTGTGAAAAATACTTGTAATTTGTATACTTTTATCTTTCCTGTATTTTGTTTAATTGATGAAAATGCATTCAAATTTTTTACAGTTTGAACTCTATTTTATTTCATTTCTAACCCTTTAAATCATTATCAATGAAACACTACTTTTAAAATCTTTACTGTCGGCTGGGCATGGTGGTGCACGCCTGCAATCCCAGCACTCGGGAGGCTGAGGCAGGAGGATAGCTGTGAGTTTGAGACCAGCCTGGGCTACATAATGAGTTCCAGGTCAGTCTCAACTACATAGTGAGACCCTGTCTCAAAAAAACCAAAAATAAATAAATAAATAAATAAATAAATAAATAAATAAATAAATAAATGAATAAAATCTTTACTGTTAAGAAATATTTAGAAATATTTAATTCTGGAGCAAATACATGATAATTTGGCCCATTAAGCTATTTCATCATAGTGTAGCAGCAATGAAATTCAGTTTTCTTTGATCTTTTGCCAAATCCCACAGACGTCTGCCTGGCTTTTTCTTGGGAAACATATTTGATAAAGCAGAAGAGCAGAGTGCATTTTATTTAGCGGTGTCAACATGATGCGCCACTCTTAAATAGTTGGATGTACTGCCTATAGGTTTCCCCTTATACTGATACCTCCATCCTGCAGATGACAGCCGCGCCTGTGTGAAGAAAGGAGTGGGGCATCAGGCCCAGGGGTGGGTGTTTACGCTGAGCTAGGCATGCCTAGCCCATGCCGAGGTGCAGTGGAACTGGAGATGAGGGGCAGCAAAGAGCCTAGCAAAGGATGAGGCAGGTTAGAAAGAGAGCTTGCGAGCCCCACTCAGAGGTTTGTACCTACCCTGCGGTGCCCCGCAGCGCCAGCGGGCTGGACAAGGGAAGAAGAGGTCCTGAGAGCCGGAGGAGCAAATGCGTTGCTTTCTCTCCAGAGTCAGTCCTGTGCTCAGAAGCTCATCTACAAGGGAAAGCCTGAGACGTCACTTTCCTTCTGACAGGGATAGCAAGTTCGGTCTGCTCAGTTCATTGCAAATCTTCCTTTTTTCCCCCAGATCATAAGCTCTGTTTTTTTATTTCTGTTAGTACAGTACATCTTTACAGTACACAATGATTCCATGTATCGTGGGGCATTGGTACCACGCTCAGCCCATCTTAGTTCCTCTTACTTTCCCTTCCCTTCCTCTCCCTCCTCCCTCCACCTCTAGATCCCCTTTCCATCTGCAAGTTTTTGAAGTTGCCTACTCTTGGAAAAAATGAGTCTGGTTCTTGTTCTTCCCTAAATTACCTTAGGCAGAAAAAAAATGAAAAAAGAGAGCACTTGTCTTTAAAATGGAGTACCTTGTCATTTTTCTTCATTGTCCTGGAATGTATGAATGAGAAAGCCACCTGGGGGACACTGCTGAATTCGAGATTGGGACAGGAGCCTCGGGGTGTTTGGTAAATGCACTGGGGATGGGAGGAAACCCCCTCTGGGCACTAAATGTAGGCAAGGCCTTCCTACTCTGAGAATCTTTCTCACATGGGGTTCCTGTAGGAGCTGGGGCAGACCTCAGAGGGAGAACGCTCTCCTGGCCTATGTGAGGTCTTGGGCTTACGCTTCTGTACTGCAAGCAAAAACAAAATCAAATCCACTTACTTTCCTTGGCTCTTGTGTCTCTGTTTCGTGGTCACCCCCACGAGCCTATTCACAGAGCACATTTCATTGCCTGTGAACATTATTTCTGAAAACGAACATTGATTATCTTAATTTATGAGATTTCAGTGCACCTTCAGCACAAACCTTGCCATGTATTATTTCTCATCTTTCCAGAACGCTCAACTCTTGTCCATGAGCTCAATTTTGAGCAATAAAAAAAGAAAAGGAGATAGCCTAGAGTTTACTTTCTGTACCTTCTTATATACCCTGGGGCATATAGCACCTCAGTGGGAAGGACATGGATTGGAGTGAAGGGAAAAGGAGAGCGAAGGGGTAGCTCTTTTGGAGTCTTGCACCTTCTTTGTAGCAAAGAAATATTGAAATTTCCTAGGAAAAGCTGGGAGTAGCAAGCCGAACAGTCATTTATTATAAATATTTGCAAGTAAAATAACAGTGGGCTGCCTTGTTTATTTTTCAGGAGAATTCATTTTCCGTACAGTTCCTAATCTAGTGACCATCACTGTTTAGAAGTAGAGGGTTTGGCTGTTGGTTTTGTGCGCAAGTGGCAATGTCTGCAGTATTGTTTGGAGTCGTGAGAACACGGAAGTCATGGGGGAGTAGTTTGCAGCATAGCTTATTCATCAATTTAACGCATCTAGCTACTATTTATTGACGGGCTACTACTATGTGAACAAATTCACAAGGCCCCCGAAGCTTCCACATTTAAGGGATGAAATGAAAAATAAAATGATCAATAAGTACTAAGTACATTAGCAAGTAGGAAGTTCGATGGAAAATTAAAGCTAAATAAGGGAAATTAGAAGCATAAGGGTAGGTTTGCAATTTCAATTGAAGTCACATCTATAATACGTCCTCATATGCAACTTTAAAAAAAGACAAATGCGTATAGTGCAAAACGTCTCAAAGACAAATTAAGAGTAAAAAAATATAAGTCACAGAACAATCTAACATTTGGTATGTGTACATGTGTCTGAAAAAAGCTGCAATACTCACCACTCAAGGCACTATATACCTCATTCTAACTTAGTGAGTGTGTTTCCACACCCTGCTTTCCCGAGGATCCAGGGACCCTTTGAGGTGCTGGCTTTCTGCAACCTTTCTCCTTCTGGCTACCCAGGCTTACAGGCGACAGCGTCCAGCGTGCAGTTTTTGGTTTTTTTTTTTTTCCATTTCTTCCTCTAGAGGCCGCCATTATTCTTTGGGGCCAGCTCTTCAGTTAAAGAGCTCTTTGTTCCATGTTATCTAGAACTGCTAAACGTTTTTTTTTTTTTTTTTTCAGGGTTGGCAGGCTTGTCAGAGTACCTAGTCTACTGCACCATTAGGAATGGAAGCAAGATTATACAATAGACAGATGATAGACAGATAACAGATAGATACCCAGATAGATGGTAGGTAGATAGATAATAGGTGATAGATGAGAGATAGATAATAGATAGATATTAAACTATATAGAGTTAAAAGCTAAAATTGCGATATTTGCCCTCTCCTTGTTAATTATTGTAAGGACATATTGATAACAGAAGGCCACACTGTGGAGAGAGTCTCCTCTGCATGTCATAGCCTTAGGACAGACCTCAGGAAAAGTGGCAGGGTGGAGAATGTCAGGAAAGACAGGCTGGGACTTTGCAAACAAGTCTGAGTCATTCTTCCTCCGAAAACGAGCATGTCACGAATCTATAACCTGTACCCTACTCTGTCAACCGTAAAACAAAACTATTTTTATCCACAATTTTTTGTTTCATTTCTAAAGATATAGTTGTAATCATGTCACTAAATTATTTCCTGTGAAAGTAGTTCCTTTTTTTTTTTAAGGCAGATTGACTTCAGATTTGTTTCTTAACCTGTATCAATTGCCCTCAGATAATGAAGACTTCCAGGATTCCCTTTTTAAAACTCAGAGTACAGAGACACCCCGAGTTCCAGCGCCTTCCCGAGGTCTCCCAGCGGTGCGCATGGAGCCGAGACGCTGTAGGTCTCTGTGATCCCAGGGAAGGGATTCTGTCCATTCCCCACCTGGAGACAGACAGGTGCCGCCTCCATCGGAAGCATTGCCCCGCCCCCCTCCCAGTTGGTTTGTTCTACTTCCGGTTTCTCAGTCTTCTCTCCTGGACCTTGGTCTCTGGCTCCGTTTGGCTGAGACCTGAGATCCAGTGCTGGGTGTACTTTCCAAGCTTTCACCCTGGAGACAAACTCTCTGTCTCTCCCTTAGGCCCCACTTCTCATGTTTCCAGGTGAAAGGCCCTACTCAAACGGACCAGTTTCCCCATAGGCCCATAGCTGAAAGATAAGGGGCTGGAGATCATGTTCCATACATTGCCCTTGTGATGTCGTTATGATTTTCTTGAGGCCAGAGACTGGACCTTCGTGCCTGAGTCAGCGGGAGAGGTGAGCTGTTGTTGCCTACTGGGGCTGCCCTGGTCCCTGTGTCATTCCTCTATGGGCTTTACACGATACGGACGTATCACATTTTCAGTAAATGACTTCTAATGTGTGATGATGAGACAATTTATAACCTACCTATCTTCAGTGATGTAATTTATATGGTACTTGCAACCGTATTATAAGGGATATTATGTCCATATGTTGTATTTCCTTGACTAGAAGATTGCATATCATGCCTTTGGAAGGCACTAGGGTCTAGGAACACATAAAGGGTAATCAATATCGTATTAATATCAAGGTCAAATTTGCATAGAATGAATATAAACATGAAACCAAATTATCTATAGTCATATGTACCTGATTATTGGGGACCTTTAACACTGTCCAAATTAGATTTCATGTAGCAAAAATAAGATCTGTGAAAAAGCATTATCTTACCTCTCTCTGAAGTCAGGGATTTTTTTCTGTGGTTGGATTTTTTAACCATCCTAAATGCTTCTGTAGTTTGAGGCTGGTACTCTGTCTTCAGAATAGATAGCAACTATGTGGCAAGCAGAAGAAATCAAATGGCCCTTTGGGTGTTGACTAATAGTGACCAAATTACCTTTTAGCTATTTTTTCCCAGTGCCTATTATTCTAAGCTTTCTTATTAGTATTTGTTTTCAGTTTGCCTGCTCCTTGATTCTGACCTTGACCATTTCTCTTCTCGGTTGTCCAATTCCCTCCCTCACTTTCAGCGCTCACCCCAGTGCCTGGCCCTCTTGAGATGGCTTCCATTTTCCTACCCACCCCCAACATGGCCGGCCTCCTCCTCAGAACTCTTCTCTTCCTAATAGAATTGAAAAAATCCTGACAAGGAAAAAAAACAAAAAAACATTCCAGGGATTGTTTGTGACTGAGAGGGATTTAATTCAGAGATTTCAATGCAAATCAATGAAAGAATTGGGATGGGCTGTTTTCCACTTTGCCAGGGAGGCCAGGAAAGGGTAGGAAAACACTGCAGGTGAGCACAGATGCCTCAGGTGACCGGCAGGGAGACCACACAAGCTGCAGATGAAGCCAAACCCCACCATGGCCAAAGCCCAGATGTTCAGTGTGCCATATTGGCTGCTTCTCACGCCTCACCTGCCCAGAAGCAGAATGTGGGTAGAATGAATATAAACATCAAACCATTATCCAGAACTCTGGGACCAGGAGCGAGGAAACAGAAGAAGAAGTAAGGGAATGGGAAGAAACAAGCCCACCTACAAGACTGGCCCTTCTCTTTCAACTCTATCTCCACCTCTTCAGCTGCCAGAGGCTCTTTTCTTCTCATCTTATCTGCTCTCTAACCAGTTCCTCCTCCTCCCCTCACCTGATATTCCTGCTCAGATGACTTTATCATCTCTATGAATTTGCTTTAATGAAATTTGCTGTATCTTATTTGTTTATTTGCTTACTTTTGGTCTTCCCTTGCTATATGTGATTGCATTGATAGCAGCGAAGGTCTCTGCACACACACACACACACACACACACACACACACACACACACACACAGAGCACTGGTCCCTGTAGCCTCTTGACTCTGCACCTTCAGCCGTAGTAGCTGTATTCATGTTGTAATCCCTCCTCTTACAGTCATGCCCAGCCCAGAGTAGAAATTAAATAAAGACGTCTTAAGCCTACAGAGTTCCCTCTGATTTCTATAAGCAGTGCAAAGAGTTAGGAGTGAATTTCAACTACAAATAAAGGACAATGAGCCCACCATCAGCAGAACATGAACTTTGAGTTTCTATATGTTCTCAGACATTAGAACCAAGCATTAGAGTCAAGGTCAGATTTTTCGCAAAGTGAACATAAACATGAAACCAAGTCATCTGTAATCACATGTACCCAATTATAGGGACATTAAATAGTCTGTTCAAATTAGATTTGGCCTCTGAAGACCTTTATTCAGCTTGTGGCGCAGGTGGGCCTTCTGTGTGTATCTGTGGAAGTTGAGAGACTCATCCAACTGAATTTTAAAGCCTGCTACTGTACAATTCCAAAGAGAGCAATGAGCTCTAAACTATTGACAGGCAAGGAAATTAAGAACAAGGGACATAACAGGCACTCAGAAAGTAGGATCCAGTAGTAAGATTATTATTTTTTTCTCTTCTACAACTGGTGCTGGGAAACTACATTTGCACATGAAAAAGAATGAAATTGGACCCTTATACTACACACAGAAATCAACGTACAGTGGATAAATATCCAAATGTAAGACCAGAAGCAAAAAAAAAACAAAAAAAAACCAAAAAAGAACCTTACAAGAAAACTAGGGAGACATTCACTGATGCTGACCTTGGTGGTGATTTCTCAGCTATCCTACCAAAAGCTCAGTCTAGGGTCAGAGATTTAGCTCAGTAGTG
Source organism: Fukomys damarensis (assembly GCF_012274545.1). Classification (NCBI taxonomy): domain Eukaryota; kingdom Metazoa; phylum Chordata; class Mammalia; order Rodentia; family Bathyergidae; genus Fukomys; species Fukomys damarensis. The sequence continues at coordinate 126,261,788 of NW_022900928.1, forward strand.
CTGCTGCCTGCTGTGCAAGTGCAAGCACCTGAGTTTTAACCCAGAAAAAAAAAAAAAAAAAAAAAAAAAAAATCTCAGGCTACAAAAACAAATATATAGGACTAAAAATCTCCTGCAGGGTAAAAAACCAACCCACAGATTGGGAAAAAAAAAATTTACAAACCATGTATCAGATGAGGAGTTAATGTACAAGATTGATTTTAAGAATATATTCAATAATACAATTCAATAATTGTAAGACTTAATAAGCTAAAGTGACTCCATGCTAATAGGCCAGACTGTGCTTCTTCATATGCTAATTGCTACCTTGGTTAACAGCCCGCCTAGGGGCAAATGGTTTGACAAAAGGTGACCCTAGAACATTTCCTGCATAAGATAAGCAATGTGTTTGCAGTCTTGTTCTGTGAATTCCCTGACTCTTTGTTTAGTAAAACCTTATAAAAAGTACCTCAACCCCTGAGCAGTTGCCTCTCTGAGCCGCCTGGCTCCGGGAGTGCCGTCTGGCAAGACTAATAAAGGTCTCTTTACCATCTAGCCTGGTGTGTTCCTTCCTGGGTTTCTCGGTTCTCTGTCGTGTTCCCGGAGCCTCGCTGGGTGTTAGGGCCCAGCATCGTGGAGGCCTTTCGGCTGTTCATGCTCCGTGGAGTGGAAGTGAGACTTTAGGTCTTACATAATAAAAAATCAGTAAAAGAAATAGGTATTTCTTTGGAGATGATATACAAACGGCCAATAGGTTCATGGAAAGGGCCCAACATCACTAATCATCAGAGAAACAAGAATCAAAGCCACAAGGAGGTAGCACCTCATACTTGTAATGTCTGTTACCAAAAGGACCAGAGACGACAGGTACTGGTGAGCGTGTAGAGAAAAGAGAACCCTGGCACACTGTGGGTGGGAACATAACTTGGTGCAGCCAATATAGACAGGAGTGTAGAGGTTCCTAGAGAAACTAAAAAGAGAACTACCACATGGCCCAGCAGTTCATCTTCTGGCGAATACCCAAAGGAAAGGATGTCACTACTTTGTGGAGATGCTCACACCCATGTTCATGGCAGCATTATTCACAATAGCCAAGATGTGGAAACCACCTAGGTGCTCATCGATGGATGAACAGATAAAGAAAATTTGGAATATAATACAGTGGAATATCATCCAGTCGTTAGAAGGAGGGGATCCTGCCACTTGCTGCAGTGTGGATAACCCGGAGGCCTTTACACTAGGTGACAGAGCCAGACCCAGAGAGAAAATGCTGTATGATCTTACTTATATGTGGATTTAAAAATATATATATATATGTATACAAAGCTAAAGTGTAAATGTGGATGTTGTTTTAAAGGTCAAATATACAGAGAGAGAGAATAAAGCAGTGGTAACGAGGAAGGAGTGGGAGGACTTAAAAAGATATAGGTCAAAGCGTCACATACATAGTACGCTCATACTGAAAAATCTAATGTATACCACGAGACCTGCAGTCAGTAAGTGTTGGAGGGAAGACTTTTCCTAAATGAGTAAGTAGATTACAAGTGTCTTTCTTCCTCCTTGCCATGGGGCTCTATTAACTTTCCCACTATAGTAACCATTTTACTCTGTGTGCGTCTTGAAATACAGCAAACATGAGTTTAGATAATTAGTACGAAAATCGGCCTTTGGCCACATTTGTGGTGTTCTGGACCTCGGGATGGTTTACAGGGTTAAATGGCAGTGAAAAGAGAGAAAAAGGAAAGGGAAGGAGAAGTGGGAAGAGGGCAAGGAAGGGATGGAGGGAGGAAAGGAAGAAGGAGAGAAGGAAACAAGGGAGAAAGGAAGGAAGGCAGGGACAGTCAGGAGCCTTGGGTGGGGTTAGGTGAGGGAACCAGGGCCCTTTAAGAAGTGGAAAGGAAACAGCCTGCGTCGCAGCTGAGCTAACAGCCTGCAGTTTGCCACCTTCTGTGCAGCTGACACTGACCGGGCCTAACTCGCATCTAAGTAGGTCACCTAAACCCCTCAATATTCCCCCACCAGCCCACCAAAACTAGCCCCCTAGCAACAAATCCGAAAACCAATCAAGTAGCGCCCCTGGGGGCAGGGGGGGAGATGAAACAGGACTGCAGCCCCGGATGCGTTAGTATCTCAGCTCCTGGCCCTGCTACTGGGCAAGGCAGGCTTTATAGCAGTTCCTCTCACCGTACCTGCGATAAAGTTGCTTCACACTGGTCTTTTGACTCCTCTGAGTCGGAGAGAGGGACAGGCCTGGCTAGCGGTGAGTCTGGGGACCCCTGCACCCCAGACCCACCAAATGCAACAGAGGAAAGGAAGGAGGGAAGGAAGGAAGGAAGGAAGGGAGGGAGGAAGGGAGGAAGAGAGGAAAGGAGGGAGAGAGGGAGGAAGAAGGGAAGAGAAGGAAAATAAATAGCAGGGCAGTACGGTGGGTAGCTGCCAAGCCTAACAAAGTTATGATCTGGACCTTTATAAAAACATTCATGATGCTGTTCTAACTGATAAATTTCTTTCGACTGTATTGCAGTTTATTTGATTCGAATAAAAACTTTATTACTTAATTAAGCAAATATGCGCTGTTCTCATTCAGGGAGAATTTCCAAAGTCTGATAAAAACAGAGATCCACGAGCCACCCACTCAGGCAGGCTTGGCTTTAGGATCCTCCCCTTGCTGATGCCATGCTGGCCTCTGTCATACTCGGGATTTATTCCATCTGGGTGTGTCTGGGAACATGCAGAGTAGCTATAGGCATCCTTTATAGCCCCGCACTGGGAATACCAGGTAAGGATCAATGGTGGGGAATTTCCAAGGTGATATTTACAGTGTTTCCTGATAGCCTGGAGTCCAGCACATTCTGAGAAAAGAGGAAAACTGGAAGGAGCCCAGACCGCCTTTCCTTTCTTCCTGGCCGCTTCTGCCTCTTTCATTTCTCTTCACCCACTTCCTGCTCTTGCGCTCCTCTTCCTGCTCCATCTGCAGAGGTGCTGTGCCCTTGCAGGTGGGACAGATGTGCTGCTCAAGTGTGGCATTGCTCGGGGTCTTCTAGATCTTGTCAGCTCCTGCAAACACTTCTCTTGCCAAACCTATCCTTGTTTCTTTAGAGGAAACATCCTTCGTGAACTCAAGTTTAATCAGATTGTCTAGGAAGAGAGCTTCCCTATAGACAAGGGAATCTCTTCTAGAGCCTTGGGTAAATAAAAGCCTTGACACCAAATGCTTATTCCTCAAAAAGCCTCTGTGGTCACCTGCACTTGAGCCTCCATATTACCCTACAATCCCTCAGCACCCGATCCACCTTCTTCCTTTGCTCTTATTTCTAGGCTTGCACCAAGGCTCCAGTACTGATGCCGTTGCTGATATTTTCCTGCCACTATATCTGGTAAAAAATGATTGGTCTTGCCATAAACATTCACAGCAAGGCTCCTTGAGATGATCAGCAACCAAATGGTTCTTCAGTCTTCATTTTCCATGGCAGGCAGTTCTAGTTACAAAATATATAAACGGATCGATGGATGGACAGGCAGAGGTAGGCGGGCAGGTGGGTGGATGTATGCATAGATAGGTAGGAGATAGATAGATAGATAGATATAGAGATAGATAGATAGATAGATAGATAGATATGCTATGGGAAAAAGATTACAAAATATATAAACGGATCGATGGATGGACAGGCAGAGGTAGGCGGGCAGGTGGGTGGATGTATGCATAGATAGGTAGGAGATAGATAGATAGATAGATAGATAGATAGATAGATAGATAGATAGATAGATATGCTATGAAGGAAAAAGATTATCCAGAAGGAGGGGCCTTGACTTAGTTGGGGAGTCAGGGAACGTGTCCCCAGGAATGGAGCTCAGAGCTGACGTCTGAGCAGGAGGGCCAGGAAACTAGGTGAACACAAGCATTCCAGCAAAGGCAAGATAAAGTGTAGAGATGCTGAAGGAGAACAGGGATTCCAGGATGACAGGAGCTGAAAGAAAGTCCAAGTACGAGTTGCGCTGCAGACAAAGAAGGGGAAATTCTAATTTTCTGCAACAAAGCTTTGGGAGCTGGGCTGGGCCCAGCCTTTGGCTCACCCAGCCTTGGAGGAGCAGCTAGTGACTCTGGAGCAGTGCAGCGGGCATGCTCTGGCAGGAGTGGGATGTGACCTGCTGTGGGGTGCAGAGTAGCTGAAAATGGAGGCTGTCACAGTGGGCAAGACGTAGCCATGCTTTGGAAGTAGGGAAGGGGAAGGGGACGGAAGTCCATGGAGTTGGCGTGAATTTGGAAGGGATTCAATGATTATGTAGGCCAGGTGTGGTGGCACAGGCCTGTAAACCCGGCACTCTGGGGAGCTGAGGCGGGAGGACCAGTCTGGGCCACTCAGAACCTTAGTGAGACCCTATCTCAAAATTAAAACTTTGAAACGGGGGGCTGAGGATGGAGCTAAGTGTGAAGGTCCTGGGTTTTAACCCCAGTGCTACCAAAAAAAAAAAGAATTGCTCCAGGCTCTGGCCTAACTACGAGATAGTGGGAGGAACAAGATTTTTTCTCCTAGCTATTTTATTGTGTTAAATGTTTCTCTTACAATTATTTCATTATTTATATTTGTATATTTGCTTTTTTTTTTTTTTTCCAGAACTGGGGATTGAACCCAGGGCCCTCACCCCAAGCTACATCCCTAGTTTAAAAAAAAAAAAATTTTTTTTTTTTTTTTTTGAGATAGGATCTCAGAAGCTAAGCTGCTAAGTTGCCCAGGCTGAGCTCAAACTAGAGACTCTCCTACCTCAGCCTCCCAGAGTGCTGGGAGTACATTATGTGTGCCACCACCTCTTAGCTTCATATTTGCTGTTCTATCATATCTGCTATCAGGTGTATTTACCTACAAAGATTACTGATGTGGCCTTAAATAATTAAATTGTTTGCAGTAGTATTTTTATCAATTTTTTATTTTACAGAGATACTGTACAGTGATATCACTTATAACTATAATTTTTATACCACCTGACACATAAATCTGTTCATATTCAAGGTGTACAACATCATGTTTTAAGATACACATATGTTGCAAAATGATTACTGTGATAGAGCTAATTTTTTTTTTTTTTTTTTTTTTAGTTTTTTGAAACAGGGTCTCACTATGTAGTTGAGACTGACCTGGAACTCACTAAGTAGCTCAGGCTGGCCTCAAATTTATAGCGATTCTCTTGCCTCAGCCTCCGAGTGCTGGGATTACAGGCGCCCCGGCATTCAAGGTAATTAACACATGCCTCACCTCACACACAGCCATTCCTGATTTGGGAGGAGCAGTTTTGCTGCTGAGATTGCTTGGATGAAGCAATATTGGGGCTTCTGGTTCCTTCAGATTGATGTGGAATTGTCTGTGAGTCACCCATAGTCCAAACAGCTATTCAGAGGTTGTGCCTGGGGCTCAGAAAAGGGCCTGGGACAGGACTCCCCCAGGAGCCGAAAAAGCAGAGCCACAGCAGGGGAAGGGAAAGCAGAAACTGCCCCAGGCACCCAAGAAGAGAGCTTGTTGCCTAAAGGCTGTGCACCTCTGACCAGCCGATGGCGCCAGGATTCAGGGGGCTGGGCGCTGATTAACTCTGATGGGAGAAGACCCAGACTAGACAGGGCCTAGGGATGGATACCAGGAACGGCTGGGTAGAAGCTGGCTTCTTTCCCTGCCCCAGAAGAGCCCCAGCTCATACCGCAGTTGAAGGCAACCTTCTTCTGGAATCACTTTAAATGCTCACCGCGGAGATCCAGCCGGTGGTCCTACACCAGGGGGACTGGGGGTGACCACAATCAATACCAAGAAACCAAGAAGGCCCTGACCTTTAGCCTCACCCTCACTTTACTGTAAAATCGGACACAAAGTTACCAGAACTGTTTAGATCTGCACAGATCACGGTCTTCCTGTGCCGGTTATGCACGAGGTCAGACCTACTTCCTGAGGCTGGATGGAGTGAGACTGGGAAAGGGCAAGAAAAGGAGGGGAGGCCTCTTCCCAGAGAGATGAGTGAGGTAGGTGTAGAGAGCATGCTGAAGGGCCGTTGGAACTGTGGTGCCACCCCTTACCTGACGTGATTACCGACCTAGCCAGCCAGGGCGCCGTCATGACTCATTAAAAACAAAGTGCGCCTTGAAGAACAAAAGGTGGAGAGAGCACAAAGGTCCTTGGAGAAAGGCACAGCAGTGATGAGATGGAATCCCTAAGGGGAGGCAGGAAAGTATAAGGTTTTAAAGGCATAATCTGAATATTGGCCCTTTTTTTTTTTTTTTTGGTACCGGGGATTGAACTCAGGTCCTTGCGCTTGCAAGGCAGGCGGTGGAACCACTGAGCTAAATCTCCAGCCCCTGAACAGTATTCTTGCAGGGCTGCTTGGTAAGGATGTTCAGGCTGTGCACTGCACATCTACAGGTGCACCGTATATATCACAGCCAAGGGCCCAGTGGTAACTTCCTGGAAGGGAGTTCTTCCTGGGTAGGTTGTGGAATCATAACATAAATGTGCGTCTATGAAGGGTGCCTGTTTTTACTAGGCAAAATGGATCTTTCTCATTCTTTACTGGTGTACTTAACCCAGGACGAAGCACAACTGAGGGTTCAAAATGTGATTTTTATAATGTCCACGTCAACAAAACTTTTATTCTGGTCTCTTTAAAAATCATAGACTGGAGGCTTTGGCCACAGGTCCCATCCGGGCCACACTTGGGTCAGGGACTTCGCCACTACAGGCATCAGTGCTTGTCGGGCTGTGCCAGGGACACCTTGCACCTGCTTCAAAGGATGGAGGAGAGAGGGAGGCCACATGGCCCCAGAAGCTTGCCACATGGAAAGTGGAAGCCCAGAGACCAGGGCTGGAGAGCCAGGAAGTGGACTTTGGTGTGGACCCTCACTACATGCAAGGAGGCAGAGATTTGAGTGTCCCAAGTACCACCCCAAGTCTTTGGGGACCTGGCAGACATTTTTCTGTGGACCAGGTGAAGGTGACATGCAGGAATTAGCATTGTCCAGGAATTTGAGTCAGACAGTCTGGGGTTTAGGCACCCACTGGAAGTGTTGAACTCCCCGTGATGGCATTCTCTTATCTCGAGGGCCGGATGTACCAGTTTGGGGTCAGTTTTGTGGTTAACCCCAACATCCGGTTTCTGCAAACAGCTTAGAAAAGCAAGCAAGATCACAGCAACACAGAGTAAAGGTCAGATTCTGAGTTCTGAGAAAGGAAACAGAATAAATCAGGATTGAGTCGCTGGTGGCAGCAGCTTGTTACAGCCGACCAGGATGGAGATTCCGGGCCTTCGCTCTGCACCAGAAGGTGGAGGTGAAGATGAGCAGCTTCCAAGATGATTTAAGGGTGCGGACTCTGCGGGAGGGTACAGATACAGCCCACCTGTGTGCATGGGCAACACCAAAGGAAGAATATGAAAAGTGATTCAAAAGGCCTTGCGTTAAATATGGAATAGTCAGGAGAGCACCTTCACGTTTCTGTTTTACAGCGAAAATTCCAGTTTGTGGGAAATGCCCACCCAGCTCTGAGCGAAGATAAAATGTTCTATCTTTGAGTTCTAGAACTGAGGTTTTATCACATTTGATTATTTCTGTGTGTGTGTGTGTGTGTGTGTGTGTGTGTGTGTGTGTGTTTAGGGCTCTGGGTTGGGCAGTTATTCGTCCCAGCCTCGGATGCTTGGTGTGTCTGTTCTCTGCTCATGATGAGGCACTGGGCTTCCAGGCTGTCAAGCTTGCTCTGGGCTCCCTGGGGCAGAGGCCGGGAGCCACCTTGCTGAGCATGACACAGACAGGAGAGGGCGATGTGTGCTCACAAGCCAGCCTGGCCAAGGACCCGTGTCCACGTCCACCTTGCTCCGGGACTTTTTGGCCCACGGCCCACACCCAAGAGGGACGGAAGGAGTGTGTTGGGGAGGGGCCGGATTAGCCTGCCTGTAGCCGGGAAGAATTCCTACCCTTGTGTTCAAGTCGGGGCTCCTGGTCACTATGGCTGAGATTTGTCCTCTGCTGGGGGATATTCAGAAAAGGTACACTTTGTGACAGACAATCGGCAGCTGTCCCAAGCCCCGATGACAAAAACTTCATTCTGAGAAAGCCCCTCTTTCACTGGGGGAAATCGACTGTGCCTTTGTTCCTCACTGAGCTCCAGTCCCAGGCTCCAAATGCAGCCGGTGTGAAGCGGCCCAGACCCCTGCCCTCGGATACAAATCAATAAGCCTGGGCACACAGTCCGCCCACTCATTCCTTTTCTGTCTGAGCCAGTCCCCGCCAGCAGTGACGACACCAACTATTCTCACTCTGCGCAGAATTCGAGTCACAGCCAGCAGCACAGAAAGCTCTCCCACAGTGGCTCCCAGCCACGTTTTTTCAGAAATCCCATCTGGTTGCAGTTTCTGTGACTGTCTAGTGGAGAATGGTGATTCCAACAACCTTCCGCCAAGCAGAAGGGCCAATGGGAGGCTTGCGTTTTCCTGAGATATCTCTGGCTGGGCCTGATGTCACTCCAAAAGACTGAGTAACGCCCAGCCCTTTCTATGTGGACCCTCCCCCAGGCCAGAGGAAACCGGCTCCTCTAAGCCCCCACAGCCACAGCACTACTATCTCACCTCCCTGCAGAAGCACCACGTTTTATTTTGTGGCCTGGTTGCCGGGCGTGGTGCATCATGCCTATAATCCCAGTGCTCTGGGAGGCCGAGGCAGGAGGATTACAAATTCAAGGAAAGGCTGGGCCATTTAGTGATTTAGTGAGATCCTGTCCCCAAATTAAAGTTTAAAAAGAGACTGGAGATGCAGCTCAGTATGAAAGCCCTAGGTTCAATACCCTGTATCACAAACAAATACCAGCTTTTCAGTATTCAAGAGCTTACTCTGCCATGAGCTAGTTTTTGAGTTTCAAGGAAGGAGGAACAGAAAGGATACATCTGTCTAGTAAATTATTCTCAACACACACACACACACACACACACACACACCTATGCACACCACCCCCAATTAGATGGTAACACCCATGAGGAGTCATCCCCATGAAGCCGTTTTTATCTCACTGGCAGAGTTCACAAACTCTATAATACCAGCATCTGGTATACCAGCTTAAGTCTGGGCATCGTGTTAAAATGTGGGGTATGTCACTGACAGCTTGAGGCTATGCTTTCATAAAAGGTCAGGGTGCCAAACAGCTCTGGGGCTGGGACCTGGGACCTGTCACAGCCAGGTGGGAGCACACCTTTCTGGTGTCTTCCGTGTCACCGGGGCTATTCTGCTGCTGAGCGTCTCCCATAATTCTCGCCCTGGCACTCCATCTTGCAGGATTCTGGCACTTGGCATCCACAGGGGTCATTACCAGACACAGGGAACCCACACGTGGTGAGAAATAAACACTGACAGTTCCGTATTCCTCCCTGAAATGTGCTGGGCAGCTCTGAAGAAACTGGGTGTGGAGGGGCGGGCCCTGCAATGCTCTGGCTGAAGACGGATGCTGGATGCAAGGACCAAAAAGGGCTTTGATAAGTTGAATGAGTCAAACGGCTTAACAGTGAGGACAAAGACATGATTTTGAATGTGCTCTGCGTTTTGCTCTGTCAGATTCTGCTGGACATGCCTCTCTTTGTCTGTCAGCGCCCCATCTCTTGCCAGCTTCCTTCATTCTCTGCCTCAGGCACCATTTTCAGAGTCTGTCTTTCCTGTCAGGAGAGTTTAATTCATCATTTTCCTCAGGCTGTGTGAGGATTTCTTGCTTTGCAGGAAAGGTGGTGTGGGGAATTTATGACAAAAAAAAAAAAATCACAGATCTTTCTTTATGTGTAATGAAAGAATTGTTTATTTCTGTGTTGGTAAGAGACAGCCACAGTATAAGTCAAGAAGTTCAGATCTGGGGATTTAGCTCAGTGGTGCCGCTGCCTGCCTCGCAAGCACAAGGTCCCAAGTCTGATCCCCATTACCAAAAAAAAAAAAAAAAATCAAATGTATAAGCAGTGAAAACAAAACCCTTCACGTTCCCCCCTCTTCCAGCTCCTGGCTCCTCTCAGTGGAGCCAACCACCGGCACTAAGGGTTTACATCGTTCTAAAGATTGTCTCAAAATAAGTTCATACGAATCTAGGCAAGCGCTGTGCTACTGAGCGACACCTCCAGCCCTTTGTGTGTCTTTTGAGAGCATCTCTTTCTAAGTGTGAGTGGATTCAGGAAAGCAATGTATTTACCATACTGAATGTATGTTAATGCTGAATGTATTAACATGGTTTGTCCAATGAAAGCCCAGATTCCAGACTACGTGGCAGGTTTGCTCGTTGGCACAAATGCTGCTGTGCTTGGGATCCTTCAGCCAGCATGATGGGTTCTCTCAGGCAGATGCAGCAAGTTTCTTGCCTCTACCGTCCAGCTCCTCATCCCCGAGTTACAGCTGCCAGTCTTTTCCTTCTGAAATGCAGGCAAGGATCTCAAGTTTTGAAAATGAGGACGTAGGGCTTTTAAAACCAAGGTCTTTTTTTAAAATTAAATAATTGATTTTATTGGTACATTTTAGGGATACAGTACAGTTACATTCATTGTTGGGATCTTGTACCTCTACATGACAAGTCTTGATTCTCCTTTTTTCCCCTTGTCTCTGCCCTCCCTTCACCCCACTCCTCCCCTCCCCATCTACAAACACTTTATTTCCATCTTTTCATTTTCTCACATTTTTTCTTTTCCCTTATTACCCTTCCTCTACCCATCCCACCTTCCCTACACCTTTAACCCCTTGCTTCCCATTTCACAATGTCAGTTATCTCATCAGGATTTTATGTACTATTATAGTTTATTCACACAAGGGAAACTTCTTTATTTCACTTAGGAGTATATCCTCAATATGCATCCATTTTCCTATGAATGAATCTAATTTCTCATTCTTTATGGCTGAATAATATTCCATTTTATAAAAAAACCCCACATCTTCTTTATCCAGTTTCCAACTGATGGGCAAATGGGCTGTTTCCAAATTTTAGCTATTACAATCTGTGCCGCTATAAAGATGGGTGTACATACATCACTGTGATATGATTCCTTTAGTTCTTTTGGAAAGATACCCAGCAGAGATGGGAGATGTGGTCATCAGAAGCGTGTAGGATAGTCCAGGGGATCTGTGGGTCTGGAAGGACACACCTGTCCCATTCCAGGAGCTTACCGAATGGAACCACCGCCACAGGTAAGGCAACCACAAGAAGCGCTTGGGGCCTGGGGTGTAGCTTAGTGGTCCAGCCCTGCCTGGCCCAGGCCCAACCCTGGGCTGCATCCCCTGTGCTACCAGAAGAATGCCTTGGTTAGTTTTGATAGGAGGACCCCGCAGGGTTTGTGTTTGATATTTTTAGGTGTCTGAGGGAAGAGCCTGATTTCCCTGCTAAAGGATTTGCCTGGGGTGTAGATGCATATTGGCCTACAAATATTCTCTTTAGCATATGGATTGGGAGGGACTCTGGAGCATATGCCCCCTGGCTGTGTTAGGAACTGTTAAACTGTAAGAACTTGCGACTTAGTGACCCGTCAAAGGTCTCTAAAACCCTCAGCCTCCTAAATCTTAATGCACCAACACCCTTCCAGATTTCTCAGCTGCTTTTCCCAGTTGAACCATCTATCTGACTGAATGCTTCATTTTTAGGCTAACAATTCTTGGTAGCTCCAGGCAGCTAAATGTGGCTCCATAGCATCATCCTTACCTCCTTCTGGTTGCAGACTGAGGGGCTGGCCAGCCATCCTGGGGAAAGGAGGGAAGTCTGTCTGGTTTGATTCATGCTGTAAGAATGTATCTGCATTCTTCCCTGGCTCTTTCCTCCTCCTTTCCTGTTGACTATGCCGGAGAAATATTTGGGGTCTACTGGATAGACATCATGGAGTCCAAAGATATTAAGTCTTTAAAACTTTATTCAAGTCCAACTTTCTGGGGCAATGTCTCAAGCCAGCCATCGTGTTTCTCAAGGAGAAGCCACAAGCAGCAACCTCCAGGGGCCAGACAGGTTAGTCATCCTGTCTTTTAGGTCCCTGGGGTGTGAGTAATTTTTGAGGTTTCCTGGTGTGGTCTTAAGACTCTAGTTGTTCTATTCTGTTTGCTTTCAATTCATTTGGTTTTCTGCCCACAGGCAGGCAGAGGTAAAAACCAGTCTGCTAAGCCTTATCTCAAACCTATCTAGAGAGATATGGGGATTTCCTGGGGCTTGACTGTTGCCCTTTGGTCCCCAGGAAGTGCTTCCATTACATAGAAGCATTTCTCCCTCCTAATTTAGTTTACACCTCAGCTATGTGGTGGGAAGAAACCATGGACATTCACTTTGACACTGAATGACTTTCCTTGACATTGAACCCCCAACTGGGCAGGACGTACATGACTGAAATGAGTCAGTTGAATCCTGCCTCTTATTCTGTTGGCGTTGCTTCTGCCCAAAGCAAAGGAGCTGCCAGGAGGCTTTCTCCCTGGGAACTGGTGGAGTAAGATTTCTCCCTACAGGGAAGCGAATTCTTGTTTGTGGTGCTTCTGTTCATCCCAGCCAAGCTCTAGGCTCTCACTTGTCTTAATTTATCTTTATTGTGTGTCTCCCTGCACCCCCCCTCCCTGCCTGTGTAAACCCCCTGAGCACAGGGTTTCTCTGATCTGGTTATGGCTGCATCCTTAGAGCCTTAAGCATGATTGCCTTATTTCCGAGTGGGCAGAAAACATGGCAGTGAGAGAGAAACTTCTGCTGATGCAGGCACTATCCATACCCTACACATTCAGCACAGGTAAGTGTTAGTGTCGTCACCCCACAGGTGAAGAACCTAAGGAGTTATGGACACGGTCACACAACTTGCACAAGATCATGTGGTCAGTAAATAGCTGGGCCAGGATTTGAACCAGGATAATCTGCCTTGAGGACTCTATCCTATTTCTTACACTCAAAAATGAAAGAAATGCTTAGAGAGGACTATGTTTTATTCTTTAAATGATCACATTTTTCTATACAGGTTAAAATTTTAGGGATG
>NW_022900928.1:126274760-126282201 GCF_012274545.1 Fukomys damarensis
ATATTATATATATATACAGAGAGAGAGAGAGAGAGTTGCTGGGTTAAGTGCTCAGACACAAGAAGAAGCTCAGAGCTCAATCAACCTTTCGGGCTACCAGCCACTGGACAATAACAAACCCAAGAAGGCTAAGATAAGATGTGAAGAAAGAAAAAATGTATGTAGGGGCTGGGGATTTAGCTCAGCAGTTCGGTGGCCTGCCTTGCAAGTGCAAGGACCCAAGTTCAATCCCTGGTGCCAAAAAAAAAAAAAAGAAGAAAAAGAAACGTGTGAAACCTTTGGAGAGCAGGTAAAAGGGCCCCCCTGGACTATGGGTGGAGGAAGCAGGTCAGGGAAGATCAGTCTGAGAAAAAGCTTTTAGAACAGAACTAAATTTACCCTGGGAACGAGAGTTGTACAAAAAAAGCAAATAGTACATAACCAAGACTCCCCGTACAGACATTACAGAAGCACTGACAGAAGAAATGGCCAAGAGGTGGTTTAGATTTAGGAACAGCTGCTCAGAGAAGAGGTGTGGGCTAGAACTTAGCATTCAGAAGGCATCCATATATGGAGGGTCATCGAGATCAAAGTCGTAGATAAGATTGCCTTAGAGGAAATTATAGAGCAAGAAGGGACCAGGGCCCAGCGCTGAACATTAAGTAAGGGAGCCTACATTTAGTGAGTCATTTGAGGAGCAGGTGCCAGCAGAAATCAAGGAAGGTGCAGGCAGAGAAGCAGGAAAAAATGCAGGGAGCACGGCCATACTAAAAGTCCAGGGAAGAAGGGCTCACAAAGGGGTCACTTGGAACTGCTGGGGACAAGAGAGAGGAAGACAGAGATGAACCGGCAGTAGCAGGAGGCCACTGGTGACCTTGGGGAGAGATTAGGTGGGGTAAGAGATGGGCAAGAGCTCAGTGATGAGGAGGGAGTGGAAACAGTCTATCAGCAGTCTGCTAAGCCAGGCCTACATGCCTAACCCAGCCAGGGACCTATACTTGGTTTGCTTTGGTTTGGGTTTGTTTTGTTGAGGAGGTCTGTTTTTATCAATAAGCTTTCACCGGAACACAGTCATTCCTATTCATTTATATACAATATTAGGGGTTATACTGTATACCCACTTTTCACCCAATTTTTTAAAATTATATATTTAAGGTTTAAATCATGATGAATTCATACAGCCAGTGAAATGTTTTTATAGTTAGGCAAATTAACTTGTCTATCTTCCCACTAGTTACCTTTTGTGTGCATGGTAGAAAGTCCCTCCCACCTATTCTTGTAGCCAGTTTCCAGTATACAATGCTATCTTGGTCACTTTTCTGTTGATGTATCAAAACACCCAAGATTGGGTAATTTGCAAAGAATAAAGGTTGATTTAGCTCATAGTTCTGGAGACTACTGAGAAGTCCAAGACCGCAGGACCAGCATCCGCTTTCCATCTGTGGGCGCCCTTGTCCTGCATCATGACATGGCAGAGAGCACCCCATGGTGAAAGGCTGGCCGCAGGTATGCTGGAGATTTTCTTTAACAACCAGTTAATCCATGAGTGAATTAATCCATTTATGAGGCCAAAGCCCTCAAGACCCAACCACTTCCCAAAGTTCCCAACTCCAAATACCATTAACATATCAATTCGAGGGTTACATTTCCAGCACACACAAAAAAATTGGGGGACACGGGCAAATCATTGTAAACGTAATATTAACTATAGTGTCCCTCTCGAAATTAATACCTTGAAGTCCTAACTCCAGTACCTCAGGATGTGACTGTATTTGGAGATGGAGACAGAATTTTAAAAAAGTAATTATGGGGCTGGGGATTTAGCACAGCAGTGCTACCACCTGCCTTGCAAGCTCAAGGTCCTGCGTTTGATTCCCAGAAGCCCCCCCCAAAAATAATTATGTTAAAGTGAGGTCATATGGTGTACTATATAGTCCAATAGAACTTGTACCCTTATAAGAAGATACTGGGGGGCTGAGGTTATAGCTCAGTGAGGAAGCACATGGTTAGCACACATGAAACCCTGGATTTGATCCCAGCAACACAAATGCAAGATTAAGACATAAACACACATAAAAGAAAGACATGAAGACTCAGAGAGAAGATGGCCATCTACCAGCCAAAGAGAGGGCTCAGAAGAAACCAACTCTGCTGACACCTTGGTCTCAAACTTCCAGCCTTCAGAACCATAAGAAATACATTTGTGTCCCTTAAGGCACCCCGGTGTGAGTTTCTTTGTTATGGCAGACCAAGTAGATGGAGCTGTCACTGCCCCCCAACAGCTGTGGAGGTGACAAGTGGCAACAGAGGGCAAATGATGAGCAAAGCTAGAAATACTCAGTCACTGAGCCCACATGTAAGCTATGTGCTGACCTCCGCTGTGGACAGTTGTTTTAGGGTCATTTAGCTGGCACATTCCAGAGTCAGTATTTGAACCCGCACCAGCAAGTGCTGTACCCTGCTCTCCTCTGGGAACTTGCTGTCCCTCCTCCACCAGGAGTGCTGACTCAGAAAGAGTAAAGCAGGATGGCTCTTTTATTTCCTTCAGTTCATACTCTGACCTGTGGGCAGCTGTTCTGGGGAAATGCCGAGTCATAAATAATTCCTACATTAATGCCAAGGCAGCCGGAATGGAAATGTCACTAGGAAATGCATTTCAAATAACTGCCAGTTGCATAATTCAGCCAGTTTTTAAGACCATTTGTCACAGCAGGATTTCCTTAATTCGAATTATGGTAAACTGATAATCATTCATAAATGGGGAAGAAACTTACCTTTGCTTGGACAGTTAACCCAGATAGATAATGTGACATAAAAAATGAAGACATTCTCTGGCCATTTAGGATGGCCAAATGGACCAGAGCAAATAGAGGAACAATTGGTCTTATTTATGAAAACTGACCCTTGTATCTTTCAATCGCCCAATACAGTCAAGGCATTGTGACATTCTCTGTTGGAGCTTATAATCCAAAGGCATCAGCTCTACTGGACAGAGCGGCTCATTCGTGCAACTTCATCCTTTCAGGAATCTCTCACACAAGGAAGCTCTCAGGATCAGCTTCATTCCCAGGAAGGGGCCCTTCTGGGTGGTGCCCAGAGAGACGGTGGGGGGGGGAAAGCCCACTTCCGGGCCTGAGGATGAAAGGGTGAAACCAGCTCAAGCAGAAAGCAGCCGCGCCTCCCCCACCCAGTCCATCATGGCCACAAGGAAACAGGCCAGCTGCTCTGAAATGTTCTGCTTTTTCACAAAAAGCCGGAAGTCCAGATTTCATCTGAAATTTCCCCATTTCTAAATCATAGTGACTAATCCAAATGAAAAGGAAAAGGAAAACACCTTCTGTGGGCTGGATCACTGGTGGCACCTGCTCTGGTCAGACTATGCTGCAAGGTCGGGCTTTACAGGGGGCTGAACTCACGAGTGATCATCATCCAACATGTGTTTCAAGACCACTTCCATGTGTAGGCCTCACAACAAGCATTCCTGTGGCTGTCTCTGACCCACCCAGTGTCACACCCAGCTTCTCTCTTTATTTATGGTTGCTGAAATTCTTGGGGTTATTGAAGCCCAAGCCACTACTGCTGGAAGTGTCAGCTTCTGAACCTCATGTTCTCGAACAAGGATCTGCTGGGTCAGCAGGAAGGTTGAGAAACACGCTGTCAGTCTTTGCAAGCTTGGTGTGGGGCGCAGTCTCTGCCATGCTCCCCAGAGAAGTCACCAAGGAATAAAAGGAGTGTGAAAAATACCAGATTTGCCATCTCTCCTTTCTTTTTTTCTCCAGCCAATGTCGACCCACGCTTTGGCTTTCCAGTTGTTTTTCTAGTTTGTTCACTGAGTCTGCTAAATCCCCAGACCAAGATCATCAACTTTGGACATCATTATATAACTTTTAGAGCTATTTCTCATGGCTGCATTCAGTGGCGATGGAGTATGCACTGTGTAGGAAGTGAGGCAAGACTGTGGAAGGCGCAGTGTAGGGCCAGCTCTACCTCCTGTGCCTACCACACATTCAGCCCACTGAGACCCCAGTATATCGGACATTATATATACTTGTAAGAGTTGCTGATGCAAATACTAGTAAGGGCTGGGGATTTAGCTCAGTGGTTCTAGCGCCTGCTTCACAAGCACAAGGACCGGAGTTTAATCCCTGCTACCAAAAAAAAGAAAATACTAATAAAAGTGTTTCAGCCTACGTGTGTGTGTGTGTGTGTGTGTGTGTGTGTGTGTGTGTGTGAAGACAGGTGTTTATTGTAGTTAAGCAGGCAAGTGAATTCTTTTTAATATTTAAACTCAAGCTTGTACTATTTCATAAAGTGACTTTTAAGTTAAAACCATTTTTAGCAGCCGTGGCACAAGAAGTTTAAAAGGCATCAAATGATTTTACTTTTTTCCTCGTGATATCATTATAATTACCTATACAGCATTGCTAATACTAGAATGTTACAGCACAAGTACTTTTGAAGGGAAGTTTTGTTACTGATCTACATTAACCATATTACATACTTTATATGTGGCCCAAGGCAATTCCTCTTCATTCAACATGTCCTAGGCAAGACAAAAAAATCGACCACCCCTGCCCTGCAGTATTGTGGGGGAGAAGGGAATACTGATGCATTGAAATGAAGTGTTAACAATGACCGTGCCTGGACCAGGCACCACGTTTGCTAATGAAGCTTAATGGGGTCAACTCACTTGGCTTGGGAGCTGCCTAAGGGGTTATTAAAACTCGCTTGAGGGAGGGAGCCTTGGATTTGTGACTTTGGATACTATCTATGTTCCCTGACCCCCTCCTCTCTGACACTGTTCCTCTGTTCTGTTCCTACCCACCATGTACTGAGCGATTTTGCTCTGCCATGCCTTCCTGCCATGATGTTTCTGTCTTATAGGCAGCCGACCATGGACTAACTTCCCTGGAACTGTGAGCCAAGTTAAACTTCTCCTCCTTCAAGTCATAGGTGTCAGGTATTGTGTCCCAGGGACGGAAAAGCTGACTTATACACCAGGCTATTGTGTCTCAGCCCTGGAACAACCCTTCTGTACTCTGCTGGGTGGTTATGGGCTGGGTCTCCACAAACCACAGTTTTGCTTGCAGCTAGCCCCTTATAAGCTCTGTCTGCCTGGATACTAGAGACTGCAAAGCTGGGGAAGGGTGAAGCCCATGGTCATCCTGTGACATCCTGCTCCTGTGAGTGGTACCAGGCCATGCTTCCTCCCCCTGTTGCAGCAGCAGGACCTTCCCTGGCCACAGGTGGGTCCAGTTTGCAGTATGTTCAGCACTTACTGCACACATCCCCTTGGAGACATCAGTTCCTGCGTCTGGCACCCCTCTTTAGGGTCTGGTTTCAGCTCTAGGGTCTTCCTCAAAACATCTGAGTTTTGATAGTCTCTACCTCTTCTGGTCCCCCCCACCCCAGGCCCTAGAGGCGATTGCTGCTTCCTGTGGTTGCTACCTCTATGACAGTTTAGTGTACCTATTGTCTTATCCCTGTTGCTGAGTCAGGAAATACATTCTTCACTAACAACTAAATCCTCCCTCTTCAAAGGACTAATGTAGTATCTCTCTCCTGACTCAGCCTTGTCAGGCACAAACCTAAAGTTGTCTCTGTTTATTCACTCAACAGTTATGTGATGAGTTCCCACAATGTCTAAGCACTGCTAAGAGCTGGGAAATGGTGATAACTAAGGCTGACAAGCTCCTGCTCCTGGGGAAGGAGAGAAAGAGACAACAGCACCCAGAGTGAAATCTCTTCTCCCACCTCCGCTGACTGGAAGGAGAGATTCATGCTCCCCATCTCTAATGTAAATGGCAAACACCATGTAGCTTCTCAATGAGCATATCATATTGAAGTAGCTACTGATTCCCATTCCACCACGAAAGCCACTGGTCTTTGTTACTCTTCTCTTGTTGCTGAGAGAAAAATATCTGATACCCAGAGTTAAAAGGAGAGAAGTTTATTTGGCTCACCGTTTCTAGAGATTTTGGTCCGTAATTGGCTGGTTCCAAAGTAGGGTGGCATTGCAGAGGAGAAACAGTTCATGATGGGCAGAAGGCAGCAAAACAAGTAAGCAAGGGGTGACCACAGCTCTTTCTATCCCTTTTATCTTCTCCAGGCTACTTAGGGCAGGTAGAACTCACACCCTTAATCCTAGGGCCCTTGAGCCTAGCATTGCACCAAGAATCAATCCCATCTTCACACATTCTAGATCCAGCCACCTCTGACAAAGGCCTACCTGTGGGGCATGGGGCTTGGGGGGACATCTAGACACAACCACAATACTCACTGATGGATGCCCTATCAAGCTGATGGCCAGGCTCCCAAACACTCTGCTTCCCTCAGGCCACACCCACACTGGGACTTGGTTTCTTGGCACCCAGTCCTGTGTGTGCCATATGTATTTATATTTCCGATCACACTACTCAATCATATAGCATATGAGCCAATAAATGTGATTACACTTTTGATTGAAAGAGGATATATTTTATTTTTTACTGAAAATCCAACTAGAGAAAGCCACTATCAAGAGCAGCTCAAGTAGATATTCTGTGCCTGAGAAAGGCACTTTGTCTCTGTTGTATTCTTAACTGAACTCTGTAACTCTAGCCTTCTCTTGAGCAAAGCATCAAATGAACTCATCCTGGGAGACGTTCTACTGCACATCTGTCCCATGTTAATATCAATATCATGAAAGATAGAGAAACTATCAGAGACAAGAGGAAATTCGGAGGATGTGACAAGTAAGTACAGTGAGGCACCTTGAAATAGATGCTGGGGCAGAGGACAATGGAAAAATAGCAAAATCCAAATAAAATCTGGAGTTTGGTTAATAAAAATACACCAATGTTGGTTGCTTAGTGTTGAGAAAGGTGCAGTGTTGACAACTGGGAGGGCTGGGTGTGGGGTAATCAGGAGCTCTTTGTGCTGCCTTTGCAACTGATCTGTAAATCCACAATTACTACAGAATAAAATGTTAAGACCAACACTAACAACAACAGCTAAATTATATGCTTTGGTAGATTTGATAATGGTAGGTTGTTTTTAAACAATGCTGTTAAATTTTGTGTGGGCAATTTTTCTAATTGTAAAAGCTAAGGAAAACATTTTTAATCCTGCCTCACAATTTTCCTTATGTTCATGCTCCACTTGAAAGAAACTGAAACCAAGAATTATAGAAGGTGCCTTGTGGCTGGAGATTATGCAAAAAAGATGATACTGAACTTCCACCCACAAAACTCACATTCAGGGTGACTGTCAGGGTTAAAATACAGGCAAAGAAATGTTTTCACAAAAATATACGACTCACTGTGATGTCCCAATCTTACTGTATTTTGAATCAACTAACTGCTGATCTCAATTCCATGGAAGAAGATGTCTTCTACTAAAAACTAAGATAAGGGGCTGGGGATTTAGCTCATTGATACTGCCGCCTGCTTCGCAAACACAAGGACCCAAGTTTGATCTCAGG
>NW_022900928.1:126282278-126292472 GCF_012274545.1 Fukomys damarensis
AAAAAAAAAAAAAAAAAAAAAGGTAATCACAGGTTGTGAATGGTGCTCTACAGAAGTGGGCAGGGCAGTGGACTGGCGAGGGACTGATAGGGACTGGAGAGCTTCTTGGTGAGGTGAGGGCAACCCCTCAAGAAAATGACAGTTGGGTTGAAGTCAGGGTGTGGCTCAGGCAATTTTGATCGAATGAGTGTAATGGAGGAGAAAGTCACATAAGCCAATGCAGGCAAGGACAGTGAGAGGTTTGTGTTGACGGTGAGCAGCGGGACCTGAGTGGAGGGTGCTCCTTTCTCATGGGGGAGGTCAGAAGAGGCTTCCTGAAAGGGGCCGCCACCCAGCTGGGCTCTGAAAGACAGAAAGGGGTGCCCCAGGCTGGTGTGGAAGGGCTGAGGTGCTCTCCAGAAGGGGGTGGAAACCATATATATATATGAGTGCAAGCCATAGTAAGGTCACACATAGAATGCAGATACTGTGGACTGTAAATGAAATAGCCTGTTATATCTTGGAAGCCACAACTAGTTTGACACAGGGGAGTGGTGTGGTTGGAATCATGTTTTTCAGAGTGCTTGGCAGCAGCAGTCTGGCCGTAATTACACTTGAAGTGTGGCCAGTGGACCAGTAGCACTGACATCACCTGGAAATGCAGAATTCAGGGCTGCTGAACTGGGATCAGCTTTATAACAAGAACCTCAAGGTGAATCTGATGCACAGTGATGTAGAAGGTGGAGCAGAGAGTCTTGTCCCCCAGAAATAAGGACAAGGTCTAAGAAATTACTGTTAACGATCTGGGTAAAGAGACGGAGATGGCCAGGGCTACGGTACCAGGGAGGAAGGAGAGAGCAGATGTTACACAGGCTTCAAGGTTGGGCGTCACTACTGGTGTGACTATGCAAACTTACTGTTATAGCAGAAAAGCAGTCAAAGATACCACATAGAGGGCCAGGGATTTAGCTCAGTGGTTTTGCCACCTGCCTCGAAAACACAAGATCCCTGGTACCAAAAACAAAAAAACAAAGCAAAACAAAACAAAAATAGGTAACACATAGACAAGTAAGTGTGGTTGTGTTCCAAAAAAAACTTTTTTTTTTTTTTTTTACCAAAACAGGCCTGTGTTTATCATCATCATTCTTATTACTATATTTTGCTGAATGGTCTTGGTTTGTCAGCTTCTGGCCTAGACTTGGAAAACAATGGAGAATATGTTAATAATGTAAATTAAACCTTAGTGGGCTTCTTGTCTGCAGCTCTTACCTTGTGAACAGCATAGGGACCTCAGGAAATATTCTTCCAGTATTCCAGAACTATTATCTGCTTCTGCTAATAAGTCACTTGCATTTCTTATAAATGAGTGGGTCTTCTTTACTTCATGTTCATTATGATAAAATGAAATAGCAACCAATATTCCACTCTCATGTATCAACCCCCCATAGTGACAGGAGTTCAGCAAAAACCAATGAAAGCATCCTGTGAGAATCAACTAGCTGTAATGGAATTTACAATAAGGATTCTTGTCTTCTTATTATTTATAAGTGGTGCGTCACACATATTTACATCCGTAAAAATGTAATCAACTTACAGACACCAAGGTATACTTTTTCTTTTCTGGGTTGCAGATGATGGGGTCACCACATTTTTAGGTGTGAAGTTGGGTGTAGGTAGTGGGAATCAGGAGGAGCAGTTTTGCACACACACACAAACACTTCACACACACACACAAATGCACACACCAAGCTGGACTTCAGCTTTGGATACATTCCCCAATTCTGTTATTTTCGAACAGGCCCAGTCAGGGCTGGGGATTTAGCTCAGTGGTTCCACTGCCTGCTTCACAAGTGCAAGGTCCTGAGTTCGATCCCCGGTACCAAAACAAAACAAAAAATAGGCCCAGTCAGCACCAACCCCACCTCTCATGAGCGACCCTAGTTTGTTGCTCAATCTTAAGTAGAATCAAAATATTTTTCTAAAGGCCATGAAGTATCCACTCAAGTCCTCTGCCTCTAGTAAGATAAACAGCTGTCATGTGATGCTCTTAACACTGAGCCCCTAAATCGATGTGAAGGCAACATACCGTCAGAAACTTCCTCTCTCGGGAGTTGAGTCATGGGGAAAAATACATAAAATAAGGATCAAAGTGGCTTCTCCCATCAGTCCTGGAGGATCTGTCTTTCTCTTTCTCTCTCTCATTTTGTGGTACTAGGGATAGGACCCAAGACCTTCACATGTAGTCACTTCCTCACATCCTCCTTACAATTTTATATTTTGAGACAAGATCTCCGTTAATGCCATATAGGCCCGGCTGTGCTCTGGCCTCTAACTTTTGATCCTCCTGCCTCAGCCTCTCAGATTGCTTGGATTACAGGAGTATGCTATTTTCACCCAGCCAAGAATCTCTTCTTTAAGGAAAAAAAAAATGTTTATTTTAGTGTTTTAGTTTAGGAAAGGCATTTTCTAGTTTCAGAACCAACGTTGTGTTTCAATCTGCCATTTTGACCACAAGGTAAAAGCCAAGTGTGACTTGGGGCTGGAGTGTGAACTGGCCTCACAGTCTGGCTGGAATGGTTCTTTATCAGAACCATTATAGAAATGTTCTTAGCTGGGTGTGGTCCTGTGCACACTAATCCCAGCATTTTGGAAGCTGAGTCAGGGGAAATCTCTGAGAGTTCCAGGCCAGTTTAGGCTACACAGTAAATTCAAGGCCAGCCTGAATTACATGGTGAAATTTTTGTCTCAAAAATGTTTAGGGCTGGGGATTTAGCTCACTGGTTCTTCTGCCTGCCTTGCAAGTGCAAGGACCCAAGTTCGATCCCTGGTACTCCGGTACCAAAAAAAATTTTTTTTAAATTTAATTTTATGTTTAGTATTTTGCAATACATAATGACTGTATTGCTCATGGGGAGTTGCTACTTCACATAACACATCTAAATTACACTTCATCCTCTTCCCCTCCCTGCTCCTCCATGTTTTGGTGCCCTTCCCTTTTGCAAGATTTATCTCCCTAAAAACCTGAAGGAGAAGGAGAGGGAGAGAAGAAGGAGGAAGAGGAGGAGGAGGAGGAGGAGGAGGAGGAGGAGGAAGAGGAGGAAGAGGAGGAGGAGGAGAAGGGGATTATTCTAATGTTAAGTGAGTCATTTTTAAATCCATTTTTAATTTTGTTAACTCATCTTAAAATTTGTTATTTGTCACAGGAGACTTTCCAGCCTCCACACAGATGTTCTTACTACCACCTAGTCACTCAGTTACATAGAAACTCCTGAAGGACCAAAGTTAAACCACAGAGAGTCATTTCATCTACTGGCTGTTTCTGAACCCTGTTACCGTCCCTGCTGTGGAGTTTTTATGGAAACTTCGAAGAATGTAGTAGAAAAGGAAACTTTTTTTTAAATTCCTCAGTAAGCAAAGACCACAGTGGAAATAATTTAAATTTAAATGTTTTCTCTTGTACAAGGAGCGCCCCAGGGAGCACTAGACACCACGCCAACGCCAAGGTGGTCAGATCTAGAAGGCCAGGGGAAACAGTGGCAGGGATTAAGGACAGAAAAGACCTCTGTCCTGCGTCCAAGATCCTGAGAGTCTGAGGGTGTCGGATAGGTGTATTGCTCAGCGAGAACTTTCATGCTGCGGGTGAGAAAACGGGGCTGCTGAGAAGGAGCTTGTGCAAGGACATGGAGTTGTTTTGTTGCAGTCAGAATGAGCGGAAGCCACCAGCTTTTCTGTCCATCTCGGTGTTAAGCCATGGTCCCCAGAGGGAGCACACAGCCCCTTGCTAAGCTGGCTAGGTCCAAATGTGTACTGCATTTGCTTCCACTGCCAGTTATAGTCTTTCTTCTTTATTTTTTACTGTTTTTTTTTTTTTAACAAACCAGCTGAAAGCTTGGCTTTGAACTCACTATGTAGCTAACCAAGGCTGGCCTGAACTCACAGAACTCCTCCTGCCTCAGCCTCCCCAGGGCTGGGATTATAGGATCGCAACACCATGCCCTGCTCCACTTAGAGTGTTCATGCCTGGGGTTTGAAAGCCAATCTCTGTAGTCTTTGCTGCTCATTTTTCTTCAAGACTTTGGTGAGACAACATAAAGACATCAGAATCTCTTCACAGGAAACTGTCCATTTTACAATCTCTTTTCTAAAATGAGTTCTAAGCTCCTCTGAGACAGAAATCCTGTGATCTAGGGTGAGAAATGGCCAAGGTCCTAGTTTTTCAT
This sequence comes from Fukomys damarensis, assembly GCF_012274545.1. Taxonomy (NCBI): domain Eukaryota; kingdom Metazoa; phylum Chordata; class Mammalia; order Rodentia; family Bathyergidae; genus Fukomys; species Fukomys damarensis. Next base: position 126,286,478 of record NW_022900928.1, read on the forward strand.
CTCCTCTGAAGTAGCCCTATATGCTTTTTCTTTTTCTTTCTTTCTTTCTTTTTTTTTTTTTTTTGTTCATAATAAAAAAAAATCTAGAGATTGTTTCACATCGGGGAGATCTTTTGTTAGTGAGAAGATTTTTTTTTTAGATAGAATGTATTTGCTGCTCTTTGCAAAAGCAGGCGAGATTTTACATGAGCCTACAAGCTCCATTGAGGCTACTGAAAATAGATGAGATAAAATGACACGTAATGCAGAGTGGGCTTCTCACAGTTTGGTGACAATTTATTGAATTTCATACAACGCTGAGCCAGCCTACTAATCAGTAAACAGAAAACCATATGTATAAGAAGTGTGAAGCTGGCTCACATGACTTCATGCTTGCGGAACTACTGTACCTCACAAAGCCTGAAAGAACTATGCCAAAATGAGCATTTTATGAGTGTAATTACAAACAATGGCATTCATGCATTTGATGGCCCTCAATGTCTGTGTTCACATAAGGACAGTAACCACCACTGACCAAGGTCTGCAACGTTTTGCCCACCTCAACATAAGCTGCAGATACCATGACTTTTTAAGTATCTCCCTCTGCATTTCCCAAAACCACAGATTCTCTTACATGACCACAGGACCAATTAGCCCTTTTTTTTTTTTTTTTTTTTTTTTTTTTTTTTTTTTTTTTTTTTTTTGTTCATAATAAAAAAAAATCTAGAGATTGTTTCACATCGGGGAGATCTTTTGTTAGTGAGAAGATTTTTTTTTTAGATAGAATGTATTTGCTGCTCTTTGCAAAAGCAGGCGAGATTTTACATGAGCCTACAAGCTCCATTGAGGCTACTGAAAATAGATGAGATAAAATGACACGTAATGCAGAGTGGGCTTCTCACAGTTTGGTGACAATTTATTGAATTTCATACAACGCTGAGCCAGCCTACTAATCAGTAAACAGAAAACCATATGTATAAGAAGTGTGAAGCTGGCTCACATGACTTCATGCTTGCGGAACTACTGTACCTCACAAAGCCTGAAAGAACTATGCCAAAATGAGCATTTTATGAGTGTAATTACAAACAATGGCATTCATGCATTTGATGGCCCTCAATGTCTGTGTTCACATAAGGACAGTAACCACCACTGACCAAGGTCTGCAACGTTTTGCCCACCTCAACATAAGCTGCAGATACCATGACTTTTTAAGTATCTCCCTCTGCATTTCCCAAAACCACAGATTCTCTTACATGACCACAGGACCAAGAGCGAAATCAGGAAATTAACTCAGCAACACCACCATTGCCTCACCTACAGACCTTATTAAAATGATGCCAGTTGTCCCAGCACTAGGTTTTATAGCACCAGTCACCCAAAACAGAAATTCTGCCATCCTGTCTCCAGTCTCCCAGGATGCGGAGTATCTTTGTGAGTCTTTCTTTCTTTCTCAGGTCATGCTTGAGGAGCATGAGCCAGTTATTTTGTAGATTAGCTCTCAGTTAACTCAGGTTTGTGAGGTTTCCTCCCGACCGGGTCCAAGTGACGTGCTTTTGGTGGTTGCACTGCAAGCATAGAGCTCGGTTTTTCTCTGCACCCTACTTAGAGACCCTTGGGTTGGCCCCATCACTGGAAAGTTAGCTCTCACCATTTGGCTGAGGCGTGCCAGCCAGGTTTCCCCTCTGTGAAGTTATTATTTCCCCACCATTTTGAATAGTACTAGGAGGACCATTTCTTGGCCTTTCGTATTATTCAGTGTCTATTCTCGTGAGCATTGCTTTGCTAAGACAATAAAACCTCAATGCATTAGAATCAGTTAAACGGAAGCTGACCGGTGCTGAACGTGTTACGCTCCTTATAGCTTGGTGATGAGAGAATTTAAACACAGTGGTAGAACAGCCGTCTGGTGCTGTCGTGGTCGCCTGCAGCTCTGCACCGTGATGTTCAACCCTGGGCAGCTGCTGCAGTGGGCGCGTTATCGCGGATGCTTAGATTCCTGCTCTCTCCACATGGAGTAGCTGGACTATGATTCTTCCATGCTTAGAAAGACAGAAAGTTTAGGTGTTTTAGTTAAGAGTTTCAGCAGCTTATGTTAAAGTGCTTTAAATAAAAAAAAGAAAAACAACCCATTTCCTATTCAAATGAATAAAAACTTTCTGTCTGAGGTTCTCCAGCCTGCAATAAAACCTTTCTCATTTTCATCAAATGTATTCCTAAAAAAATTCAACATTACTTACATCAATATATGTTTTATTTTTTATTTTTTTGAGACAGGCTCTCACTATATAGTTGAGACTGACCTGGAATGGAACTCATATGTAGCCCAGGCTGGTCTCAAACTCACAGTGATCCTCCTGCCTCAGCCTCCCGAGTGCTAGGATTACAGGCATGCACCACCATGCCGGGCTCGGGTATGTTTTATTTTCTGTTTTGGTTTTTTTTTGGTGCCGGGGATTGAATATGTTTTATTTTCTATTGACTATGTTCTGCTTTTGTACACACATGTGAGGTTATATTAACCAATCCTTAGCTTTTATCACCATAATTTCTCTTTTCATTCAACATTCTGTGTTAACTGTTTTTGGTTTTTTGTTTGTTTGTTTGTTTTTTTGTAGCAGGTATTGAACTCAGGACCTTGTGCTTATGAAGGCAGGCAGTGGAACCACTGAGCTAAATCCCCAGTTTTGTGTTAACTGTTTCTGAAACAGATTTTCCTGGCATCCAATCATGGATAATTAATGGTTAGGAATTATGTGCATTCTCTAAAATAATTTTCTAGAATATTTCTTTCTTTTGTTTCTTTAGAAGAAGTGTGGGAAAATGTGCTGCACACATTTCTCAAAGCTAGGCTGTTACCACAAAAAGAAAAAAAAAAAAATTCTGCCAGATTCTAAATGCTTCATCCCTAGAAAAACTTTCGGACGTCTACATTTCCTGAAGCACTGGGGCTTCCAGTTTCCAATGCCTTCATTTATATTCTGTTAAATTGGAAATGGAGACTCGAAAGGAGACGTGTGTGATCACTGGACGGAGAGTCTGCGGCTTCCTCTTCCTTTATAAGCGCTGCAAGACCAGAGGAAGCAGAGAAGACCCCCGTGCTCTCATTTCAAAGCCAAATGGAGGTGAAGGACGGAGCTGCAGCGGTGAGTTTGGGAGGGGTGTCCTCGCAGTTCACTGCCCCTCACTGCCACACAGCCTTGGACTGCACTCCCGTCATCCGCTCCATTCTGGCCGAGCTGTTGCTCTCGCGCTTATCTTTCGTTGTATCTAGGCCATTGACATAAGTCCCTGAGATATGTCAGGCATCGAGGAGATAAACGAAAGCTTCAGAGGTGTGATGAGTATCAGACAACATTTCATAGCCATGAAGAGACTTAAAATAACCCAAGACAGCTCACCTTCTTAGGGAAAGAGAAGACAATTCAGCGGTGTCAGCCTCTACTTGCTGATAGGGGTTGGACTTGCCTGGATCGCTTTCCAGTGCCTCATGAGTAAATGAATTCGATTCTCATAGAACTCACAAAACAGAAAGTGGAGTCCAGCCTCCCCCAGGCTCTTTACTGAATGTTGGCAGAGTTCCCGGGAAGAATTCAGTATGGGGTAAAAACAGCCTTCAGGATTGGAGACGATGCTGGTGACAGGCAACCTCAGACACCCCTCATGTCAAAGACACGTTCGCCAGTGGAGCGGGTGGGACTGGCTTCACCCAACGACAGTTTCCATTTTGGAATCAAGTGCATGCATGACCCTAGAGTCTTATAAGTGTTCGAAACTAGATTCTACCATCATAGTCCTTCCATTTGGAATATGTTCTTCCTATTAAACATTTTCAAGACATGAGTGGATCTGGGAATTATAGAAACATGTTGACTAAGTAAGGAGGTTGCAAAAAGCACATACATGACAATATTCAAGTAACTTTTTTCTGCATTCACATAATAAACTCCTTTGATGCTTTGGCAAATGCATGCAGCTGTGTAATCACAACAACCAAGATGCAAACATTTCATCCCACACCTCCAAATGCTCTAGAGTTAATTTTCATTTATTCCTTTCCCCCCACTGCTCCCTGGCAACTGCCCACCTGCAACCTATAGCTATGTTCCTTTCTAGAATGACCACATAGTAGGAATCATATACAAAGTAACCTTTGCAGGCAGGGGATTTATCTCAGTGGTTCTGGTGCCTCCCTCTCAAGCGCAAGGACCTGAGTACCGAAACAAACAAAAAACCAAGTAACCTTTGCCATGGCTGATGCCCTGAAGATCACACTGGTTGTTACCTCTATCACTGGTTCCTTTTCACGGTTAGGTAATACGAAGTTGTACCTATAGTTTATCGACAGACTTTTGGATTGTGTCCAGTGTTTGATAATGATAAGACTTGTGTAGACACTCACGTACAAGTTTTTATGGGAAGGTAGGTTTTCGTTTCCCTTGCGTAAAACTGTAAAAAAAATGGGACAACTACATCCTATGGTTAAGTACAATTTATGAGAAACTTCCGGGCAGTTTTCCAGAGTGACAGGGTGAGAGTTCCAGTTCTTCCACATCTGTGCCTTTTCGTGGCATTTGGGGTCTTTTCTCTATTTTCAGCCATTCCAGTGGGTACAGGTGGTATTTCATGGTAGTGTATTTAGAATTGTTCCAGTTCCCAGTAACACGAGCATGTTTTCATATGATTGTCTAACATCGGTACATCTTCTTCAGTGTAGCATTTGTTCAGATCTTTGGATTTTTTTTCCCTCCCTACAGTACTGGGGATTGAATCCAGGGCTTTCACACTGAGCTGTACCCCCAGATCTTTTATATTTTTTCTTTTAAGACAAGCTCTTGCTAAATTGTTGAGTTGCCCAGGCTAGATTCAGACTTCTAAAGACTTGAGGATGTAGTCAGGTTTTCATGCAAAAACCTGTGCAGGAACGTTTGCAGCAGCAATCACAGTGTTTATTGTTAACTGCTAAAAATTGGGGGGAAACAGCAGCCACTCTTCAGCAAACCCCAAAAGTCACTGTATAATGTGGTAGCTTTCCAGCTGCCCTTTGGCCTGAGTTACTCCATTTTGGGTGCAAATGCTAAGGTAGAATAGCTCTGTATCTTGTCTGTGTAAGTAAATAATCATCATGTGCACAGGACAATCATAAGGCTTGTGCTGATAAGCGACTCATTTTTTGTTTTGTTTTGAGATAGGGTCTCACTATGTAGCCCAGGCTGCTCTCTTGGTCACCGTGCTCCTCCTGCCTCATCCTCCCTAGTGCTGAAATTACCATAGCAAACCACTGCACCTGCCTTATATAACTTGTTTGTGCCAATAAAAATTAAAACTGATGAAATGATTGAATTAAATCAGGGTCATAGAGACATTGAACTTATCAGACACATCAAAAATGTGAATTTATGAAGTCAAGGAATGATGCAACCACCTCATTTCAAGACATATAAAAGGAGAAACTTAAAGGAAGCTTGTTATACCGACCTGCCACCTTTTCATGTCAAGGCCTCTACCCAGGAGGACACCAGGTGAAAAACTTCCACTTTTGCCAGGCGTGGTGGTGCATGCCTGTAATCCCATAATCCCAGCACTTGGGAGGCTGAGGCAGGAGGATCGCTGTAGATTCAAAACCAGCCTGGGCTACATAGTGAGCTCCAAGTCAATCTTGACTAGATAGTGAGACCCTGTCCCCCCCACACACACTTCCACTTTTACCTCAGTAGCAGTCCCAAAGCAGAGTAGCTGTCCCCACACTTTCACTGGGACAGGTCTACAATGGGGGTTTGCTGAATGAATACCTGACCACCTACAGCAGCTCTTTTGCATTTGTGTTAAATGTTTGCCTTTACTCTTTGCACTGCCTCCTTAAAACCTTATTGTTTTTCACCTTTTTCTTTCTACACTCTGAGCATTACCATTTAGCCATGGTGCATGCTTGTAATCCTAGCACTCTGGGAGCCTGAGACAAGAGGATTGGAAGTTTGAGCCCTGGGCAATTTAGTGATTTAGAGTGATCCTGCCTCAA
>NW_022900928.1:126292895-126294167 GCF_012274545.1 Fukomys damarensis
AAAAAAAAAAAAAAAAAAATACCTGGGGATGTAGCTCCATGTAAAGTCCTGGATTCAATCTCAAGTATGGAAAAAAGTTATAATTTTCTTGTGCATTACATGATTTGAGTGTTAAGATAGTTAATCGTTAGTAATCGTGGTTGGGATGGAACAAGAAATTTGCCATTGCTATGGCCGCAACTCCAAGTGATGTCAGGAGTACTCAGATGTCGGATGAAACTAATGTACTGTGTCCCTTCTACTGATCAATACTTCCGACACGTGTGTCAGTCTGTGTGCATGGTGTCACTCACTCACACCAACTGCACACCTGACCACATGGTCACAAGTTGACCAAGGAATGGAGATGGAGAAGCTGGTGATTTCCAGAGTTTTGGGGAGAATTGGTTGGCTGAGGCTATGTGAGTGCGGCTGTGAATGTGGAAAAGGAGGCGCTCTGAAGAAAGAGCCACATTGTTGCCAATTAGCTGCAACATTGTTGCAAAGCAACAGCAAAACCTTGGTTCTGATCTTGTACTGGAGTTTTGCAGGAAGTCACTGCTGGAGGAGACTTAACAGCAGTTCCAACAGAACTTCCTATACCATTTCTTACGTGAAAATAATTACTTGGGAGCCTATCAGGCTGAGATGGCCCCAATGCCTTCAGTTCCTACATAAGCAAACCAGGATCCAACTCAGAGTAAATGATCGTATCACAAGAAAATGCAACGTAAGTTTAACCAATCAGAAACTGCTGACTTAACTTCTAACTAGAGACTTTAAGGCTACTGTTCCATTTTAATCAAGTATTTTGCAGTGCTTTTATGAACACTTTATAAAAGTTTTTCTTGGCAAGTTACTGTGGTGCACACCTGTAATCCCAGTCATTTAGGAGATTGAGGTGAGAAGGCTGTGAGTTCAAATCCAACCTGGGCAACATAGTGGGACCTCGGTGGAAGGAAGGAAGAAAGATGGAGTGAAGGTAGAAAAAAGAAAAGAAGGCAAGTAAAAGAGAAAAAAAGATAAATAGGTTTTCCCTTCAAGCCTCCCTGGTTTGTTATTGCCTGACTTGTGAGCTACAATCTCTTCAAATTAATCCTTGGAAGTTTTTTAATGTGCCTGGGTTACTATTTTAACACAGCTGCGACGGGCTCTACAATTACCTCAAAATTAAAGTTTAGTTTAAAAATTGAGCTGAGGGCCGGGTATTTAGCTCAGCGGTTCTGCCGCCTGCCTTGCAAGCTCAACGACCTGAGTTTGATCCTCAGTACCAAAAAAAAAAAAAAAAAAAAA
>NW_022900928.1:126294420-126316657 GCF_012274545.1 Fukomys damarensis
AAAAAAAAAAAAAAAAAAAAAAGTCTCATATGTTCAGAGGTGGTACTTTTGGAAGGTGATTGGGTCATGAGAGTGCTGTCTACCCTCATCAGTGGGTTAATACATATAGCTCAATGTATTTTTAGGAGGTGGAACCTGGCAGAAGGAGATGGGTCACTTGGGGTGATGACCTGCGAGGGTGTATTCTTGTCCCCAGATCTCCCTTCTGTCTCTGCTTTCTGGCTGCCAAGACCTGAGCAGCTTCTTTGCCTAGGCCTTTCCACTATCTGTTTCTGATGTTGAGCCAGCCTACCATGGACTGAACCCTCTGAAACTGCGAGCCAAGTAAATCTCTCCTTCTGTAAGTTGTAGGTGTTGGGTATTCTGTCTCAGCAAAAGGAAAGTGACTAATACAGAGACTTTGTCTCAAAAAATAAATGAACAATATCAACAGAACTAATAGGACACAAAAGTGGTAAATTTGGGCATTTACTGAAATACTTTGGTGCATGAATATTTATTTTATTTTATTTTATTTTTTGGTACTAGGGATTGAAGTCGGGTCCTTGTGCTTGCAAGGCAGGCCACCGAACCACTGAGCTAAATCCCAGCCTGGTGCATGAATGTTTATAACTTTTTTGTATTTTTTATGTATGAAGTTATCCTGTTTTTTAAATAAAAGTTTCAAGTCTCCGGACAAATGTCTCCTCCACTCAAGGCTGACCTCAAGGGTGATTACATTAATTGCTGTTTCTCTGAGATCCTATGAGGATAAAACCAGTAAGAGAGCCTGTTTCACCGGGCAGTGTTTCTCATTGTTCTTCATTCCTCTTTCTATAATTTCCAAATTTACTGCAGTGCCTTGAATGCAATAGTTATTCCTTCTGATACTGTTATTATAAATTCTAAATGGGGGAGGGAAGGAAGCCCCACCCACTCAATTTGTCTTTATTTGATAAAGAAGGCAAAACAAAAAACAAAAAACAAAAACAAAAAACAAAACAAAACAAAAAAAACCCTATACATTATAGGAATCGGAGAAAGCTTAAGGATTCCTCAGTGTGTTTTAACAAAGCAGTTCCTTTGCCCCTAGGGATGCAGTGTGGTTTGTGGAGTAGAGATTCTGTCATTGTTGTTGGTTTCTCCAACTCTGCACTATTTAGAATGCTTCTGGTGTTGAGTGACGACAGATCCTGAACTTTTCTGGCTTCAGCAACAACTGTGGTTGTTGTTCTTCCAACTGGGAGCAGGGTGCAGGGGCAGCGCTGACCAATTTCCAACTCAGTTCCATTTTCCTAGACTCTGCTGGCGTCATCTGCACGCTGATAGCGACCAGTGGGCGGGGAGGGGGCTCCTACCCTGTGGTGCAGGCGTCTAGGGGAGGAGACAGCTGCGGTCCTTATCTCCTTTCTCCTTGGCCTAAGAAGACACCCTGTATGCCCTGGGAAACCTCCCCTCCTGCCCAGGGCAGTGGGGCGGGTTCCCACAGACCAGCCTGACCCCCCCGCCAGGCCCAGCTCAGTGTCCCTGGAGGAACTGCCAGTGCCTGGTGGAGGGGAGTTTCCTGAACCAGGTGGGTGTGGCAGGTTAAGGAAAACTGACTGTAAAACCCACCAACCACTCAGGATACAGCTTTGATATGGAGATGGTCCCAGAGGCCTTATATTCTGGCTGATTTGCACTTAAGAAAATAATAGAACCTTTTTTTTCCTGCAGTTTCTGTCCACAGTGATCTGTGCTAAAAGGCCAAGGGCAGAGCCAGGTGAGGGGAGGAAATGACCAAAAAAAACCTCCTGTGCCTACAATAGCTATTTGGTGAAATCCAAAAAGGCAGCCAGGTGTGGTGGCACGTGCCTGTGATCTCTGCATTCTGGGAGGCTGATGCAGGAGGATCCCAAGCTCAAGTCCAGCCTGGGCAACTTAGCAAGACCTTGTCTTGACAATAACAAGACAAAAAGGTCACAGGATGTGGCTCGATTCAAAGGCCCTGGGTTCAATCTCCAATACCTGGGCATGGAGGATCCTGGGCCTAAGTCACAGAAGGGATCTATAGGCTGTGGAGAGATGACCCAGGCCCAGTTCTGATTTCAGGTAGAAGTCAAGCCAGAGAGCCCTGACAGGGGACAGGAAGGCAGAGTAACTACCTGGTGGCAGCCCCTCCATGGCCCGGGTAAAGTCAGTTCTGCCAAAAATCCGACCGGAGGCCTGAATGACTCTGCCTCTGGAGAAGCTGAGGCATGACCCAGATACAGTAGTCTGTACCCAGTCAGTGTTTAAGAAGCTCAAGGATTAAGATACATTTGGGCAGCAGGAAACTGGCCAGGAGGGCAGACCAGAGGAGCAGTGCTTTCCTGTATTAGGGCCCAGAGGAAACAGTGAGATGCCAGGATTTCAAAGCAACAAGATGTTCAAAGAAGTTGGCTGTGGTGATGGCACATGTTTTGAAATCTAGCATTCTGGGTGGCTGAGGTGGGGGGGGTGGTGGCAAATGCAAGCTCAGTCTGGGCAATTTGGTGACAGACCTTACCTCAAAAATACAAAAATAAAGGGATAAGGATATAGCTCAATGTGAAAACCTTGGGTTCAATCCTCAGCTTGAAAAATAAACATTGAAAGATGGAGGACCATCTTATTTAGGTCTGTGTCCTGCTATTGAATATCCCACTGTAACGTATTTCCTGGATTTGTGAGAGCAATGCTAATTTAAGCCCCAGTGTAATTTCAGTAAATGCAGCCCCTTTTAAATTAAAGTATCTATGAAATTCAAAATGATCTTGGAATAAAAATCCATAAACAGCAAACAGTTGACGGCCAGAAAAAACAGTCCAGCCTGTTATTCATTGTAATCACCACCTCTTACTTTTCCGAATTGTGTCTCTAACATCTTTGGAATAGCTTGAGATATTTATGGAACTAGCCTGGTAGAGATTTAGTGGTGATATATATTACTGTGAGCTCTGGGAGAAAAAAAATTGGGACACAGAAAAAAATTTTTTCTATTCTCCTCTCTGAAAATGTTTAGGAGCACATATGAGGAACTATTAATAGTGATTACTTTGGACCAATGGGACTTGGGGTTGGGCTGACCAGGAAAGGCAATTTACTTTCACTGCCATCCTGTGGGGTAGGCATTTTAAAAATAAATCGTAAGCTTATATGACTGTCATCATTTTTACACATTAAGTAAAGTAAAATTAAAGGAAAAGAACTTATTAGATGTATCCTTGGTTGATCAAGTTGGGACCTGTTCTATCAATTCCTTCTTCTGCTGTGTTCTGTGCTCTCCTCCTCTCTGGGAAGGACTCAGTTTGAGTCATTCTTGGCAACCTCTCCCCGTAGTGCAGGAATTTGGGGGACAGAGTTTCATGCTAATAAACGGCAGGTATCCAGCACTGCACGTTGTGTATGAACACTTCTACTAAATACCATCATGAAGTCTCCATGAGCCCTTTTCTCATAAACACCCTAAGAAATAGCCAGAGATCTGGCACGGTTCATTAGGAAATGTAACAGACTTGTGACTAAACACGAGTGACAGATTTTGATTCGAGTTAGCTCAGTAGTGCAGAAAAATCAACCTTGACTCCATCCGAGGGGGTGGGGCACAAAAGAAGTTCCTGCTCCGGGCAAGATTTTGAGGCAGGGATGACTCCTCAGTGAATTAGAGAGTACTTGCAACAGTTCCAGTGGACAAGCATTATTGTAAAAATGATCCCCAAGAATTTAAATGCTGTATTTTATAGGAACACAGATCAAACAAGGATGCTCAGTGGATCTTGTTTGCTTTCCACACTTTTCAAAACATCTGGACTGACCTGAGATGTGTAGCAACTTTTTCATCTTGGAAATATTCATTCCTCTTAGATTCACAAGACTAGAAACCAGGCAAAGAAACGTATGATGGCATGTAAAAAACCCAAGCAATGTATTTGTTGTAATCACTGCTTGCTCTTTTGATTGTAGCATTTTGGTAACAGTAAAGCAAATTCCCTTATCTGTTTTCAGCCTGACCTTTAGCACTGAAATCTACTTAAGAGATATGCTCAAGGCCAGCGGAATTCCACAGAGTTGGGTATAGGACAGCCAAGCAGGAAGCTTTTAGTAGCCAAGTTCTTTTCAAACCTGCACAAACAAAACTTGGGGTTTCCTCTCTGTTCTCCCCACTTCCACTCCTTATTCTATCTTTCCTCCTACCTCATATCCTTTCTTCCTTTCATCTTGGAAAAGTATGAGTGGTGGTTCTGGTTAGCGTAGAGGCAGCTACTGAATCCTTTCGATATTGTTGTTTGCATCAGAAGTTTTTCACTGAAGGATTTGACTTTAAAGATCGGCCATGCCTATACAAACTTTTACTTGAAGACTGGAGAAATGCAAAATAAGCTTGTGATTAATGACAGGGCTCTAAAGATTAAGACAAGTATGATGGTTAGTTTCTTCTTATGCATTTATTGGTTGTTTTTCTTTAAGTCTCTAGAACATTATTTATTTGACCTGGAGCCTTTTTTCATTTGTTCGTTTTTTTTGCAAGACAGGTGCTAGAACCACTGAGCTAAATCCCTGGCCCTGGCCTGGAGTCTTATTAAACACAATCTAATCTTTAGATTCCACACAACCTAAATCTTGAAATAACTAGCAAAGGTGACTGTTTCTCTGTCTGAGTGTTATTACTTGCTCATCTTAGGACTAAGAACCAATAAGGGTTTTATTTGAAGGGCTGGGCACGTAGCTCAGTGATAGGGCACTTGCTTAATATGTATGAGGCTATGGATATGCTCCCCAGCACCAGAAAAGGAAAAAAAAATTACATGGAATAATATATGTTCCTTGGAGCCATTGAGTTAGCCATGCGGTATGCGTTGTTGGGATTTGTCAGGTAAGCAACAGCAGGGGGGAAAAAGCTTAGGAAAAGACCTCAATTTAAGTTTTGCAAGCTCATCAGCATTGACATTTTAGGCTGCAAAATTCTTTACATGTGTGTGTGTGTGTGTGTGTGTGTGTGTGTGTGTGTGTGTACATGAGGGTAGGGACTGGGGAGGGGGATCCTGGACAGTGAGGCATGTTTAGCAGCATTCTTAGCTTCTACTCCTCAGGGCCAGTGGGAATCTGTTCCCTTGAGTTATGATGACACCCAAAAGTGTCTTTAGATATTGCTCAGTGTTCCCAACGGGACAAAAATCATTCCTTACTAACCTAAATTCCACACTGGTCACGATCACGAATCCCTAAATTCTTATGACCAGTATCTCCCTGAGAGTTATTTCAGAAACTTCCAAATATTAAGACAAAAAAAAAGCAAAAACAAACAAACAAACCAACAAACAACGGTGGCAGGGTAAGCCTTTACACAGCCCTGACGTTTCCTTGGCCATTTACCTAAGAGAGCATGTTATGGCCTCATTCCTGTGATGGACTTCAATGATCTAATACATCTCCCCGTCTCAGTATTCCAGCTCATGACGGCACAATCATTTCACTGATGCTGAAAACCTGCTGGAACAGCAATGGAACAAATTCTCCCGAAGGAAGCTTCACTCATAGCCTGGGCCAGACATAACACTGCAGTGAATGTTTTTTTTTTTTTACGTATAACATAGAAAATTCCAACGATTCAAGGCAGAGCACAGTGTTAGTCTTTTTCTATTATTATTATATCCAAGTCTGGTACACAAATCACATATAGACTGAGCTAAGAATAATTACAGAGGAAGAAATAAAATATGTCATGGTGGCTTAAAATCATAGCCAAATCTACATATTCAAGTCAACAATGAAATACCTTACTTATTTCCTATTTGAGAAACATACTATGATTCCTAGATTCAAATAAAGTATAAAATATAGAAACTTAGACTTGGGTATAAAACTATTCCTGTCCCTCTTCCCTTTTCCTTTATTTATTTATTTATGGTACGGGGATCAAACTTGGGACCTTGCACTCTCAAGGCAGACAGCAAAACCACTGAGTTACATCCCCAGACCTCCTTTGTCTTTTTGAAGAACAGTAGTCATACATATAAGGAAAGTACATGCATTGCATACTGTTAATGTTCACTTGAACATATGAAATTCAGCAGCTGCCTTAGCAAGCACTATAAAGAAGGGAGTGTGAATTTTACTAGCTTCTCTGTAACGTGAATGATTTTTTAGGTCGTACCAACCAAGCACAGGTCTCCCACCCACCCCCATCCTGGGAAATGAATCCAGGGCTTACTCACGGAGCCCTTTGAATTTTCAACACAGGGTCTCACTAAGTCATTCAGTTGCAGAGGCTGGACTCCATCTTGTGAGCCTCCTGCCCCAGCCTCCCAGGGTGCTGGGATTACAGATGTGTGCCCCCACACCCATCTCATGAGGACAGGTCTTTAGTTGCAAAGGCTAAACAGTAGTTCACGGACTTCTTCTAGGTAGTGAGATTAGCCGTGTGGCTTTTGTGTGTGTGTGTGTGTGTGTGTGTGCTGGGGATTGAACTTGGGTCCTTGTGCTTGCTAGGTAGGTGGTAGAACCACTGAGCTAACTCCACAGCCCCCGTGTGGCTTTTTCACTCAGAGAGCTGCAAGTGGGTCAGGTCAATAACTGGGTAAGAATTTCACCTTACTGAAAGATTTCACTAATACATTCTAAACTCCATTAACAGAAATTAATGTTAGAAGTTAAAAACTAAGAATCACCTAACCTTCAAGAACCCCATGCATAAACAAAGCGAATTCTCCTTCCTGTGTCTTGTTTCCCTATTTCCCACCATCAACCTCAACCCAACTTGTTTTCTTCTGCCAGAGAATGCTCCTTCCTGCGGGGCCACTGCCCTCTAAACCTGTCATAATGGCCCCCTTCTCCACGGAGCCTCCTGTTCTTATCCTTCTAAACCAGCACAGCCCGGTTTCCTGGAAAATGCCCTTGAGCAGTATCTCACAATGTCTTGTAAACGCTTCAGGTTCTCTCTTAAGATCTCCTGCTTTCCCTTTCCTATCGCAGAAAACCCCTCTGGGGAAGCATATCTGGTTTCCGTGTTCCGCTTCCCAACGCCATGTGGCCTCGGACTTTGCACGCTGAGTTCAGCAGATAACATGTTAAATCAATGACCCACCAGATAGCATGTGCGCGCCTGGTGTTTATTCTACCCCAGAGTGTCCATCTGGAGCATGAGATAACATAGTTATACTCCCTCCAGCCACATTAGCGGTGTCAGGTGAGGAGAGGCAAAGCCCAGTTACAGATCACGTCCCCAGGCTGATGTTGCCGTCTTTCCTGTTGCAAGCACATGTCAGCATTCCTGTTTCATATCTTTCTACATATCTGCAGTGAACAAGCTCCCTCGTAAATATGGGCTGCTTACTGAAACTGAGCCCCCCCCCCGTCATAGCTCAATCTGCATTTCCACATTTAGAAATATAAAAGTGATACATCACCGAGCCCTGATTCCTGTGTAGGGATTGCTGGTCAGTTCTGAAATGACACCGCCCTGGACCTTCCTGGAAAACACCTTTCTGCTCAGGCATGGTGGCACTCTGGGCGGCTGAAGCAGGAGGATTGCGAATTTGTACTCAGCCAGGGCAATTTAACAATTTAGTGAGATCTCGTCTCAAAATAAAAAGCGAAATGGATGGGGCTGGGGATTTAGCTCAGTGGTGCCACCGCCTGCTGCGCAAGGTCCTGAGTTCGATCCCCAGTACCAAATAAAAGAGAAAGAAAGAAAGAAAGAAAGAAAGAAAGAAAGAAAGAAAGAAAGAAAGAAAGAAAGAAAGAAAGAAAGGAAGGAGGGAGGGAAGGAAGGAAGAAAGAAAGGAAGAAAGAAAGAAAGTGAAAAAATGAAATGGAATGGGGATATATCTCAGTGCAAGGGCCCTTGCTTTAAATTCTCAGTACCACAAAGAAAAAAGACCTTTGCAAAGGAAGAAATTTCCCAAAGTGGGTCTATATGAATGAGGAGGACCAATATTTAGAGTTCCTCAAGACGTACTGGCTCATCCTTTTATATACATCTGTATTTCCATTAAAGGGACTATTGGAGCTGAGTTATTTCTCCTATAAAATGAGAGTTAGATTTCTTTAACTTGGCCTGACTCTGGGTCTTTCTGTCTTTGGCCTTTGGAAGAGCTGCACTCTGGCAGAAGAGTCTTCTGCTAACTTGTGGTTGTTCCCTTGTTTGCAGTGTTGGAGGCCCACATGGGCCACCCAGGCACTGCTGGAACTCAGTGCTGGACCAAAGGCAATGGTGGTGTTTTGACAGCAGATGGAGGGAGGTTTGCATTTATTTGAGTCTTGCCTCTGCCACTGTTGGCAGTTTGCTTTGGAGAAAGCCATTTAACCTCTCTGCCTCCCCATTTCCCTTGTGAAAAATGGAGACTGTGATAACACATAGCTCTCAGGGTTGCTCCAGAATTTTAGTGAATGGGCATTGTAAGCTGGGTCCTGGGCTCAATCCCCAGTACCAAAGAAAGAGCGGGGAGAGAAACGTATGGCAAAGTCTATCTACATTGCTATATAAATGCCCATTTAAAAAAGTTACATCACCAGAGTCTGGTGTGCAAATGACACGCGTTCATTTCACATCCACACTTGGGGCTTACACTCACCTCATTCCTGTGAGGTGCAGGGCACAGAAAGTTAAGAGAGACTGACCGTGCCTTCAGGGAGTATTTGATGGAGAAGTAAGCCAGATATCAAATGGGCTTAATTATGCTTGCTTTATGAGTCTGGAAAAGTAGCTTATCTTCTGTAAGTTTCGGTTTCCTTACAGAACCAATGTAGCAACAGCTACTTTTCAAGGACAAATGGGATAAGACACATACGGCATTGAGCCCAATACTTGTCGTATGTAGCTCGGCAAATTATGCTTTTCCATTATCAAATCTGACAAGTATCATGAGGGTCCAAGTTAATAACCAAGAACTGTTATATCTGGGTAGAAAAAAAAATCTGGAAAGGCTTCAGAGAAGGTTTAGAATTTGACCACAGGCCTGATGGATAAACAGATTTGTGCATTCAAAGACAATCATAGTGGGGCTGGGGATTTAGCTCAGAGATTCCACTGCTTGATTCAAAAAAAAAAAAAAAAAAAAAAAAAAAAAAAGACCATTGTATCATAGTCACACTGTGCCCTGAGTTGGTCAAAGAGGCTTGGGGACAGAGTGACACCAAGAAGCATGACCAGAGAAGAGATGATAAATGGAAAACCTGTGTGCCTACTCTCAACACATTGCCTTCTTCTCCCAAGAGGTAGTCATATAAAGAGGAGAAAGAGACATAACTAGAAAAAAGCCTCATGCAACAGAAAAAGTTTAGCACAAAAGGGCCAAAGAGACAGAGTCACGAGAGAAATAAGGAAATAATAAACACCTTCAGTCTTTAACACATAAACAACACAAACAGTCCACATTTTCTGGGGCTGGGAGTGTAGCTGAGTGGTAGAGCACTTGCCTCGCATGTATGAAACCCTGGGTTCTCTTTCACCAGCATTGCAAACAAAGAAACGAAACCTTAAGGACCAACATCTAGTTTGAGATCTGCTCTCCTCTCAAACTCTGAGACCCAGTTTTATTGGGCCCAAAGCATCAGACTTTTTCCTCCAAGGAATCGTGATGTCTTCACAGGGCCCAGTATGGTTAGCATGTAGAGTCAGGCTGCTTCTCCTGAAGAATTTAATCAGAGACAATGATGGTTATTCAATGGTAATATATTATACTGCCTTAGTGTAAGCCCTGGGCCTGTCATTTTTTTTATTTATTTATTTATTTATTTATTTATTTATTTATTTATTTTCCAGTATGGGGATTGAACTCAAGACCTTGCACTTGCAAGGCAGGCATGGTGCCACTGAGCTACATCCCCAGCATCCTGCAATTTTATTAACAGGCCAGGTTCACTAAGGCATATGGGTGCCTCATCACAGGGTCTCCCCTCCCTATATAGAAACAGAATTGCTGAAATATAGTCAGCAAGAACTATTCTACCATTCAACCACAAAATAATCTATCATTTGGCAAAATATTTAGGACTTTTAAGTAACTTCTTTGCATATTCATGTCTGTTTCTTATAATTATCATCTCAGGAAAGGAAACCCAATGTTTGATTAATAATCCAGGCAGCTCTTTTTGCCAAGGAGACCCACAGAACTGCTAGGAACTTCTTTTATTTAAAGAAAGTTCTGCTTTATAAAATAAAATTACTGGGCCAGGGATTTGGCTCAGTGGTACTACCGCCTGCCTTGTAAGCACAAGATCCTGAGTTTGATACATGGTACAAAAAAAAAAAAATCAATAAAATAAAATTACTGACAGAGTTACCTTTTCATAATTTTGTCACCTTTGCCCCATTAAAATTGGTAAACAATCCGGGTGTGGTGGTGCAAACCTGTAAACCCAGTACTTGGGAGGCTGAGGCAGGAGGATCACTGGGCTATATAGTGAGTTCAAGACAATCCTGAACTACATAGCGAGTCTCTGTCCCGAAAAACAAAAAACAAAACAAGATAAAAAAAATTGGTAAGCAACATCAATGAGCATACACTAAATAGAGACGTAAATGACATTTGTTGTGTGTTCAGCCTCTACACTTCCCACTTCCTTACTTGAGAAACCCTTTGGAGATGATGTTCTTGCTACAAATCAACCTTTAACCCAGAGCTAAGCTTTGTACATTCATTTGTTTATGCATCCAGCCATGTATCCCTCACACAGTAATTGAGCAGCTGTTAAATGCCTAGCACCATGCAAAGCACTTGGAATGAATCCGCAAAAAAGCAGGAAAAGATTCCTCCCCTCCTGGAGCTCACAGCCTCATGGCGGGGGGTGTTGCATAATAAATAAGAAACATAAACAAAAGCATCATATAGTATGTAGGAAGCTTCTAAGTGCTCCGGGGAAGTAAGTAAAGAGATAGTGTGCAGGTGCGTGGGGTGGGGAGAGAGCAGGTGACCATATGGAACGGGGTGACCAGGGACAGTCCCGGGGAGGACCTGAGATGGAGAGAAGTTAAGGAGTTGGACAAGGCAGTAGCAGGAACACAGAGACCGGGGCAGGAGGCCAGCAGGTTCCAGTGCAGCAGGAAGGTCAGGGTGGCTGGGGCGAATTAGAGAGGAGGCCAAGCCCCAGGAAGGGGGACAGAGGCGGCCAGCGGGAATGTGAGCAGTGCAGTGCCACGGTCTGACTCAGTGATTAAAAGCATCCAACTGTGCTGGGTTGAGAAGGGACAGTGGAGAGACAGGAAGTAGGGAGATAAAATTATTATTTCCTAATATCACCTCAGAGTTTTTTTGTTTGTTTTTGTTTTGTTTTTTGAGATAGGGTCCCAGTAGGTAGTTCAGGCTGGCTGTCAACTCCTGGCAATTCTCCTGCCTCAGCCTCCCAAGGGCTGGCAATAGAGGTGGGCGTCACCACCACTGGCTACCTGAGAAAACATTTGAAATTCTTCTGGGTTTATAATTATTTCAAGTCAGCCACAGAACTGGAAAACAAGGCTAGAGAACCGTGCCCTGTTCAGTCACTCCCTCAAACTGCAGCCCTGTTCTGGAAATGTTGCCCCGTCCCTGACACAGGCTTCTTCCACTTCGGAGGAGCCCTGGATACCTCTGAGCTAAATAGGTAGTTTCCTTGGGGGCCATGCAGTTATGTAACAGAAGTGTCAGGGCCACTGAGGCAAACACAGGGCTGGAAAGGTGCAGAAGTCGATCCGGAATGCGTGGCAATGCAATTAGAGAATAGAACATGGTCTCTACGCTCCCTGTATCTCATCCACACAGTAGGTACACAGAGCAGATGCTCTTCGACATTGATGACAAGATGGGAAATGCCACACCCTTCTGTGCTCAGTTATCATCTTGGACCTGACACCCTGCACCTTAAACTTTGCCACTCTTTTCTTTTGCTCTGAAGTCTAAGTAAGATTGAGCATTTAATTTCTAAAGAACTGTGTTGCTGGTGTGTGTAAACACACATGAGTCACAGGCAGGAATGCTTAGGGCTGTCTTCATTATTTCACATGATTGCAAATGTAGGAGCATGGCTATTCAGGGAAACCCTAAGAGGTTACTGCCCTAGAAAGGGAAGTCTCTGGCCGCTGCTGAACCAAGTACAGCAATCAAAAAGCTGAAGTGGGGCTGTGGAGAATTGTGCTGCCGCCACGAGAGTCTGACGGATCTGGGGAGGTCATTTAGCTGCTAGAGGGTCATTAGGGAGCCGCTGCTGCCAGCGGAGTCACTTCAGAGACAGCGAGAGGCCCCAGGTTCTGTGTGGTGGGTTCGAATCGCTACAATATGTTGTGCAGTGTCTGCTCTGGCCAAGGAGGCAGGAACAGAATCCTGACAGAAGCACTGATGGTTCCTGACGTGAGGTCCTTCACCTTACTAGCTCTACCTTCCAGCCATGTTTGCAAGGTGAGCTGTGAGTCCTTTTTTAAGTGGTCTGAAGAAGACATGATCTAAATTCCTCTCGGAATGCAAAGATGGTTACTTCAAGTGAATCTTCTTGTTATCTGAAGCTTGGCTGCTTCCCATAAGCTGATTTCTTGGGTCACTGGTGGAGAGTGAACCCAGTGAGGAGTCCTCACCCCATCTGCACCCACTCTGAAATCCTCCGCAATATCCTCCTCACCTTGGTCAGCCCTGAAGGCAAACTGGGGGCTTTGGGCTGGAACCGAGGGAACCAGATCCTCTGTTTTCCTCAATAAAGTGGTGACTTTAAGTTTATTTACTTATTTAGTGGTACTGGGGATTGAACCCAGAGATTCGTACATGCTAGGCAAGAGCTATACCACTGAGTTGCATCCTCCCACCCCAGTTAAGTTTTGAGGCAGGGTTCCACTAAGTTCCTCAGGCTGATCTCAAACTGGTGATCCTCCTGCCTCGTCCTTCCAAGTAGCTGGGATTTAGGTGTGCACCACCACACCTGGATTTTAATTGAGCACAAGGCCCAGCCTGAGATGATATTTTCTATGTCTGGTGCATCATTCAGGAAGGCAGGGATTAAGATCATTTACTGGATTTTCAAAAGGGGTTGCATTCTAAACCCCTTAGGTCATTGGCCCAGGTGATGCTAATGAACTTCCTGTTTTAAATTGTGAAAATCCCTTTCATGTTTCTGGTAACTGTGTCTCGTGCTCACAGCTGGAAGATGTGGCAGAGTCCTCAAATTCCCACCCTTCCGGAGAAGGGAACCATGTGAATCAGATTCGTAGAAGATGCCTAACATAGATAGACCAGAAGGGCAACATGCATAAAAAGGGGGAAGTAAAGGAGTTAAAATTACCCTGAAGACCCGTGAGTTATGAAAAATGAGACTTTGGTCAAGCTGATTTAGGTTGTGTTAACAGTCGGTTGGAGGCAATGCTCATGGGGTTTCCGGGTGACAGCAGCTGCAGCTGCCAGCCCGGTCAGGGCTGTCTGTGGTCCCCAGCTGCTTGACTGCAGAGCATTGCTTGGTGGCATGGCAGTCGTGTAGCCACATTCACCAGCCGGGGCTGACTTCAACTGTGAGAAATATCCTGGATGTGTAAGTGCAAAAGCACAGCAGAAGGGCTGCAAAGGAAACAGCGTGCCACTGCTGTCGGGTGTGCTAAGGACCAGAGGACTGTGGCTTCACTGGGTTTGTCAGTTTCCTAGGTCTGCCGAAGCCAATCAGCACAAACAACAGGAGCTCATTCCTATACAACTGAGGCCGGAAGCCAGGTATCAGGCTACCAGCAGGTTTGCGCCTTCTCCAAAGGCTCTGGAAAAGAGTCCTTCCTGCCTCTCCCAGTCCCCGGTGGTCCCAGGTATTCTGTGGCTGGTGGTGGCATAACTCCAATGTCTGCTCCCCTTGTCACAAGGCCTTCCTCCCTGTGTGTCTGTGGGTCCCCCTGGATTTAGGGCCTGCTCTAAATCAGGGTTTTATCTTGATAAGGCCACTTCTTTTTGTTGTCGTTTTTCCAGGGATCGATCTCGGGACCTTGCACTTGCGAGGCACGTGGCGGAAACACTGAGCTAGATCCCCGGCCCTAGAATTTCATCTTGAGAATGCCAACCAACTCCACCTTCTGAGACCCTGTTTCTAAATAAGTCACACCCTGGGGTTCCAGCAAATGTGAAGTTTAGGGATCCACTTCAACCCACTGCAACAGTATTGTTTGAAGTTTTTTAAAATATGAGATTGCATTCATGTATGAATTAGGATATCGATAGAAGGCTATATATTTGCTTGCTTACTCTAGTAGGGTTGAAGGCAGATGGTCAGTAGGAAGACAAGAAAATACAGTTGTGATCACAGAAACTTGTAGAGTGCTTACTACCTGGCTGACCCTAAATGGTTTTGGTAGGTTAAATCTCTTAATCCTCACAGCAAACTACTCAGGGAGTTGACATTTTCACTTTCATTTTATAAGTGGGAAAACTGAGGCACAGAAAAGTGGGGATACTTGCTCAGGCTCCCAGGGAAGATGTAAGATTGGAGCCTCAGAAACCCATGTTCACTGTGACTTTGTTGTTCTGTCCATCATAGACAGGCCCAATCCGAGAGAACTCGATCCCACTTCCGATGTACACACAGACCCCAACCCCACTTCCTTCCCCAAATCAAACATTAAGAAACAAACTTGCCACTTCTGCGGTCAGAGGTGTTTCATCTGTGGAATCGACTGAACTGAACACTGTCTTGTATTCACCTAACAGATGCTGTGGAAACCTCTATGGGTTGAGAAGAGAGTAGTTGTTCACGAATATCGCTGATGGCCTTCCAGACCACTAATACCACAACTGCGCCTAAGGAACCAAAGCTCAGTGATGCTCCAGTCAGAGGGGAGCCACACAGGAGGCAGCTCACAGAAGCTTCTGGAAAACTGCTGCTGAACTGCAATGGCGGTCATCAGCGTGTACCTTCCAAAGGACACACACTGGATGAAGAGGGAATTAGTCAGTGTATCTAAAAGAGTAAGAGCGACGATGGAAGTCCTAACAGGTGCTATGCTGAGTCTGTTTCCTCTTTGAATCCTCACCATGACCTTCTGAGTCATTAGCAGCCCCGAGGCCAGGCTGGTGAGTAATAACACAACAACAAGGATAGCCTGAAGGGAAAGATGGCCGTGGGCTTGCCCTGTACACCTGGTCCAGCGGCTGTCCTGCTTCTGGAGGCAGCTTGGCTAGAAGGTCATAGGCACATACAGTGAGGACGCGTGTGTACAGTGACAATTACCCAAGTGAATACTTAGGCTTTTTCACTATGGGTGCCTGGTAGGTGTGACTTTTCAAGTTGTTTCCCTCATCTGAATAATCTGTCGAGTGAAAACAGGCCTTCCGTGTGCACAGCCAGACGCTCTGGGGTAAGGTCTCCTTAAACAGCAGAAACCCCAGTCTAAACAAGTCCAGTTTATTCAGGGGTACTTGTGACTTGTACTCCCAGAGCCCAGGTTGAGACCAGCAGAGCAGCACTTGCCTCCTGGTCTTTCTTGACTTTACACAGGGCTCCTTTGGATTTCAAGAAGAGGATTCGCCAGAGCGTGAGATTGTGCCTGTAGAGACTGAGTGGTGTCCCCTGACGTAGAATAACTGACCTCCAGATCCCAGTGCCATTGTGTCTCAGCTCTCTGATCTTGGCCAGCGGGTTAACTCAGTAACCTTAGTTTCTTCATCTGTAAAATGGGTATAGGGATAAAATCTACCTCCAAAGGCTGGTATGAGGGTTAAGGGGTTGGATACTCCACAGAAACAGCTTTGTACACTGCTGGGTACTTGGTGCCCAGAAGTTTTAGTCCTCATTATTTGGACTAGGTCTCTGGGCTGTGCAACTTGGTCACCTAGTGCTTTGTGCTCACTTTGCCCTGAGCTGTCTACTGAGCCACTACCTATCTGCAAGGTATTTGGTGAGAAATACAAAGGGAAAGGGATGAGGTTTTTGCTTTTAGAGACCCACTTTTTAAATAGGAAGTAGATTGGTAAGGGTCCATTTTCTTTTCTGTGGGCCCAGCAAGTCCTGTGGGGGTTTCCTCTTCTGATAACTGGGGCAGGTTTCTCTCCCCACAGGGGCCCCTTTCTTTCCTCTGAACAAGAAGGGAAGATCCCCTTTCTCTTCCAGGAGTGGGCAAGACAACGTTCCATTGATGATGTGAATGGAGCATTTCTTTCTTACCCCAGGATCTTCCTGCCGGTGGTGGTGAGGCAGGGACATTTTCTCACTCCCTTGGCTTCAAAAGATTGTGATGCAAGTTTTCTGTAGGCGACAGGGGTGGCCCAGGCTTCCTGATGCTGGTATTGACTCACCACGGAGGGAGGTCATTTTGCCTGAGGTTTCTGAGAGGTACATTTCTGCGATTTCGCTCTGTTTCACCCCCTGCACCTGCCTGCCCACCGTTATGACCACTAGAGTCCCCCGTTCTGCTCCATTGTCATTTTTGCCACCTGGCCTGCTCTCCCTTGCATGGAAACCCAAGCTCCAGAAACATTACAGATGTTGAGGCGTCCATTGCTGGGTCCGCCCATAGAGCGCAGTGCCCGGCAGATGGTTGGAGTTTGGTACGCAGGCACTGAGTGAAGGAAGGACGCCCAAAAGCCACTTCTGGTATCTCTCTAAAATCCAGAAAATGCTTTTCTGAAAAATGGGTGATGGCAGTCAGGCTGCAATTGTTTTGGGGCTTCCAGAACGGCCTGATACTGGGTCACTCAGTCAAGTTACATGATGTATGCAGACTTCCCTGGCCCTACGAAGCAGGCATGCAGAAGGGTGACAGGTTTGTTTGGCCCCTGCTCTCTGAAAGCAGAGAATTCAGCTGTTGAGAGAAAGCTCACACACGAGCAGAAAATGAATCTTCCCAGAAGCAGCAAGGCTGGTCTTCAGCAGCAGGGATAGCCAGGGACACGCCTGCCTATCGCTGGGGAGAGGCCGGCGGACCATCTGCGGTAAGCCAAGTGTCCAGAGGCCCGTGCCTGGGGGCATCTGACATCACTCTGAATGTGCTCTGCAGAGTACCTCCGGAAGCCTTTGCTCCTAGTTCCAGGAAGCCCACGCGGACTGCTTGTTCTCTGTGGGGGCCCCCCCTTTTCTATCTTGCTGCTTTTTGCAAATTAAAAAGCAAGTCAGGCAGTCATGTTAAAAATAATCAAACCACAGCTAAAGGAAGGCACTATCAAAAGAACAGGGGGAGAAAATCAAGTTGAATATACTTCTGCTGGTGCTCTGTACTTGAGGGCCTGTGATTATTCATTTGGTGAAACCTCCGGGGCCTGGGGGAGATCATAGGGCCAGCATGACTTTCCCTTTGCATTACTTACACAGGTCATAAAAGTTAGCATGGGCTCTTTGGCCAAAAGCCCGAAAAAGTCACACCACCGTGGGGATGGGAAGAATGTTAATCAAAACGGAAAACCTACAGCTCCAGTTTTCTGGACGAACATTGTAAAGGTTTTTTGTGGTCAGCTTGCTCCTTTCTCTACCCCAAATCAGCTTCAGGTAGCAGAGGCCCAAGGGGAGGAAGTGCTGAGGACTCCGGGATGGGGGGGTCAGAGCCCACCCCCAACACTGGGCATGTGGGGGGCTGGACGTGGAGGACGTGAGGCTTTGAAGGGGCTCTGTACACTGAAGTCAGGGGTTACGAAGAGACAGTAGGGAGTCTGGGGGCTTGGAGAAGAAATAGGAGGCCTCAGAGGGCAGTCATGGCCACTTCCATTTCTTCTTTTCTTTTCTTTTTAAAAAAACTTCAGGCTCTTAGAGCACTGAAGCATTAAAAGATGTTAAAACAGGGGCCTCAAACGGACACAGCTGTATTTATTTATTTTGTTTTTGAGGCTGGACTCCCAACTCACTGCACTCCTCCTGCCTCAGCCTCCTTAGTGTGGGATTACGGGTGTAGTTTTAAATAATTAAACTGAACAAGTTACCCCTTTTTATGCACAAATAACCAAAATAAGGCGACTGTTATTCACTAGCCATGCCCAAAATGTATTAAAAATACAAATATCATGTCTCAGGTGGCAAGAAGCACCACGGGACATTCACAAATCTGGCAGCATCTTCCTGTTTTGTCTGAGGATCTCCAGGACCCTTCGGTGACGATGCTGTTGGAAGTGGGAACTGAGAGCCTCTGAGAGTTCCTCCAGCCCTGGTCCAGGCCTGAGCTTTGCCACTGTTCTGCTGTGCTCAGAGTAGACCCAGCGCAGCCTGCTCAGGGCCTGGCCTGCAGGCTGCAGAGGATGAATGAGTTGGCAGCTTGCTCCCTGGCCTCAGGGCTCTGCAGGGCCTCTCCAAACACAGTGGTTTGTTCAGGGCATTTTCTCTGACTCACTTCTGGATCGGCACTCGGGGCAGCACTAGATTCTTTACTATCAGAGTAGGTTTGAGTGCAGAATTTGCAAATTCCTTGACTAAACAATTGTAGCTTTGCTGGAACTGGAATCATTCTGAGAGCCAGCACACCAGGGTTAATGATAAACAGAGCACTGAGCCCCTTGCCTAAGACCCAGGGAACCTTTATCTCAGACACCCCACTGCTGCACTTATTTATTCACTCCACCAATATTCATTGAGCCACTTCAAGCTCCATGCTAAGTGCTGGAGAGAGAGCGTGAGCAAAGGCCAACCTGTACCCTTCCTGAATGAAGCCTGCTGTGTGTGGGAAGGGTTAGGGGTGTGTGTGTGTGTGTGTGTGTGTGTGTGTGTCTTAAGTGAAAAATCACAGAACAATGGAAGTCCCGCAGCTTTAAGAAAAAGCTTAAAGCAGATAGCTGGATCTGAGAGAGGAGAAGGGAAGGAAGAGACAGAAGACTGTTTTTGGCAACAAAAGCAGCAGGTACAAAGGTTCTGTGGTAGAGGAAGAGAAGCAGGGCTGGAGCAGAGTGGTGGAGACCTGGGCAGCTCCGGGGGGAACCGGGGGCAGAGTGAGGCTGGGCCTGGGTGCAGGGACCCTAACGTGTTGGTGGTGGGGTGGCCTGTGCAGGGCTTCTGGGCATCCTAGGTGTTTTCATCACAGGAGCAATGGGAAGTCCCCAAAAGGTGTTAGTGGGGGAGCAGTCTGTGGTCATTATGAAAAGATTAAACTGGCTGCAGGGGTAATTTTGTCTCTCAATTCCCGGTACTAGGGAGTGATCCTAGAGCCTTTGCCCTGAGGTCCGTCCCCAGTCCTTTTCTATATTTTATTTGGAGATGGCTCGCTAACTTGCTGAGGTGACCAGGCTCCAGGTTGTGGCTCTCCTCCTCAGCTTCCCAGGGAGCTGAGATTGCTGGTGCATGCAACCGAGCCCGGCTAAGCGAGCCAGCATCTGGACAGGTAAAGCTGTGCCCTGTAAACCCACTGACTGCAAGTTCAGGAATCGGTCATGGGGAGCCAAGGCTGAGGCCTTGCAGCCAGATCTGGGTTGGAATCTGGCTTCCAGCTTCATATTCTCCCATGGCCTGGGGCGAGCCAGCCAGTTTCCTCCTACATAAAACAGGGTAATAATACCCCTTTCTGCGTTGCTGTGAGCTTTAAGGAAATGAAAATAAACAGTCTTGCTTGATACACAATAAAGTCTCCTGGGAAATTTTAGAAGTAGCAACCTACTTTGATATATATGGTGTATGGCATTACATATGGCATAAAAGAGCCGATATCCAGCAGGAGATTTCACCTCTACTTGGAAAAAAATAAGATCTTGGGCTTCACCTAAGCTTCATTTTCCTATAGGTCTGTAGTTTGGGGATGCCAACTCTTCAGAACAACAAAACAACAACAAAATAAACACTCATTCATATGTTTGCTGAAGGTGCCACAGTTGTGTCTTCTGGCTTTGTAATCTGTCAGATGAGAGACCCTTGGCAAGATGAATAACCAGAGAACAAACAAATGCTAAGTGAATGCTGCAAATATAGCATGCAGCAGCCACTGGCTGCAGGCAAGCACAATTTCTGCTAAAGAGTAAGAATCTGCTGCTGTCTTCTTTGTAGCCAAAGTGGAGCTGGGCTCTGTTTGGATTGATCCAGGATGGGACATTTCAGTGCCCAGATGTCTTGCATGGCCAGAGCCCTGCAAGATTAGAAGAAGTCCAGGTGACCTTATGCGCAGGGTCTTGTCAAAAAAACTCAACAGCCAACTTCGGCAGACAACAATGGGACAATGTGAGCAGCCAGGATATCTGCCAATACACCCCATCCAGACTTTATAATGACACCTGGAGATCAGTGGTCACCATTGGAAGGTGATATAAAACCAATATATTATCTTAAAATTTATGAATAAAGGAATGAAACATTTATCTTGTCTTTCTGAGATGAACTACACCAAATGGTAGGCCAAGGGAAGCTTTTTCTTTATAAAAAGGTTTCACTAAAAAATGAAGTGCGAATGACAGAATTTCTATAGTTAGCTTGTAATCTTTAATGAATGATTGAATCTAGCCATTAATCATGGCTAGCTGATAACAGCTAAAAGAACACCTAATTTTGTGCCTCCTGATGGAAAAACAGAGCAAAATACCCTTTTCAAGATGAACTAGATACAAGTGAACTAGATGCAACTACCAAGTTTTAGGAAATAGAACAGAGGAACACGTTACGTGACCAAGACTGTGAGGAAACTCTACTGGAAAAAAAGAGAAGGGCCTGATTCCTAAAATCAAATGAATTGCAAAGAATAAAGCAGATGGGGGGAAAACCCACATAGAAGAAAAAAGAGACTTTATGAGACATACTGTTAAGCTGCAATGGTCAGGCGTGGATTCGAACAAACTAGAAATCCTTTAAAATAACAATGACAAATTCTCAGCAGCATTGGATATTTGATGACATTCACAGGAAATATTAACTTTTCGGGTGTGTCAAAAGTATAAGAAAGAGGGAATGTTTATTTTTTAGTGATACAAACTGAATACTTTGTGGATGAATGGTAGGACAGCTACAATTTGGTTCAAAATAATAGGATGGGGGATGGAGAGAAGGGTCAGTCAGGTCCTCAACAAAGCAGGATTACCTCAGTGGACAGTTGCTGAATGTGTACCACAGGCTCACGATAGTTTGGTGTTTTCCATAAAGACAAGAGTTTTTAAAAATCCATCGGCCAAGCTGTCTGTTCCCCTTTCAACATCAGAAGCACTATTATGGATAGTGTTATGTTAACATGGAGTCTCTGAGGGCTGATTTATCTAGTCACTTTCCCGGGAGTGCTGGATGAATGTCTTGGCAGTTAGGAAATCTTCTGTGACAGCTTCCTATTCAGCACTGAGTGATTTTGGACTCCAGCTCTCTGATGAGGGGCAGAGATGGTTTCTAACGTGCTGCTGGCAGTTGATTCTTGCCGTGGTGAAGAGATCTGGGTCCTACAGTGTGACTGAGAGTCCCTGCTTCCCTGTCTGAATACTGGGGTAAACTCAGTCCCCCAGTGCTTCACCCTCCTGGCTGGTGAAATGGAAATGCCAAGCGTGCTTACCTCCTGGGGTTGTCTCATGCATTCATTCCCCAAACACTGAGCACCTGGTATCAAGCTCTGGGCAAGGCATGGGTGAGGAAAATACAGGGCAGCAGCTGCGGACAGCTTCCAGGGAGAGGCCTGTGCCCCTCGCAGAGCACACTAACTGAGGGGCAACATTCAAAAAGCCGGAACCATGAAGAAAATACAACACAGCAATTCACTTAGTTTATTGTTTGCACAGGGAATGGAATGCTTTGCATTGAGCTGCATCCCCAGCCCTTTTATTTTATTTTTTTTGGTACCAGGGATCGAACTCGAGTCCTGACGACACAGAGCAATGAGACGGGTGCAGCTTTTGATAAGTGGGCTGGGGTAGACCCAAGACAGCTGGGCTGAGGGCCAGCTGCACTCCACGTGACTAGTGGAACCTCAGCTGCCATCACTGGTCCCTTCTTCCACGTGCAGCTGTGGTTTCATCCCCCTGAACCTCCCTTCATACTTGGCAACGCCGTATCTTGGGATTTGGGGCACTTGCAACTGGCAGAAGGGGTCATGATGGCATCTAGCGGGTGGAGGCCAAGGATAGCTGCCCAATATCCTATACGACAGCCCCTACACCAAAGTATTAACTTGCCCCACATGTCAACAACGGCGAGCCTGAGAAACCCTGCAAGGGCAGGAGTCAGAAAGGGGCTTGCAAATCCAGGATGCTGAATAAATGACGAGGGAAGGCTGAGCTAGACTTTGGAGCGTTTTTAGGCCACAACGAAAAACTTAGAATTATCCCCAGAGCAATGGTCAGGAAGGCAACCCATGTGAACCGCTTAGCACATACAGGCACTCCATAAATCTTGCCCATTATTTATCTCGCATTCCCTACTCTGCCCCGCCCCGCCCCGCCCTCGGCCTCGGCGTGGCGGC
>NW_022900928.1:126317393-126355415 GCF_012274545.1 Fukomys damarensis
CCGCGGGCACTGCGGACCCAGGAGAGCGGCGCGAAGACGTCCTGATGGCAGAGACGCGGGTCCCTGGAGAAAAGTTGGAGAGGATTCGTTGCCGGAGGGGCAGGCAGAGAAGCCGCTGTGAGCTTATTGCTGGGCTTCAGTTTAGCCCTCCGGAGAGTCTGGGGCAGGCGGGGCAAAGTTTTAAATTGGAGATAAGGCACTGGCTAGTTGTGCGGCGGTGTCGTCGGTGAGACTTGTGACTCAAATACCCCGGAGTCCTGGTGAGACGACGGCATTGTTTGAGAAGAATGGAGATGACCATCTTGGGTTATTCAGATGGTGTTTTTCTTGTTTGCTTCCTTAACCTTTATTTCGACAAAGATTTTTTTTTTATCGTTGTGAAATTTCATTTGGGAAGTTCGTGGAGGATTTTGGAACCGCTGATAAGATGCGCCTGTATACTACTAATTCTTTTGGATTCAGATCAGCTACTGGAGTGCCAGTTGCTAATTATTTCTCATTCTCAAAATCCTTGTAAGATTAATAACTCAAAGTACATAACAAATGAAAAACCGGACTTCTCAAAGGTTGAAAAATGCAGGACATTCCCAATAGTTACTATTTGCCTTTTCCCTCTTGTAATTTGGGCAGTGAGGCATTATTAGCTTTCCATGAATGTATTACAAACATTTTTTGAGTGCCTACTAGATTTTAGTGAAGCTTTGGGATATGCAGGTAAGTACATACTAGATTGTAGTGGAAGAAGTGATAACTATATAATATGATAAATAAATTCAGGAAAAGGGTCAGCATAAGTACGTACTATGCTGAACATTAAAATGGTGTGATTGGAGTGTCCCACAGGCTACTTTTAGGTTGTGTAGTGACACTCGGAGAAGTTGTCAGAGGCTGATACCTACCTAGGAGACAGTCTGCTTCATTTATAAATGAAGTAAAGCTAAGAAGTAAAACCTGTGTTTCACAACTTTGGTTCTAAAATTAAGCTAGTAGTCCAATTTGTTTAAAGTGTTTAATAAATGTGCTTAAGCATGTCCTGCTTTGATTGTACTAAATACATAAGTACAAGTCAAGTCCTTGAAGCATTTAAAGTATGTTCTTTAAGATACTTCCAGATTTCTAATTTTTTTTTCTTTTCTGGGGGGAATTGAACACAGGGTATTTTTCATGCTACACAAGTACTCTACCATTGAGCCACGCCCCCGACCAGATTTCTGATTGTTTAGCCTTTTATAAGTATAGAAAGTATTCCCTTGCAGCTAATATGTAACATCAGGGAAATACTTTCAGATGTCACCCTACATCCCCTGCTTTAGAAACATTCTGTGTAAAAGGATGCTCTGGTATCATGAGAATTGTTCATTTCCGTGGAATTTAATCTGTAGCGGATAGGACTTCATTTGTTTGTTTAGTCCTTACTTCACACATACTGCTCACTTTTGTGTCCTACACTGGGAGACTGCGCAGTCACCTGGACCCTACTGTGCTATGGAGTTTGTATTCTGAGTATCTGGACATATGCTTCACAATGCATTGTGATTCTCTTCTCGGAGAGTATGCTGTTCCTGAAATGCATAAATGAATATAGAAGACTTCCCAAAGGAGTTGATGCCTGAATAAAGACCATGCAAGACAGGGCGGGTGTGGTGGCCCAAGCCTGTAATCCCAGCACTCGAGAGGCTGAGGCAGGAGAATCCCTGTGAGTTTGAGACCAGCCTGGGCTACCTAGTGAGTTCCAGGTGAGTCTCAACTACATAGTGAGACCCTGTCTCAAAAACAAGCAAACAAAAGACCACACAAGACAAATTTCAGCCTCATATGGTTAAAAGTCCAAGTACTTATAAGCTACAGAAGCCTGCTTGAATTTTGGCTATTCAAAGTATTAGCTATTTGGTATTAAGAATGCCACTCAGTTTTGTCACATAGGAAATGGTGAAGGTAAAATTTCCTTTGCACATTTTGGATATAGGTTTGTGTTTAATATTAAGGGATAATGTGGGTTAAGCATCTCACACAACTCTTGGTACATTGTATGTATACAATAATTGAGAAGTGTTGACAGGAGGAGAGGACATTCTATGACTAAGGGAATAGTAAGTAAATTGCAATGAAATGAGAAGCACCCTAATAAAAATATGTCACTGTGGAGTTTTTGAATGTAACCCAAAAGCTGACTCAAACTGGTTTATGTGAAGATTTCACGGAAGAGTTGATACCTGAGTAAAGGCCATTCAAGATAAGTTTCAGCTTCATGTGGTTAAAGGACCAAGTACATGAAGTGATTAAAAGTGAGACTTTAATCCAGCATCTTAATGTTACTGGTTAGCTTTCCCTCAACCAAAGGTTTGTCCGCATCTCCTGGGGCAACATACTGCCTTAAATATGTCCTTGGTCCAGCATTTTCAGAAATTCTGCACTTCTGTCTGATTAGGTTAGTTTAGTGCAAGTCATGGGGCTACTTTGAAGCAGTGCCTTGGCTGGACATTTGCTTCCCCTGACTTCTTTTGGAACAAGGATCCCCGTGTAATGTTCCCAAATCAGAAATCCCAGATTCCTCGGAAGGAAAGATTGACTGCTGAAATTAGAGCCATCAAATGTGTATTGCAGAATACTGAAGGGATAGTAGGTCTGGAGGATTTTTTATTTGAAAAGCAAAAATGCCAAAAAATAATTTAGAACAACTATTGAGTTAATAATAATTAATGCTATGTAGACGACATAGTATGATTGAAAGAATAAGAATTTTAAAGTCAGAATTTGAAGTCACTAGCTTCATGATTTAGAGCAAGGTATTAAACAAGGACACTATGTGGCATGGCGTGGTTCTGTCCCCATGGCTTTGGATTTTAAATTTGGGATAAGTTGATAATTTATAGCTCAGGGTTGTAAGAGGATTGAATGGTTCAAGTACTATATTTACTGAGAACATGCTACCTTTGAGGATGGGCTAACTGATGGAGGAACAAATTATGATAAGGCATGTTAACTGCAAGTTGCTTTGTTTACCCAGAAAATGACTGATAACACAGTAAGTGGTACCTACTATCATGGATTCTAAATTTCAGGATAGTCACATAAGTTTTAACATTCATTTAACACAATCTTTAAGTAAATTAAGCCAGTATCTTATTGTGAATATTATTAGATTCAGAGCTAATCTGTCCTCTTTTTTTCAGTTGAGTGTCTTGTATGCTGAGTGAGGCTCATTCAAAATATAAAACTGAAGTCAGATTGTGAAGCTTTAATGTAGACTTCAGGTTTAGATGCAGTTTAACTATTTGTTTTAGAGGCAGAAAGGACATGACCTTACTTACTAGTTTGTAGGTATCTATCTGATTCTCGTTACAGAACACTTTGTTAATGGACACTCCAGTAATTTAAGTTACAGCCAGCAAGGGTAGAGTGTTTGCCTAGCATGCATGAAGGCTGCCTGGGTTCAATCCCTAGCACCTCAAAACAAAACTTAACCTTGATGTTAAGTAACTTTTAGTTGATTGAAAGACTAAATTACTTGTTTTGTATTGACTGAAAACATGAGTGCCTTCTTTAAAAAATGATTTATAAATTTTTCGCTGAAGGATTGAATAAAATGAAAAATGACATTTGTATAAGTTTGTCATTCTTAATGGCACCTATTTTATGTGGCTGCTGCATTTAAACTGGGTATTTCACAGTTGTTAAATGTAGCCAGATACTTATTTTCTGTTTTGTGAATGTTTTTTTACTCTTTAGGTGAATATTCCAATAATTTTATTTTTAAAATTAAAATTAGACAGGTTAAAGAGGAATTTATTGTTTTTAGGATGATAGCTATCAGATAATCTTGGAGCTGTGTTTATTGTATTCAGGACTTTATGAGGTCACAGTGGGCAGTGATTTATATTCTTAGTTCCGTTTTCACTTTTTTTTTTCTTTTGACATCCTGGAGATTGAATCAGTGCCTTGTGCATGTTAGGCAAGCATCTCACCGCTGAGCAGTTCCTCAGCCCCTTTTTGAATTTTGTTTTGAGACAGGACTCGCCAAATTGTCTGGGTGAGCCTTCAATTTATGATCTTCCTGCTTCAGCCTCCCACATAGCTGAGATTATAGGGTTATGCCACCTGGAACTTTTAATTTCTTGTGACTTTCTAATTTGGCAGCATTCAGTAAGATATATATATATATAGTTTTTTTTTTGTTTGTTTGTTTTTTGAGACTGACCTGGAGCTCACTATGTAGCCCAGGCTGATCTCGAACTCCCAGTGATCCTCCTGCCTCAGCCTCTGGAGTGCTGGGATTACAGGTGTGTGCCACCATACCCGGCCAGTAAGATATTTTGACAGTGTAATAAAATTTCAATTTAGAATAAGTGACAGAATTGTTTGATACTTTTAAAAAACTGAATGACTTTAAAAAAATTAAGTGAAATAACGTGCTTATGTGCCTGGGTTTTCAAAGCTTTTGTTAAAATTAAAATAGTAATGATTATAACTACTTAATTAATGCTAGCTCAGTATCAGGCTTTTTAGTTTAGTAACAAGCATTTTTTTATTTTGAGGTGGTAGTCTCAACAAATTGCTATGTTGCCCAAACTGGGCTAGAATTTAAATTCTGCTGCCTCAGCCTTCCAGAGTGCTAGGATCACAGGTGTGTATTTCTATACCTGGTTCTGCCTACAACTTTAAATTGTAAAATTAACATACTCTTAATTCTTTGCTGTGATATCCAGTTTGATGTTGGCATCCAGAATTAGTTGATTCCACCCTTAAAGAATACATAATTTCTTGAATACTATAAATTGTGAATTCTTTATTTGGGGATTTCAGTGGCAGGACACATAGTTTATGGGTATGCATATGTTTCAGGGTTGCGTTATGCATGTTTTAAAGGAAATTCCTTGCTCCAAATGTGTTATCTTTGAATTTTATTCAGAAATTGTGGTTATGGGGCTGGGGATTTAGCTCAGTGGTGCCATCACCTGCCTCCTCTCAAGCAGAACATCCTGAGTTTGATCCCTGGTACCAAAAACAAAAAAAGAAATTATGAGTATGTATTCTGCAGGCAGTGGGATACTGTGCCTGGTGCCTACTGACTGTTCAGCCGTGGTCCTTTTGGGTTCTGCATATTTGTATGTTCCAAGATGGTGACCCTGGACTCAAGGATCCTCATGCCTCAGCTGAGTAGCTGGGACTACAGTTGGTGCCATTATGCCCAGCTCTTAGCTTACTTTTATTTATTTATTTTTGTTTTTGTTTTTTAAGACAGGGTCACACTATGTAGTGAGACTGACCTGAAACACACTGTGTAGCCCAGGCTGGTCTCGACTCACAGCGGTCCTCCTGCCTCAGCCTCCCTAGTGCTGAGATTACAGGCGAGCACCACCACGCCCAGCCTCTTAGCTTACTTTTAAAGCAATTGTTCTAGAGTTGTTTTTGGAGACAATCTCATTGTGTAGCCCTGACTGGCTTGAACTCTTGGGTATCCTTCCTCAGCTTCTGACTGCTGGGATTGCAGGCTTACACAGGCTTGTGCCACCATACCCAACAGCCTTTTTACAGTCCACAGTTAAATAATAGCTTTTCCTAGTGAGTTGATAATTAAGTTTAAAACCCTTCACTTAAGTATTCAGAGAAACAATTCTTGAATCATTGTTTTATGTAATATTCAATTTATGTATTT
This sequence comes from Fukomys damarensis, assembly GCF_012274545.1. Classification (NCBI taxonomy): domain Eukaryota; kingdom Metazoa; phylum Chordata; class Mammalia; order Rodentia; family Bathyergidae; genus Fukomys; species Fukomys damarensis. Next base: position 126,323,050 of record NW_022900928.1, read on the forward strand.
ACGAAGTGCTCTACTAGCTATATAACCAAGTACTGTATCAAAGGACTCTTGATAAGCATAAAGCTCAGTTGGAAGGTGCAGGAGTGTGGCCTTCTGGTTATGAATGTGTAGACACTAGCTAGTTTTGCAGAGGGAAGGAGAAACACAGATTCATCCAGCAGATGGGGTAAGAGGAGCTCTTCTGTACAGTGAAGTAAGCACCTTTGATAGTGGGAAAACTACATTGAGCATCTAGGGTATGGCATCATTTCCATATTTAATGCATTTGTCTCTGTTTTTTACTTATTTGTCTGTGGATTTTGGCACAGAATGATTGTAAAAATTTTAGTCCTGAATTTCAGAGCAGGTAAAGTACAATTTAAAAATTTAAAATTTTAAATATTGGGCTGGGGATTTAGCTCAGTGTTTCCAGTGCCTGCCTCGCAAGTGCAAAGCCCCGTTTGATCCCCAGTATGAAAAAAAAATTAAGAAAAATATTATCAGTGACTTGTAAATAAAAAGAATTAAAACTTTATTCTTGTATCATTCTTTGGAAAACAAGCACATCTCCAAAACTTGTACTTTCAGTTTTTATCTGTGTGACTGACATACATGATGCTCCCATTTGTGAGAAACTTCTGGAGATCTCCAGGAGTAGGTATCATTACTGCTTTAGTTTTCTCACGTTAGTAAATCCTTTTCTAGTTTAAATAGACAAAAGAGTGATTATTTAGAGAAACAAAACTTGGATTTCTAATGTTTATAAACGTTTATAATTTTGAGTACTTTCATAGGCTCCTTTGACATCCTCCCAAGAGCTGTTGCCCTAGAGATACCCGACTGACCATGCTTAAGATGAAATTCATAAGCTTAACAGAACAGGAAACTTATTTGAATTGTTTGAAATACTAGGAATGGTAATTTCTTAAATACAGCTTATAAATTTTTATTGGTTTATTAGTATGTGTGTAATACATAATGTTTACATCCTTTTGCGGAGTTGGTACCTGTACAAAACACATCTTAATTCCTTTTTCACCCCTTTCCCTCTCTATCCTCCCCCTACCCAGCTCTTCATCCCCCGCCCTTTTTTGCAGTACACGTTTACATTCCTTGTGGTGGCATTGGTACATTACATAACATATCCCAATTCCTTTTTTTATCCTTTATCTATTCTCCCCTATGCCTCTTCGCTAATGGTAATTTTTAAATAGTTAGAACATTTTGTTCATAGGTTTCTGAATATGGTATTAGTCCTTTTGCTGGAAACCGTATTTTTTTTTAAGAGAGGGAAGTCATAATTACACCTTGCTTTTATTATGGTTGCGTATTTTTAGAGGTAAATTAACAAACTGGATCATGCTTCAAGGAATGTGCTCAAGATGGGAAAGAGATTTGAAGCTGCAAGAGTGGATCTTTCATGCCCTTACCAGAAACAGAATTGTTACTGCCTTGAAGAAAAAAAAACTGGGGTATGGGGGCGTTGTACATGTGATCACTGACTTTGGATACTTTATAGTCTGTTGTTGAAAAAGTAATATTCTTTATGACTCCAGGAGAGGATATAACACCAGTGCATGGAAGTTACAGAGAAATATGTTTAGAGAAGGAAGAGAAATTTTTCTTGTAATTGTCAGGTTCTAAAAATTCTTGTTCATTTTTTGTTGTTGTTTAAGCTCTGAGATGGGAAAGTATGAAAAATTAAACTAATAATGTGGGAAAATCTAAAAATGTGCTCATTTTTCTCTTCACACCTTTCCTCTTATTCAGTGAATCTTGATGGTTCTCACTTGGAACAGTTGTAGTTAGTAGGTACTTTACAAAGATTGTTAGTTTTGTGAGAAAATTTTCATCAGTTAAAGAGAATAACCTATAAATATATGAATTATGAATTACTTTGGCAAGCAAGAATGGTTTATTTTGTTCTTTGTTTCATTCTAACTTCAATTTTAATGTTTTCTTTTTTGGAAACGGCGTCTTGATATATAGTTCAGGTTGGCCTTGAAGTCACTATGGAGCCCAGGCTGGCCTCGAACTCTTGGCAGTCTTCCTGCCTCAGCTTCCTCCATGCTGGAATTACCGTCAGTTTTTATTAAAAGAATATATGAGCTTATTTTTAAAAGCAAAGTGTATGACAGACAGTAGTGAATGATTTCCCAGTTTCTGATTACCATAGAAAGTGAATTTACCTTATTGTTTCTAACATAACATTTTTTATTTTGCATTTTTGTCTATAATTACTGACTTTCCACCATAAAAGGAAAACGTTAAGGATTTGGCCTTTTTGTTTTCTTTAGTTGGTTTTTTGAGACAGGATCTCGCTGTGTAGTTCAGTGATGCCTGGAACTCACTGTGTAGCCCAGGCTGGCCTCAGACTCCCCCGCCTCAGCCTCTCAAGTATTGGGATTACAGGCTCGTGCCACCTGTCACCATGCCAGGCTCAAAGATTTGGCCTTTTTAATATTTTTCTCATCCTATCCTCTTCACCCATACAATCTTCTCCTCAGGTTTACAATTGTTGAGTTGTCTTAGCCTTGCTTTTCCATTTGTGTATCATGACTATATCCCCAGATAAATGATCTCTGGCTGATCTCTAGCATATCTTTTGTTCTGATCAGACATAGCACATATCTCTAAAATCTTTCGGGGGGGTGGGTGTTTTTCTTTTTCTGTGTAACTTTGTAACACTCAGCTCTGGAAATGTTGCTTTCTAGCCTCTGTGAAGCTGTCACTGTGGGACTTCTGCCTTCATCCTGAGAGTTCCTTTCAGCACTGGGCTGTCTTTCCTGGACTTGCCACAGTTAGCCTCCTGATTAAAGGTGAAATAGAAAATCAGTTTTGAGACTTAAAGGGTCAAGAATGTCTCATTGTACCTTCATTGGAAAAGTTGTTTCTCTGGATTCATAAAGATGAAAATGTTTTTACCCTTGGAACTTTTAAGGCTGTTGCCCTGTTTCTGATTCTTTGTAACCCATTGTTTTCTTCCTCCATTGTGATTATTTATGATCTTAACTATATCCCTGCTTGTTCTGTACCTCATCTTGAAGTATTTTGGTGTAGGTCTTTTTGTTTGGTGTGATAGGCCCTTTTTTGGGTGCTGGATTTGGAAATGCACAGTTTTTTGTTTTTTGTTTGTTTGTTTTTTTTTTTTTTTTTTTTTTGTTTGTTTGTTTTTTTTTTTTTTTGTTTGTTTGTTTTTTTTTTTTTTTGTTTGTTTGTTTTTTTTTTTTTTTGTTTGTTTGTTTTTTTTTTTTTTTGTTTGTTTGTTTTTTTTTTTTTTTGTTTGTTTGTTTTTTTTTTTTTTTTTTTTTTTTTTTTTTTTTTTTTTTTTAGTTAAGAGATAGTTGGTATCATCTTCTTGGGGAATGAAAAGCCCAATTTCTGTTGTGCTAGGAAGGTGACTGATTCATGGAATCTGTCATTCAGTATGGACGGTCTCGGAAAACGCCCCAATTTGTAGCCTGGTACCCAGCAACAGTCCTCAGCTCTGCTTGGGTCCGCTGTAACTGCCTAGATTAAACTTTTCTTCAGGCTCTGCCTAGGCTGTGGTTGGGATAGGCTTGTGGTTGTTGAGGAAGTGGGAATCTAATGATTTTTACCCTACATATTTGTAAGTGCCCCCACCTGCATCTAGTTCTTTCATTGAATATTTTCACAGGTTCTGTGGTAGCATTCACCTTTCATTTGGCTTGTCCTAGTCTATGAGAGCTAATTTTGACTTTCTCTGTAAACTCAGTTGCTGCTGAGAGGGTCTCAGTGCATTGCCCAGTCTGGTCCTCAGCATTTGTGCTCACCTGATCCTCAGCTCGGCTTCCTGAGTAACTGGGATTGCAGGTGCACACCGCTGTGCCTGGCTTGACCTAGGCATTTCCTTTTTATCTTCCAAGTTTTGTTATTAGAGAACTATTGAGCTCTTTCCTTGTTTTCTGTCCCCCTGTCTGTAGTGGCTTAATACCTTTTATTCTTTTGCTATCATTTTATTAGGGGTTGGAGATGTAGTGAAGGCATTTTTAGGTTTTGTCCGCTGTTAACTAAATACCATAATTAGGTTTACTTTTATTGTTTTGTTTTTGAGACAGGGTCTCACTGTGTAGTCCAGGCTGGCCTTGAACTCACTGTGGAGCCCAGGCTGGCCTCAGACTCATGGTGATCCTCCTGCCTCAGCCTCCAGAGTGCTGGGATTACAGGTGTGTGCCGCCACATCCAGCTAAGTCATTATTTCAATGTTATTTTTTAGATGCTTGTGCTTAATAGTATTACAGAGATCTAATGGTATAGCATTTGTAGCTTTCCAAGAAATCCCAGATAACAATTGTGGTTTACATATATACATGTACTATATATATAACATATACTATACATACACACACACATATATAGTATATGCATGTACTATATATGTGACATATACTATATATACTATATATAGCATATACATACTATATGTGCTATATATGCTATATATATATATATATAAAACATATACTATATAACATGGATAGACTAAGGTTTTGGACAATTCAGTACATGTAGTATCTTGTAGACTCTTAACCTACTAAAGACATTTTCTATCTGTTTTAGATTTTAAATGTGTAAGTTTTACAGTATGAAATACTGTGTTTTGTTTTTAAGTGACTAGGACTGGGATACAACTAAATGTTGCATTCACTTTATTGTTTTCTTTTTTGTTTGTTTGTTTTTGGTACTGGGGATTGAATTTGGGACCTTGAGCTTGCGAAACTCAAGGGGGCTTTATTATTTTCTGCCAAAAGTATCAGCAACCAAATAAAATTTCACAGCATATTAAAATATTTTAACCAGCTTTTCTCCCAGCATGAGAAAAACAGTAAGACAAACTAAGCTTTTTTACTGATTGAGCACAGATTGTTATTTGAGTTGAACAAATGGCTACTTGCAAGGTTGTTTGAGGCACAGTTCCTAGCAGTGTACTGCTAGACATGTGGAATGACATGTACCATCAGGTTAAGTCTCACCTGGGAGATGCCATTAGGACTAAAAGTCCTGGGGATCTGCGTGAGACTTAATTGTAACACAAAAAGATACTAGACTGCACCAGTCAGTAGGTTACTTTGAATCTTGAAAACATTTGGCAGTGTGTTTTCAAAACATCAATACCGCAGTTACTAAATCAAAAAAATTTTTGGTACAAAACTGAAGCCTTAAAATTTCTCTTTTAGAATGTAGAATACTTCATTCAATATTGGCCCTGTAAAATTATGATTTATTTGCCCAATACTTTTCATCTAATAGCTACGACTACTATTGTTATAATAAAATATTTTATGAATACTGAATTCACGTGGTAGCTAGACTAGGTTTGGCCATAAAGGGAAGTGGATGTGCGTTAGGATTAACAATTTTAGTCATTTAAATGATCAAATTGGTAGGTAGAGATGAAGGTTTGCTAGCAAGAAAAAATTAGTGTAAAAACTATTTACTCTAGATAACACGAGATCAGGACTTGAGCTTTTTATTTCTTGGCATAAAATTAACTTTGGTGTACAATTCTGTGAATTTTAACTGTGTGTAGATTTTACTCAGGATAATACCTTTAAGATAAACGTAATTAGTTGTCCTCGCTCCGTAGTTTGTTCCTTCTTACTGTGAAGTAGTATTCCATTGCTTGTTTATGCATTCCTCAGTGACTGGCAGTTTATAGTTACAGTTTTTGAGTAGATAAACATTTTCATTTTGCATAAGTAAATAGTTTGGAGTAGAATTGCTAGGTTAATGACAAGTTTGTTTAATTTTATTAAATATTGACAGTTTTTGTTTTGATTTTTCATTTTGTACTGGCTTGGAAGCAGTGAATTATATTTTATAGTCACCATTGAAATTGTACTGCTTATACTAACATCTAGAATTACTCATATTTTAATCTTGTAATGCAGAGTACTTAAAAATAAAGTGCTTTTTGTTGAAATGTTGAATTTGTCCCTTTCCCTTGTTTATATTGGACATTGTAATTGCTTTTTTATTTAGCTTTGCTCCTGTATGCATGCCAGTTTATTTATTCACCACTTCATATCTAAAGACCTCCAAAGTAGGTTTTTACATTTTTAATTTATTATTATTACTATCTTTTATTTGTATGTTTGTTATTTGTTTGAGAAAGGGCCTCTCTGTAGTTCAAGCTGACATTGAGATCACTATATCCCCCTGGGGTGGCCTTGAACTTTCAACAATCCTGCCACAGACTCCAGAGTGCTGGGACTACAGGTGTGTGCCACCAGGCTTGGCTTCAGTTTGAGTTTCTTTTTTTTTGGTACTAGGGATCCAACTCAGGACCTTGCACTTGCCAGTCACGTGCAGTGCCACTGAGCTAAATCTCTGGGCCTAGTATGAGTTTGTTTAGTGAAGATCTCCTGAGACAAACTCTTGAGTGTTTTAAAAATTTAAAAATGCCACTCTTTTGATCTCATACTTCAAAGTAGCTTTGCTGACATAACAGTTACTGCCTTTTACTACTTGAAGATGATATTATTTCTATTGAAAAGTCTGTGGTCTGTCAAATTTTGTTTCTTCTGTATTTTTCTGACTTTCCAGATCTTTTTGTGCTTGGGATCTTACTAAAATTATTTTAAATAGAATGTACTCATTCTGGTTTTGATAAGCTACACTTCTATTATGTCTGTAGATGTATGCTTTTATTAGATCTGAAAAATCTCAGCCATTATCTCTTGAAATGTTATCTCCTTTATTCTTTCAGTTCTATTCAGAAAAGGAATTGATTTGATGTATTATTAAATAAATTCTTCTGATTTTCTTTTCTCTTTTTTTGTGTCTCTTTACATACCTGTATTGTTTTCTTGTTTTTCTTTTGTCTTCTGTTTCATTAATTGTCTTTGCTGTGTCTCATTTGCTTTTTAACTGATTTGTCGAATTTTTAATTTCCATGTAAGTTTCTATTTTGCTCTCTAGCAAGTTCCCTTTCTAAAAATTCTAACAATAGGCTAACAGTTTTGGTAACACATGGAATCTCTCAGCAGTAAATCCTTTCCATAATGTACAAGTTTCTTCATACTCTTAGAAGTAGAATGAAATTAAGTATAGAAACTTCTGTCTCATGAATTTAATATTTGTTAACCAGTTGTTTTATATCTTGTAGTTCATTCTTGGTTGTAGTGAACACTTTCCCAGGTTTATTCTCTAGTTTAAATATATGTATACACAAATACATATTTTGGACTTGTATATTTATTTCTTTATCATTTTAAAAAGATATTTGTGTTTTCTGTTGTATTGCCAAGTTATGGAGGATTTTTTTGTTGCCAATGGTGTAAAAGTAGTGTGTGAGATCCAAAGAAAATCTGTTAATCTCTTTTGCTTGGAACTGACATAGATGTTGTATTTAGAGCAGTGGTTCTGAACTGTGAGGAGTTCTGCCCAGTGTCTAGAAGGTAGTCACTAGTTGATGGGGGACACTATTGATATTCAGGGAGTAGAGGCCAGAGTTACTGCCAGGATCCTATGATGTGCAGAGTAGCTCTCACAGTGCACTTAACCTGGCCCAGAATATCAGTAGTGCCATGGCCCAGAAACTCTGATTTAGAGAAATGAAGATGATCTAGTGTGTGTGAGTGTGTGTGGGGGGGTGGATATCATAGGATTTGGGAGGATATTTTTTTCTGGGTTTTAGAAAGATTGCAAGAAGACCTTGGAAAGGAAGACCCATTTTCTCTTTATCACATTTTTTTCTCTAATTCTTTAGCCACAGCTGTCCACATCAGTGAAGTCGACTAAAAGTCCAAAATTTTTGACAACTAATAGTAGTCAATTGTATTTTCATCCTGTCTTGCCATTTTTTAAACTTTTAATCAGAATGTATCTATCTATCTATCTATATCAATTAATATATAGAAGATATATAGATATATATTAACTGTGGAAAACATTGGAAAGAACAGATAATTAAAAATAGAGAAAAATCATCCAAACCTATATTCTGTAGGCAAGGATCTAATATTTTGGAATATTGGTTTGTTTTCTTTATAGAGATTTTTGATGTAATTTTGGAAATGTTATGTCATTTTTTATCTTAAAAATTCAAATATAAGAATAAGAATGAGTAGTGTTAGGTTTATTGTCATTTTTGGTGTTTTCCTATTATAAACAATGAACATCTCATACATAATTATTTAACATTTCAGATATTTCTTTAGAATAGCTTCCTCTAAGTAGTATTGGTAGGCCAAATGACAAGAATGAAGTGGTTCATACAAATTGGTGAATTCACACTATCTGTGTGTGAGGCTATTCATTTTCACTACAAACTCATTAATCTGAATGCTACTTAATAGCAAAATCATTTTTCAGTTTTCACCAAACTCAGTATGTGATATTCATGTATTTGGATGCTAAAAGATGAAATCTTTATGTATTCTTAAATTGGAAATATAATGTCTGTGTAAATGGAATGTAAAAGAGCAATTAGAAAAAGCAATGTGAATGCATGTAAAATTTCCTTAGGATCATTCAGTTTATGTAATAAACTTGGCCTTGCAGCATTGTCTGCCATTTTTGTAAATTGAGCACTGTTTTAAGTGTACTGAGAAAATTCATTTAAAGAAATTCTGTAATGAGTGTTCTTGTTAAATGGGAAAAGAAGTCCTTTCATAGTTTGTGAGTTCATTCTTGTATTTGTTTCATAAATTCAAAATTTTGTCCATTTATTTAGGTAATATGAATACTTTCTTTGTTAGTAAACAGACCTATGATATGAAGGATCTGGAAATTTATCAGTAAATACACTACACATTGTATTGTATTCATGAGATTACATCTCTGTAATGTAATTTTAAAAGAGTAAGAGTTAGTGTTATGTATTTTTTAATTCAACAATTTGAGAGGTATAATTCTTCGCTCCAAAATATACATCGTTGTAATATTAGTGTTTGCTAGTTGTTCATGAAAGTTATGTCTTTGCCTTTTCTGTTAAAAAAAAAAAAAAGCTATTACAAGGAGGTGGGTAAAACAGTATTAGGGAAAAAGGAGTGTTACAGTGTGAGGCACAGAGAACAATAAGATAATTCCTTCTTTGTGACAAAGTAGGATGTAAATATATATCATAAGTTAATATAAAAAAAGTTCAAGAGTGGTGAATTTGTTTTCTTCACTTTGACATTCAGAGCACTGGGTAGAAATCACATCCTGTCAACACTGCAGGCCTTTGAGATAGTCTTGTTCTTAGGTGGACAAATTGGAAAGTAGCTTGATGCTTTAACAAATAATGACTTTCCACTTTTGGAAATTTAAGTGGTATATAGAGCCTTAGTTTATGATTGCAGATAATTTGTGAAGATACCTGAAAGTTATTTATACTGCATTTTTTCCTCACAGTTAAGTTTGAAAATTTTACTAGAAGAAAAATTGCTGTTAATTGAGTTTCTCCTCTGTTTAGTCTTTAGTTTCATATTTTATGACCTATCAAGACTTGGAAGGAAAACAGTGTATTAGTTTAAGATGTAACCAAAGCAAAATTAAATTAATCTTTCTCTGCCTTAAAATGTGAGACAGATAAAGTATAACTTATTTTATTTATTGTGACCTGAGAGGTAGGCTATTACTGGTTATTACTGGTAATTCGAGTGCAGAGAAAGAAACAGGGTAGGAAATTAGAGGAGCTTCTGTTAATTCTGAATTTTGGTTAATGTTGACTTAATGATACTATGAATTTCTAGATTATATAAACCATATTTCATTAAAAAATGTTTCTAAAGATTTGTTGTTGTTGTTGTGGTTGTTCCCAGGGATTGAACTCAGGACCTTGTGCCTGTGAGGCAGGCGTGTTGCCACTGATCTAAATCCCTAGCCTCTGAAGATTTTTGAAAGAACTTTGGTTCAGCTGCTATTTTTATATCATTGTTAAATCTCGTATTTAATTAGCATGGATGACTGACTTGACTATGAAAAATTCTATAAAAATATTAATTTGCTCTAGAAACTAGATTCCAAATGAGGCCTTTATAAGAGAACATGATCCCAAAGTAATTTCATTGAATTTTGCATGGAGTATTTTAACCCTTGTTTCTGTGAGGTCTTGTATTAGTAAATCTTGTATTAGTTGGACAAGTTTTTCCTCTTTTACATGATCAAAGTTCATCTAAATGAAATCCTCCATAAGATACTCCATACAGGGAGTCAGGGTTTTAGCTCAGTGGCATGCTTCTGCCTTGCTAAGTGCAAGGCTCTGAGTTCAGTCCCCATTACCCTCCCCACAAAAAAAGATCGTCCATACAGTGAAAGCTTCAGAGTTATAAAGGACATGCAATGTCATTAAATGGTATATCTTGCTATTTCTTAAATCGCTTCTCTGTGTTTTTACAGTTTCCTCTTAAGCACTTATTGCCTCCTGAGGTGACTGAAGACATTACTATAAATCTTGAATCGATGGAGAGAATGGCACTTTATTTATATTGGTTGCTTCAGGTTTTGTTAACTTTCCTATAGTTTTCTAAGTTAGCCCCAAAGGTGTAGATCTTCCAGTCTTAACACATCATTGTCTCTTGGAAAACATGAAAATGCTTAGTTTTAAAATTTTTACCATAGTGCAATAGTCTATACTTATATCAGAAATATACTTTTAGAAGTTCATATGCTGTAGATCCTTTGTTCTCCTAACTAGATACTTAATTGAATTCATCTTCAAATAAATTATTTAGTATGAATTCAACCAGACTTACTTTGGCATCTTGTAACAATTAAGAGTTTAAAATAATTTTTAAATACTTTTGATTTATGGAATGAAAACACTGTTCCAAATTCGAGTGTGCTAATTAAAAATGCTTTTACTTTGTAGATGTGTCATTTTAAGATGTTTAGTGGTAAATTTTGTGAAATATTTTATTTTTCAGGCGAGGGTTAAATCCCCCACACCGGGTGAAGTCTATCTCCATGACAACATTCACACAACAGGAAATTGAATTCCTGCAAAAACATGGAAATGAAGTAAGTGTTTTTACAGTTTTTAATTTTTTTATTGGCAGTCATTTTAATAAGTTGTTTAAAATGGTGAATTGTCTATAAAACATTGTTTTTGTGTTCTATAATTTGGACGGTACTCATTTAATAAAGTATTTTGAATTAATGCTTACTGTATACCTGAAACCTGAGCTGAAACACTTGTATTGAAAATTTATTGGTATTGGATGCTATAGCTCTTTTGAGAGGGTGTCCTGTATTTAAGTTACTGGTAGTCTTTGTTTTAAAAGTTGAAAAAAAGTTAGTGCTGTGATTGATAACTCTGTTAAACTTTTCTAGGCTATTGTGTGATCAACTTATATTTAATTCTTCTCCTTCCTTTTATTAAGCTTTTAACTCTGGATCTATGGATGGTGTTTAATATTTAGCAGGTGCTCAGTAGGGAGGAGATTAGTAGTTCAAGGGATAGCCTAGTGTCCGGAGGAACCAGACAAAGGAAAAGATTTGGACAGAACTTTTTCCTTTTACCACCAATGGGCTTCCCCTAATACTTTTTTTTTTGGAGACAGGCTCTCATTCTGTAGTTCAGGCTATCCTTGAGCTCACTATGGTAGCCCAGGCTGGCCTCCAACTCCTGGCAATCCTCCTGCCTCTGCCTCCTGAGAACTGGTATTACAGTCTGTTTACTTTAGTTTTACATTTTGCTAGTAGTAAAAGCAGTCATCAAATACTATTTTTATAAGAGAGAATTCTCTAGCAGGAGCTATTGAGACACAAGAGGAGTTTCTTTGTTTCTTTTCTTTCTTTCTTTTTGGTACTGGGGATAGAACTTGGGACCTTGTGCTTTTGAGGCAGGTGGTGGAACCACTGAGCTAAATCCCCGGCCCAAGAGGAGTTTCTGATATTAGTACTAGCTAACTATTGAAAGCTTGTCCCAGTGGTATATGCTTGTGATCCCAGCGCTCTGGGAAGCTGAGGCAGGAGGATCTCAAGTTTAAGCTCACCCTGGACAACTTAGCCAGACTCTGTCTCAAAAGTAATTCAGATTTAGCTTAGTGCAGAGGCCCTGGGTTCAGTTCTCAGTAAAACCCCCCCCCCCCCACACAGACACACACTGTTGATAAAATGAGCAAAGAAATAGCAGGTTTCTATAATCTTGGTAAAAATGAATCAGTCAGCCCAGTTGATTAATAATAGCCATTGTTATAGGAAAGTCTTCTTTTTTAGAAAAGTAGTAGTACTTCAGTTCTACTTGCATAGGTTTGATATCCTTTTTAGATATAAAAAAGTTTTAAATTATATTTGTTTGTCTTCATGTACCCTAAAAAATGTATAGAAGTATTTTATACTCAATCTTTCTTCCTAATACTTTGATAGTCACATTTTAAAATTATTTCCCTACTTGTGATACATATATAAGTTTGGTTCCACGATATTGAAGAGGTATAAACTCACAATTAGGAAACACTTAACACACGTATTTTAGAGAGGAGAGTACCCTTTGAAGTTTCCAGATTTTGCCAGTAACAACTTTAGTAATTAGATTCCAGATTGATCTGGGTACAGTATAGTAAAAATAAAAATCTGGATGAAAGGGTAGAAGATTTCTAATGTTATTAAACTTAGACTGATATGTTTACTGATTAAAATACAATTTGAACTATTTGTAAAAAGATTAATCTAGCATTATGGACTTGAGATTACTTCCTTAAAATCTTGGCAAGTAGACTAGTTATTTGTGAAATTAAAAATAATTGACTACTTCTGTTTTAAAAGAATTTTGGCAAGTTTTTGACACTCAGGATGGTGTCAGATGAAGAATATTATTCTGTTCTTAGATTAAAAATGTAATGATGGGCCCAGGATTTAGCTCAGTTGTTCTGCCGCCTGCCTCCCAAGCACAAGGACCCGAGTTCGAGCCTCAGTACCCAAAAATATATATATATATATAAAATGACAATAGACAGAGCAAGAATTACAAACTTGGATTGGAAAGCCATTAGAGAAGTAAGTCCATTAAAGAAGTAAGTAAAAGACATGCTGACCTGTCCATAGATAAGATTAGGTGCAAAATGGTAAGAGTGAAGAAACATACATTTAAAAAAAATTTTTTTTTTCCGAGACAGGGTCTCACTATGTAGTTGAGACTAACCTGGAACTCACTAGGTAGTCCATGCTAGTCTCGAACTCAACAGCGATCCTCCTGCCTCATCCTCCCGAGTCCTGGTATTACAGGTGTGCGCCACCATGTGCAGCAAGAAACATATATTTTTAATTGTGCTAAAAACACTTCTGGAGAGCTACCCTCTTAATAAAGTTTTCAGTGTACAATAAATTGTTAATAACTACAGATACCCACATTGTTCAGCAGATCTCTAATTTACTTGAATTCCATAACTGAAACTTTATCCCCACTGAATAGCAATTCCCCATTTCCTGCTCAGTCCCTGGTGCACATTGTATTTTCTGCTTCTGTGTTTGTTTTACATACCTCATATAAATGGACGCATACAATATTTGTCCTGTGATTGGCTTATTTCATTTAGCACATTGTTGTCAAGGTTCATCATTGTCACATATAGCAGGATTTTTGAAGAAATATTTTTACAACTGGAACATCAAGGGAAATTTAGAATATACAAAATGAAATACTTGGTATTAGAGAACTCACTATATATGAAAGTAGAGGCAAAACTTAAACATTAGGTGTGATTGGAATAAGGGCTGAGGGTGTAGCTCAGTAGCCAAGTGCTTCCTTAGCATGTGTAAGGCCTGGGATTGGTCTCCAAACACTGCAACACAACAAAAGGAAAGAAACAACTGGATTCATGAATCTTCAGTCCTGCAAGAAGGCATGTAGGTCAGTAGAACGTTTACTGTGGCAGTCCCTGAGCTGTGTGTTATGGGTGCATTTATGGTTGTGTCACACAGGTTTAGCTGACAAAGTGTTGCACTTGGTGGAATAAGTTTCAGAATATGGAAGAGAGGCTTAGTCTGTTGGTAGTAGAGACATGGGAAGACCTCAGGTAGAGGCAAAAAAGAACAACATTTGCTTGTTTTTGAGGTTGATTCACATTTAAGTGGACAGGAAAAAAACTCCAGGAGGGAGCAAATAGTATGCACAGAAAAAGGGAAATTTGTGATAAGAAGCTAGAAAATACACTAGTCTTGTAAATGCTTGTTAAAAAAGGCACTTATACCTTCTTAATAGTATGCCTGAAGATACCTTAAAACCACAATCTTCACAGCATTACCAGTTACCTGTGTTTTTAAACACTTAGGAGCTGTGTAGAGGGTGAGAATTAGTATTGTGAAGTGCAGAATGATTGGAACAACATCATAAAACTTCATAGACTTAAATGCAAGTGTTTTATTGTCAGTTTATCGTAAACATTTAAATCTTACATATAATATGTGTAGAGAGTAAAATTTACTTAATAAATTTCTTTGCTTTTATTATTTTTTTACAGAATCTTGCTAAGTTGCCCAGGCTGGTGTAGAACTTGTGATCTTCCGCCTTAATCCCCCTGAGTAGTGGAGTTTACAGCCATGAATTCTTTTTTTTGGGGGGAGGACCAGGGATTGACCTCAGGTTCTTGTGCTTGTGAGGCAGGCGGTGGCACCACTGAGCTAAATCCCCGGCCCCAGCTATGCATTCTTGACCTTGGTTCTTACTTTTTTCTTTTTGTTCTGTTAACACTTTGATCAGGATCCAAATAAAGTCTACATATTGAGTGGTTAATAGAGTTAAAACTTTGTACTGTTTATAAAGGCTGGATATTTTACCTTTCAAAATATGTTGTCATGTTTCTACTGTTATCTTTCAGTAGTTTGATTTGCAGTTTTGCATGTTGCAGTCTTTGATGGGTTGGCCCCATTGCTTTGGGCTTGTGGTGAGCCAGAATATCCTGATGGGAGTGCACGGTGGAGACACTTCATCACTAGAAAGCGAAAGAGACTGAGAAGAGGCCAGGGTTCTCCTTGAAAAGCAAGCCCTAGTGTCTGGAGATCTCCAGTAGGCCCCGCCTCTCAAAAGTTCCAGTACCTCACCGAAGTGCGGCCCTGGGGACCAAGCCTTTAGCTCCGGAGCCTGTAGGGGACATTCAAGATCCAAACTAAAGTATCTCATAATGATTTATTTTTTATTTTATTTGTTTATTTCTCTTTTTTGGTATTGGGGATTGCACTTGGGCCCTTGTGCTTGTGAGACAGGTGGTACAACCACTGAGCCAAACCCCCAGCCCTTGTAATGATTTCTTTTGTATCATAAAGTTATTTTTTTAAAAAAATTCTAGTGGTTTCTTTTCTTTGTCTGTATTAAGTAAATCATGGCTTTCTAGTTAACGGAATTTTTCTATTGGGTTAACTTCTGATTATCAGAGTTAATGGAAGGAGGTCAGTAAGTAGTGCTATAGGTAATTCAATAGAAATGAAAATGTAGAAATAATCCTATTTTGAAACATACAGCTTTTCTTTTCTAGAAATAAATTAACCTTCCTAATTATGTTTTAGGTTAAGGACTTAGAGTAAAAGCATTGTTACTGATCGGCCACAGACATGCAGTCTACATGTATAAATAATTGCTTACTAGTATTTGATTAGTTAGGTTTAATGCAAAACATTTTTTTTTTTTTTAAATACCTGGGATCTAATTCGGGTCCTTACACTTGCAAGGCAGGTGGCAGTACCACTGAGCTAAATCCCTGGCTCCAAAACATTAACTTTTAAAATAAACCCCTGAGGTATGCTTTTTCCCCTATACCATTCATAATTGATTCATTTTTTATTTTTAAAGCAGAGATTTATTAATCACTTGTGTACTAAGCTCTCTGAATGCGGTGGGTGTGATCAGAAGTAAAAATAGATATAAAGCTTTCAGTCTAGGGGAGAAAGATATAACAGTAAAATAAATACATCATTCCAGTTTTGGCATAAATGTAAAAAAGGCTTTAGTTTTTGAATTGATGCTTAAGAATATGGAGGCATGTTTCTTAGTGAAGTTATAATGACATTCTTAAGATCATTTATGAAGGTTAAACGTTAGTTTCCACTGCCTGCCTCGCATGCACACGTTCCCTAGTTCAATCCCAGGTACCAAGAAAAGGCTTTATTTTTATGAGAGAGCTTTTAAGGCCTTGCATTTTTCTTTTTAAACTCCTCAAATTTTTACTCTTAAGAGGCATTTTATTTCTGCAGGAGTTAAAACTTCCATATGCAATTTAAACGTTTTTTCAGTACCCCCTACCATAAGATTTTATATAACAAATATTTCTCTCAGTTTCTTCTCTCTTGGTCATTTTTGCCTTCAAAATATAACAGACATTTCTGTGGCTAATCTTACATACTTTGTCATTGCACCTAAAGCAGTGAGAATGTGCAAGAATACCCAGGTGCTCTTCATACTTTATCAATATACAGCTCAGGTTCCTTCCTGAGCTGTATACAACTCAGGCACAGTGCTGCCTGCTACACATCTGAATTTCAGTCCTTCCCTAGTGTCTTTTATGTTACTGTGGTATCAGCTGCTACTCAGGCTCCTGAAAATTGATGCTAGGTTTTTATTCTGGACCAGTGGACTATTTTGATTGTCAATACGGCATCTGTCATTCACCTTGGAGACATCTGGAGATATCCATCTGGTTTTGGGTACTTTATGAATTGGATAGAAGAAACCTGAAACAGGTTCTGGATATACTTGGGAGAAATCAATGACACTGAGTATTTCTTGGTTCTGTTTCATGGAATCAAAGCCATCCTGCCTGGGAAGATCAGCTTTGGGTCAGAGTAGCCAAGGGCTGTGCCTGTAGAAACTTGTTAGAAATTTGAAGAAATTTTGTCATTCTTCTTTTGGACCAAGAACTGTTGTTCATTTCCCCAGGCATGATCACATGGACCTGGGCTGTTTGCAAGAGTTGACTGAGCAGTCATCTTCTCATGCCAGAACTTGTCCTGCTGTATGCCCTCTGACAGCAGTATAGTGCCATAGGTCTTAGGAAGGGAACAGTGTTTCAGAGTAGTTTGAGCGAGTTGGAGCAGTAGGGAACCTGGGTAGAGTACTTGCTATGTTATCTAGAACCTTCCCTCTTGTATGGCCAGGTAGGGCCCTGGTTCGGGGCAGTGGCAGTGGCCAAATCTGCCTGTCTCCACCTGTCTTCCCCCATTTAATTATGGTAAGTTTCATGGATATACAAAGTTGAAAAGTTATGTAAGAATAGTAAACATCATCACACTGCATTTGCTTTAGCAGATATCTACATTATTTATTCATTCATCACTCCATCTTACATTTCAAAATAAGTTTCAGACACTAATTAAATACCACTTCTGAAAATGTAGGTATATCATTAGAGTTCAATATGTTCAGTTTTTTTGTTTTTGAGATGTAATTTACATGGTGTGAAATGCAAGAATTGTTAAATGTGTCTTTGGATTTGTTTTCTGTGGTGCTTGAGATCAAATTCAGGACTTGCAGTGCTAGGCAAGCACTCTACCCCTGAGCTGCATCCTTACCCCTGAATGACTTGATAGTTACTTGCAGTTTGTCAGCGTGAAGCCTGTAATGATTTAGCATGCAGGTATCATTCCAGTAAATGTCCTGATACTTCTTCCAATGAAGTCTATTCCCTTTCTAAGAGGCACCGTTCTTTACATTCATACAAATAAAATGACATGGTAAAGAATACACATTTTAGTACAACACTTTTGAGAGAAGTGTGTGGATGGATGTAGTTTCCTTTTCTTTTCATTACTTTCATTGTTTTGAGACAAGGTCTTACCACGTAACCCAGGGTGGCCCAGGATGGCCTTGAACTCCTTATTCCTTTTCATTACTGAATACTATTCTATAAATATATCAGATTTTGTTCATTCTTCTTTGTCAGATACTTCCTTAGTAAATAGTAAATATTTTCTCTCAGCTTGTGGCTTGCTTTTTTATTTTTTTGCTCTTTTTTTTTCTTTTATTGAGTTTATTGGTACATTTTAGGTATACAGTACAATTACATTCGTTATTGGGATCTTGTACCTTTACATGATAGGTCTTGGTTCTCATTTTTCCCCTTCTCCCTGCCCTCCTTTAACCCCCCGTTCTCTTCCCCATTTACAAACACTTTATTTCCTTCTTTTCATTTTCTCATACTTTTTTCTTTTCCCTTATTATCTTTCCCCTACCCTTCCCATTTTCCCTATACCTTTAGCCCTTTTCTTCCTATTTCACATGGTCAATTATCTCATTAGGATCTTGTAGCTTGCTTATTTTCTTATTGATACCTTTTGGCAAGCAGAAGTTTATTATTGTGATGAAATATAGTTATCAGTTTCTATCTTTGTAGTTAATACTTACACTACCCTGTCTTAAAAGTATAAAATAAAAACAGTAAAAATCATGAGAATAATATAATTTTTTTTATCAAAAAAGGTATTTGTTTTATTTATTTGGCAAATCTCCTCTCCTGTAGTAGTTGCCACCTGAAATCTCTGCTCCATTTTTCAGTTGTTCATTGTGTCGCTCCAGTGTGAGCCAGAGATTTGGGCACTGGTGTTAGGCAAGTTTTGTGGTGACTGTTCTTACCTCCTTTCTGGGATTTACCCCTCACGTTTAAGTTGCTGTAATTGTGGCAAACTTGTATGTCTTAAACTTGGATTTCTAGTTGACTTCTAGCAGTCCTGAGTTCTCGCAGGCTGGTTGCTGGTTGTTGGGGTGGTGGAGCATTGCTCTCAAGTGATGATCCTAACAAAAAGGGCAGATAGCTAATCTTCTCATGCAGAAGGTTTGCTTCATTTTATGGCCATCTGTCTGTTACTCACTGTGTACATTATAGTACTGTCTTCTAACTCAAGTTTTTAATTATTATACTTAGATCATTATTATTCTTGGATGCTGGGATGATATAGTAAATCCATGGTTGTAGCTATATCAGAAATTAGCATACTTTTCCTGTGAAGCATCAGGTAGTAAATATTTGGGCTATTCTTGTTGGTCATAGGCTTTTGTTTCAATATTGATCTTTGTTGCAATACTGATCTTACAACAAAATAGTCAGCCAATGATAGGCTTATATACAAACACAGGCCTTAGGCCAGAGTTAGCTCAAAAGGTAAAATTTGCTGACCTTTGTCTCTTACATGTGCTGGGAGAATTTGGATCAGTGAATTTATTATTTCTGCCTGAATAAGTTGGGAAGCTGAATGTTCTAGGTCAGTGTGTATATGTATTTCCGAAAAGAAGTTGCTTTCACTCATCAGATATTAAATGCCTACTGTGCTTCAAGTACTGAGCATACAAATAGTGATGAATTAGAGAAAGGGTTCCTGCCTCATAAAATTTTCATTTAAAAATTGTGAGACAAATGGAGTGAAAATATTGTGTTGTGTCTAGGATTTGAATAGAGAAGAGTGTGGTTAGAAGAAATGACGGTACAGATTGCCTATGGAGAGTTTATGGGGTCAGATTCTGTTTGGCCTAACTGGCCATATCTAAGAAGTTTATAATGTACTTATTTTTTAGAATTTAGCTTCAGTCATGGTATATATGTGAAATATTTTTCTGATTGTGAACTTTCTCCCTTGTCTTTATGTTGGTGATAGGCAGACAGGTGTGGTATGTGTGTGTGTATGTGTGTGTGTGTGTGTGTGTCTGTCTCCACTGTAGCGGGCTTGCCTAAAATACCTGAGGCCCAGGGCTCAACCCCCACATTGCTTTCTCACTCCCAAAATAGTTGGTGGTAGAATTTTTTACAGGTTTACAGTAACTATCTAGAGACCATCTAACCATATTTCTTGTTTGTGAGTATTTCTATTCAGTTTTTTTCCTGATTCCAAAAAGTAGATATTAATTATTCATAAGATTTTCAGATTTCAATGATTACCTGTTCCTGTGCTTCATGGACAGTATTATTCAGTGTTGTAATTATATCTTAAATTCAGAAGGAGGTAGTAGTCCTATCTTTCTCCTAAGTAGAGAAAGGACAAAAAAGTCTGAAATTAATTGGATGTAGATAAATGGGTTTAATGAAAAAAGTCTCTAATTCCAGGGCATCTTTCTTTCCTATCCTTGTATCTTTATATGTAGATATTGTAAGCAGAGATTATAACATTATTTATTCTTTTTAACCTTTTTGTGAAAATAAATGCTTGTCTGAATAAAGGTGTGTATTTATTTAAGTAAAGTTTTCTACTCTTTTCTGTACTTGACTTACAAATGTATTTTTTCTCAAGCTTGATAAAACACTCCTTTATATAAAAGAAATTTGGTATTAATGTGAATGCTTCCTATTTTTGGTGTTCATAATTGAATTTGTTAAATTACTTGCCCTGTTTATATTTATTATGATTTGTATGCGTGCTTGATAGCTTTTACCTCTGCCCTTCTAGCTCTAGCTTTTACCTTGCTCTGGTTATAGCTAGCTAGCCTGTCTGTGCATACAAATGGACTTTGCTTGCTTCTGGTTGTGTTTAGCAGATGGGGAACATTGTCATTAGGTAAAGGAAGAAAGGGGAGAATTTAGGATATTTACTTTCTTGACTTCTTCCCTGTGATATTTCTGCATACAGCTGTATTCTTCCAGTGACATTTTCAGCTCCTCTCAGGCAGCCCTCTTTGTTTTAGTGTTGTAGTGACCCCTTTCTCCCCATTACTGCCGGTGGGTGGTGGAAGTTCTGCTGTTACTAATTGGGGAAGACTACACTCTCATTTCTGGATTTTCTTGTAGTCTACCTACTTTTTATAACAGATGCTTTGATTAACTCTTCAAATTACTCATGTGAGTGTGCCATCTGTTTCCTAAAGTAACCCTGAGCACATATACAGTACTTAAAAATAATTTAAATTCTGTCACTGGCTATTATGATTGTAATTCTAAAATGGTTTATCACTAGAATAAGGAAAAAAATTGCTCTGACAATTTCATGAATTTATTTGTTTGGCTGGTGTAATTCTATTTTAAATTCATCGATAAGGATTTTGAATAAACTATTATCAGTCTGGTTATTTACTGTTTTAGCATTATTGAGAATTCAGAAGTACCAAATGAGAACGTAAGATTGTTATATGAGGTATCTTGTAATGAGAAGTACAATGTGCTAAAGAGGAAGGAGATGGTTCTCTCCAGACCACTTTGATTCTGTCTGCAGCAGGATTGAAGGGCAGCCCAGTTTCCTGTGTTCTTAGTAAGACCTCTCCCTCCAAACCCTTGCTTATCTCATTGCGCCATAGTCTACCCTTACAGATCTCTTGAGAGACCAGGCCAAAAGTAATGTAACTATTTAGAGCTTGGTATATATACCTATTCCAGTATACTCACTTAACATGTCATTGTCCCTATGAAGTAAGTTCTGCTACTGCTTGCATTTCACATTTCAAGACACATCAGATAGTGAACAGAATTGGAAGTCAGATTTACGCTGTCTGATTGCCTAGTCCAGTCTGGCAACCACCCCAATTGTGGTAAAATTAAATTGATTATCCTTTCCTCCCAGAGAGGTGGGCAAAACAATACCGTTATGTTTTCAGCCTTTGCAAATGATGCCATTTAGGCATCATTCTTGTTTTCTAGTGTTCTTTTTGGTCTCCTGCTCCCATGTTTCTCCTTTCAATAGACCTGCTCTGTTTTATTGCAGTCGTACCAGTCATCCTTCTCATTCTAGATTTTAGCACTTTACTTAATATCTTTTTTCCCTCTAATCATTTCTTGACAGTCTCAGCATCCATGTGGATCATTCATTTAGTCTCCTGAGTCTGACTTATTTCTAATGATTCTTCACCCCATTTTAGACCTTTTGTTGATAACTACATCGCTGCTCAGATTTCAAGCATCCTGTTCTCTGACTCCCACTGATACTCCCTTCCTAGCTCATTTGCTCTACAGTAATTTTGGGATAATCAGGTCCTTCATTCTGCTAAGCCTTTTTGTCATTTTTCTTAGTTCAGCTTAGATTCCACGGTCTATTACTATAATCACTCCCTTTCAACCCCTACTGTATTCTACTTGATTAAAATCATCACTCTAGCTGCTCTGTGCCTAAACACCCAGATGAGGCTATTTCACCTTAAATATTCATGATCACAGGTCCGTAATGCTATCTGTGCCTTCTTTAGTCTCTTCACTTCCTCTACTCAAAACTTTGAAGAAAAACCACTTTATCATTTGATGGTATTTATTTTACTGATACAAAACAGAGATTTGTCTCTCATGAACAAATGTACAAGCTTAAGAGAGAACAATTTAAATACAAGCAGAAGTCAAATTTTCAGGGGCTAAAATGTGGGAGAAAGTAGGTCACAAGATATCAAAGATAATTTTCTCCATGTGTCATGAAACAGGCTTTCTGAAGTGAATCTTACTCAGTAGCAGCTTTACTAAATTTGAGGACTGTCTGTTAAAATTTTTGTTTGTTTGGTACCAGGGCTGAAACTCAAGACCTCGTGCTTGTCAGCAGGTACAGTGCCACTGAGCTAAATTTGCAGCCTAAAATTTTTGTTTTGAATTCATCCCTATAGAGATTAGAAGGGATAAAACTATAGGTAGAAAGGAAGTTTTTATCTCCTGGCCTAGATTCTGCTGAAGCACTGTTTTTCATACTTTAACCTACTTTAGAATTACATGGGAGGCTTGATAAAACAGGTTGCTGGGCTTCCTTAAGGCACTAATTTGCAAGGTCTTAGGTGGCTCCTGATAATTTATATTTCCAGAAAGTTCTTAGGTGACCCTGATTGATAAACAATTGGAGAATTGTTTATTTATTTATTTTTGGTACTGGGGATTGAACTCAGGTCCTTGCGTTTGTGAGGCAGGCGGCAGAACCACTGAGCTAAATCCCCAGCCCTGGAGAATTGTTTTTGAAAGCCACTTCACTGGAGTTAGTATTCCTACAATATGAGTTATTTTTTTCTCTTCTTCTCCCTCCCCTTTTCTCTTCCCCACCTGCTACCCTCCTCCTTCATGTTCTCACTGACACATGGTTTACTATTTTTGAAGAAAGCTTTTCTTATGGTTTATTCTATGTGTATGTAATCTATGGGAGTCTGTATTGTGATTGGGTTCTTGGTGTCATTTAAATTTTTATTTTCTATGGGACATTATGTTAGGGTTTATTTGCCATATGTAGACCGTCTTTGAAATAATTGTTGAAATGTTTTGCCTCTTTAATGGGTTGTCTTGTGTTTACAATATAGTTGATTTTTAAAAAATATATCCTGGTTTCAAGTTTTTTAAAGTTTTTAAACATTTTTTGGGGGGGCGGTACCAGGGATTAAACTCAAGACCTTGCCCTTGCAAGGCAGGTGTGGTGCCACTGAGCTAAATCCCTGGCCCAAAGACTTTTTATTAGTTGATGACTTTCCTTTTTATTTTTATTTATTTATTTTTTTGGTACAGGGGATCAAGCTCAGTACCTTGTGCTTGTGAGGCAGGCAGCGGCACCACAGAGCTAAATCCCCGATCCAGTATCTAGATTCTTAATTTTCAGCTATTGGACAAAAAAAGCAAAGGAAACAATTGTAAGCTAGAGTTGTATCTGTTTTGTATTTGTGTTTATTATTGTTATACTTGAATGATAAGTTACTTGTGATTCCAGTATTTGTTCTTTTTGGGTGTTAAAGGGCCCATGAAATTGCTACTGATGAAGTTTCTCTGTCTTACAGGTATGAGCACTAAAGTTTGTGTAGATTATGTGACTGTGTGATAGTGTTTTGTGGTTTATAGTATATGATTACCCCAAGATTCCCCTTGAAAAATTCCACATCCTCTCAAATCTTGGTTCACCACTTTTCTAAGAGCTCTTGTGTATGCTTCTTCTGCTAAAATTTTACTGCATACTGCATTATATTAATGTCAACTTAGTTCGTTCATTTTGAGTATAATTGATATTCTCATTGAAAGTAGGATTAAAATCAATAAGTATGCTTGCTGTCTGAAAGAATAATTTCCCTTTAAAATCTCATTAAGTGAAGATGTTGAATTTAACACTTTTTTGGTTTCTTCTTTTGATTCTTTCCAAAGGTTTGTAAACAGATTTGGCTAGGATTATTTGATGATAGATCTTCAGCAATTCCAGACTTCAGGGACCCACAGAAAGTGAAAGAATTTCTACAAGAAAAATATGAAAAGAAAAGATGGTGAGTGAATAGTTTTTATGTAGAGTAAAGCCACCTCAAACTACTCTGATACAGCAAAGGTAAGGAAGAGAAGCAGGCAGGAAAGAGGTGAATCTGTAGGTTCACATCTTTGACTTTTTTTGGATTTGGTTTCCAAATACTTTTATTATCTGAACTCATCTATTCGTCTGTATCTAGGAATAGGCTGTTCAATTACCAGGAGTCCTATCCTTTTGGAAAGTTAAGGATCTTTCTTATCCTTTCTGTTAGTCTCTTTACACATTTTTAGTCTTATAAATCCTCCTTTCTTTTAAAACAAAATTTTTTTTTTCCTCATTGAGTTTATTGGTACTTTTTAAATATACAGTACAGTTACATTCATCATTGGGCTCTTGTACCTTTACATGACAGAACTTGGTTCTCATTTTTTCCCCTTACCCCTGTCCTCCCTTTACCCCCTCCTTTCCTATTTACAAAAAATCCTCCTTTCTTAAAGTCTGTTCCTTTAGCAAGTATTTGAGTAGTAACTTTTTATACTAGGCACTGTGCTAAAGCTCAGGTATAGTAATCTGTGTCCACGATTGCATCTTTCATTGTCTTTGCTTAAAATACAGTGTCTCTTACTTCCCACCCAGTTTGCTACCTGGTTACGAAGGGGGCATTTATACTCCCCTAACTAAATGTACCACATTTTATGTTTTAAAAAGAAATTCTACACAGACTTACATAAAGCTAGTATGTTCCTTACAGCAGAGCCAGGACTATATCCATGGTGGGAGGCAGTATTTAACTACTGAGGGCTTGTTGTTTTTTTACCTTTTGGTACAATTTAAGTATAGTCAATTAAATTTTATTAACTCTGAATTTTTTGGTTGTTGTTTGTTTAATGCTGTTAAGCAACACTGGTGTATTTCCTTCTTAGGAGTTTAAGAAGATTGGGGAGAGAGTCAAAGATAAAGGGAATAGATACGGGGAAATAAAGTGCTGCTTGTTTCCTTAAAGAACATTTTAATCCAGGAAATGATTTGGTCCTGTGATTTGCTCTGGCTTTTGGGGAAGAGGCCTGTATTTTCATTCAGTAAGCATATTAGGTCTGACTTCTAGGCTCTGCTAGAATTTGTATTTTTTCTGTGGCCTAAAATAGGCTAATTTTTGCAAAAACAAGATTTACCAGCACTGTGTTCATCTGAACTACACTCATGGGTATAAATATAGGTAGAAATGTACCAGTACAATCAGTTTAAGAAAGAAGAAAATAACATTTAAAAAAATGAGAAAATTAAAAAATGCAAATAAAGTATTTGTAAATAAGGAAGGGAGTATTTTTTCTGTGGCCTAAAATAGGCTAATTTTTGCAAAAACAAGATTTACCAGCACTGTGTTCATCTGAACTACACTCATGGGTATAAATATAGGTAGAAATGTACCAGTACAATCAGTTTAAGAAAGAAGAAAATAACATTTAAAAAAATGAGAAAATTAAAAAATGCAAATAAAGTATTTGTAAATAAGGAAGGGAGGAGGGGGGGTGAAGGGAGGGCAGGGATAAGGGGAAAAAATGAGAACCAAGACCTGTCATGTAAAGGTACAAGATCCCAATGGTGAATGTGACTATACTATATACCTATAATATCAATAAACTCAATGATAAATGCAAATAAAGTATTTGTAAATAAGGAAGGGAGGAGGGGGGGTGAAGGGAGGGCAGGGATAAGGGGAAAAAATGAGAACCAAGACCTGTCATGTAAAGGTACAAGATCCCAATGGTGAATGTGACTATACTATATACCTATAATATCCCAATAAACTCAATGAGGAAAAAAAAGAAGAAAATATTAGAACATGGGTGATAGTAAAAAATATAGTGACAAGAATGATTCTTTTACTTTGAAAGGTATTTATTCTTTTATCATTTAGTTCTTAATTCAGCAGACTTTTCATCTTAATAGGTAAGATTGTTCACTTTGCATAGTTCTAACGTAGTTTTTGGTTTTGTCACCAATGTTACTTTTGACCTTATAAAGTTTGATTAGGACTTTGGCTTAGCTGTAGCTATAATGAGAAAAGTGAATGTAAATAATAAGTAAAAATGTGAATATGTTAATGGTAATAGGATCAAAACCACTCCTATATTTATAAAAATAATAAATTATTCATATAAGCTATAATCCAAATAACTAAAAACCAGTTATATTTGGTGTTAATTTTTCTTTCTTGAGAAACATGATAGTAGTAAGGACAGTACAAACTTCCAGGACTGAATGTTTTTAACTCCTGATCTTGCACATGTATAACATTTAATTAGAAGTGACATCTTTTTCTTTCTAGACATGAATACTATCCCAGTGTATTCTATCTAAGAGAATTCAATAAGCTGGGTGTGGTGGTGCACACCTGTGATCTCAGCACTCCAGAGGGTGAGGCAGGAGGATCCCCTTGAGTTCAAGGCAAGACTGAACTACATAGGGAGACCTTGTCTCAAAAAGCAAGACAAGGGGCCGGGGATTTAGCTCAGTGGTGCCACTGCCTGCCTCACAAGCGCAAGGTCTCGAGTTCCATCCCTGGTACCCCCAAAAAACAAGACAAAGAGTACTTATTACAGGAAACTATACTTACAGCAGTGTGGCTATGGATATTTAATGATATTCTGAGATTGTTCTTTTGGTCAGTTCTCAGAATCACATCTTAGGCATGCTTAGTCCTTTTAAGTGGAATAAGACTTTGGAGCCATAAACTTATTACTAGGTTTTATCTTGGATCAGACTTGGCAGTATTCAGAAATTTATGCCATCAGTGGAGTGTCAAGAAAGCATAACTTCTTGTATTCACTCTCATATCTTGTCATCTCTCCCATCTATTGGGGAAAAAAGTTGTGTTGCTTGTGGCTATTACATAGTTTGATAATAGCTGTCACTCTGTACCAAGTGTACTAGTGTACCAAGAACTACAAGTGTACTAGTGTACCAAGAACTACAAATGTTAACTCATTAAAAACTCCACAGCATCTTTACCACATTTTATAGATTTAAAAAATGGCAGCAGGGCTGGGGATTTAGCTCACTGGTGCCGCCACATGCCTCTCAAATGTAAGGTCCTGAGTTTGATCCCTGGTACAAAAAAAAGAAAGAAAGAATGAAAGCATAGAGTTGTAGTAATTTGTTCAGATTTCATAGCCATCGAGTAGTGAAACAGGTTTGAACTCTTTCTCTTGGGAATTGTTACTCTTAACTATGTTTTCCTACTTTCCTCACCTATTTGATACAAGGTATGGGGAAGAGAATAGGAATAAACTCAGAATTACAAAACTCTTTTTAAGGGATGGGGGTAGGCAGGGTTTCCCTGTGTAGTTCAGACTGGCTTTGAACTCACTTCGTATCCCATGCTAGCTTGGAAATCTCAGCAGTCCTCCTGCCTCAGCCTCCTGAGTGCTAGGATTTTAGGCATGTGTCACCATGCCCTGATTGAATTACAAAACAAGTAATCGTGACTAGCATTGCTGATATTTGGGCATTATCTTCTCAACTTCCTCTTTTTTCTTCCTTCAGGCCCCTCTTCCCATGATTTCCTATTTATACATGACTGGGATAAAACCTGGAAAGACCTATGAAGTCAGATGGCATCTTTCCATGTCAAAGCAGCACAGCTGTGCAGTAGTATACAGATTTTGTTTTCTTGAGGCATGATCTCAGAAGCTAGTCCATCTTGGCCTCAAACTCCCACAACCCCCTCCCCTCTGCATGTACTACTATGCCTGGCTCCAGTATACATAGATTTTAGTGTAGTCTTTTTTTCTTCTAGTAGATGTTTGATTTGCTTCTGTCTTTTAAATTATAATGATTCTATGGTAATATATATATGTACCTGTTAGTTATGTGTACTTGTCCAGTTAATCTCTAAGGATAAGATTTTGGAAGTATGGTAGTACATGTAGGGCACAGCATACATTTCGGTAACAGCAACAGAAAATTTACAAAGTTCACACACAGATTAAAGATGATAGATGGGGGATTTAGCTCAGTGGTGCTGCTGCCTGCCTTGAAAGTGCAAGATCTCAAGTTCGATCCCCAGTACCAAAAAAGAAAAAAGATGGCAATACTTTAATTTGCATTTTATCACATTATTAAGTGTTTACATCTGTGTTTCCTTTTGTGAATTGATTTTGTCCATTTTTAAAGTGAAGTGAAGTTGTTGATCTTGTTAGATTTGTAATAGGCCTATATATTTTAGGTTGTCATCATCATAAATTCTTTGTCCAAATGTTACGATTTTAGGATAATTTCATTTAAAAAATTTACAGTATAGTATTAACTTGTGATGGTTAATTATAGGTCTTTTGTTTGAATAAAAGCAGCTGTGTTGTATTTTATCATCTTTGAAAAACCACAAGTAAATAAGTAAACCATAAGTACATAACTAGAAAACAGTAAATGTTCTAGTTTTTATTTAACCTTTCTTTGAATGTTTTGATTAAATGTAGTTTAAGCTCTCAGTTCTGAGTTTTCAAATAAGATTAATGTTGAAACAGTTTTATACAAAATTAGAACTGAGCTGACTGCCTCTCCTGACTTTTACGTGTTTCAGGTATGTCCCACCAGAACAGGCCAAGGTTGTGGCATCAGTTCATGCGTCTATTTCAGGGTCGTCTGCCAGTAGCACAAGCAGCACACCTGAGGTCAAACCACTGAAATCTCTTTTAGGAGATTCTGCACCAGCACTGCACTTAAATAAGGGCACCCCTAGTCAGGTGAGTAGTCTCTAAGTCTTTGTAGGGAATGAGTAGGGAAGGAAGATGGAGTTCCAAGATTTTGGTAATTCTTTAAGACAGTGACATAAGGTTGACGACAGTGGCCTTATATCCTAATGATTTATAACACATTAAAATGTTAAGTGGTAGAAATGTGTGTACAGTACTTTGTTCCTTTTATGATTGCTTTGATTTCTCTGCAGCTTTATAAGGGTGTACAGGAACATCGCTTAGGCTGTCTCTGTCATACAGACTGCAGTTAGTGAAACATGAATCCGTGGTGACTTTCAGAGCAGTAGAGCCTCTGATGTTCTTTAACAGGAAGTAGTGACATTTTCCCACATGCCTGATGATATGGCATATTTATTACTGAAATTTAGTGGCTTTGCATTATATCTTATTCTGAAAATCTAAAGTCTTTTTATAAGTTGGTAACTAGAGTTCTCTACTTCACTGTAGTTGATGGAGCTATGACATCTGTTTTTGTGTGCCATTATAGCCTCTATCTTATATATGAATGGATCTAAAGCATAGTGCTGTAGATTAAATCCTACCCGTTTGTAGTGCATCTAGGGCTTCTGAGTAATTATTTTTTTCTCATAAAAGTCTGAGTGTAAAAAATAAAGAGGAGTGAAGCCAGTACACTATAACTATGTATGAATGTGTTTAAAGTTTGTGGATTGGAGATAGTTCTATATAAAAGTTCAGAAGATCTGACTGGAAAATCTTTATAGTTATGTGGTTTATAGTCCCCAGTTGTAGGTCGCTCCCAAGGGCAGCAGCAGGAAAAGAAGCAGTTTGACCTTTTGAGTGATCTTGGCTCAGACATCTTTGCTGCTCCAGCTCCTCAGTCAACAGCCACAGCCAATTTTGCTAACTTTGCACATTTCAACAGTCACGCAGGTATGTGTCTTTTCTCAATAGCTCTAGCCTGAGATGTGTATAGAACAGCAAGAAACATCCAATCTTTATTAAGTTAGGTATCAGTAAGCATGTTTGATTGAGGCTTTTTGGTCATCCCTAAATGTTGAAGTGTAATACGTAACTGTATCTGTGTTGCTTCCTGATCACATAAGGGATTGTATGTAATGTTGAGATACTAATGTGACCTCTTTTCATGGAAAAATGGGACTTTATATATTTTTCTCTTTTACTGTGGCAAATGATAACTATTCAAAAGTAAATGGATAGCCAGGTGTGGTGGCTCACGCCTGTAATCCCAGCACTCGGGAGGCTGAGGCAGGAGGATCGCTGTGAGTTCGAGACCAGCCTGAGCTACATAGTGAGTTCCAGGTCAGTCTCAACTACATAGTGAGACCCTGTCTCAAAAAAACAAACAAACAAAAAAAACCCCCCAAAACAAAAGTAAATGGATAGTATAACCTTATGTATTGTAATGACTCATAGCAAATCTTATTTCATTCATGTTATTTTGTTTTTTGTTTTTTGTTTGTTTGTTTTTGAGACAGGGTCTCACTGTGTAAGTTGAGACTGACCTGGAACTCATTATGTAACCCAGGGTGGTCTCGAACTCGGTGATCCTCTTGCCTCAGCCTCCTGAGTGCTGGGATTACAGGCGTGCGCCACCATGCCCAGCTTTGTTCATGTTATTTTGAAGCAAATTTTAGACACACTACTTTTGCCCATATATATGATATCTGTAAAACAGGACTTTTTGTTTAACATCACAGGATTATTGCCCTAAACAGCAGTAACAATTTGATAGTTTTTGAAATTTGCATCCTAGTCCATTTTTTTTGTTTATATACCACACATATTATCTGTATGTTTGTACATACATGCTTTCACACACACACACTCATACACACACACACACACACACACGCACCTCTACATCTCTACAGTTTGAATTAGATTTTAAATAAGGTGCACATATTGCAATTGTGAGCATTGTCTCTTGAGTCTCTTAATCTATAAATTCTTTATCTTTTTTTCTCTGTAATTTGTTAAAGAAAGTGGATTATTCTGCAACATTTGCACTAGTCTGAGTTGATTACACCAATGTGATCCCGTTTAACAAGTTTCTCTTATTAACTGATTGAATCTAGAGACTTGATCAGATCCAGCTTCTTATATGTGAAGGAAGTGGCTAGGTGATATACTACTTAGGGTTTAAGGCACAAGATTTTGGGTTATCTCTTTGTAGTGTTAACTTTGATAGGCACTGCCTGATTCTATTATGCAAAATAATTTTAAATCTGTCGTCCACTGTTTATATTGCATTTATATTAGAAGCATTATATTAAAAGTATAAATGGAGTCTGTTTTGGAGGCCAGTAAGCATTGGTATGTGCATCATAGAGAGTGTACCCATCTCTGTGCAAGTGTTTCAGTACACCTCAGACCAAATGTAAGATGCTAACGTAGGAATTGATTTAGTCATTTTATAGTTTTATTTGGTAATTTGAAATTTTGCTTTGTATTATTTGACATGAGCATGTAAGTTATTAGCTGAAACTGCTTGTTTCTAACTTTAATTGTAGACAAGAATTTGAGACCTTATCTTTCTAAAATATATATTTCATAATTTTATGAGTATAGCAGAAGCTTGCTATTAGAATTGATTTCTTATATCTAAAACCCTATTTCTAGGGGCTGGGAATTTAGCTCAGTAGTGCTGCCACCTGTCTCACTGAACAAGGTCCTGAGTTCAATTCCCAGTACCAAAAAAAGGCAAACAAAACAAAACAAAACCCCGACTTCTATGTGGCAGTAGATCAGAACACCTCGTGTAGAAAGAGTACCATTGTTTCACATCTCATAATCAATTACAGTTTACAAGTTCTGTAATAAAATAACACAGATGAATCATACAATGAGATGTGAAAAATGAAAATAGGGTTTTAGAATTACTAAATATATTGATTTTTCTCAAAGAGGAACAAGAAATCTTGTTTATTTAGTAGGAAATTCTCTTTTTAAATGTTGATAATTGATGAAAATGTTTTAATACTTGTAATGTGAAATAAAGTGTATATGTTAAATGAACTTGGTATGGTCTTTCAGTTTGTATCCTGTAGTTTATCTTTTTTCATGAGCACCCATTTGTAATTGAAGAAGAAATATAAATGCTAGCAAGATTCAAGCTTATTAGTTTGATACCTTAAATTCTAGACTAAAGTGATTCCTTTCTACTCTTAGAAACAAGATTATTTAAGAAACATCTTTATTACTTTGTAATTTTGTTTAATTTGGATTTCTTTGCTCAGAGTTTGCTTGAGAAATCAGATAGTAATTTTTGTATTATTAAATTTATGTTTAATTTCCAAAGTTAGATTCCTCAGCATTTATACCAGTTATTGAAAATTGTAGATTCAGTACCTAGAAATAAAAATGGGTTCAAGTACTACAAAATCTTGTTTTGCCATATTGAATAGGTATTTTAGGCAGAATTTGGAAAATATAATATTACATAAAAATGAGCTTGCCTCACAAAAATATTTTACTATGAACTGATTTGTTCTCACACATACAACTAAGATGTTCAAAAGCACAACTTGCCTTTTGAAATAACCCAGTATATTTGAGAACCTCCTATACTAAGTTTTCTAGTTA
Organism: Fukomys damarensis; assembly: GCF_012274545.1. Taxonomy (NCBI): domain Eukaryota; kingdom Metazoa; phylum Chordata; class Mammalia; order Rodentia; family Bathyergidae; genus Fukomys; species Fukomys damarensis. The sequence goes on from NW_022900928.1 coordinate 126,355,383, forward strand.
GATGCTATATATATATATATATATATATATATA
>NW_022900928.1:126355648-126388670 GCF_012274545.1 Fukomys damarensis
ATTGCAATATATATATATTGCATGTTTTGGTTTATACCTTATTTATCTTCTAGTTAAACTTTTCTTCTTAGCCTGGAGTTTCAGAGCCCTTAAAGAATTCTTATTTTTTCGGAAGTTACAGAATTATAAGGGTGGATTTGCATGTAGAGGCTCTGAATGCTCTTGTTTTGGTAGTGAGAAAACTAGGAAGAGTAGAGCAATTTAAGGACTTTTTCATGCTCTTCAGTTACCTACATTATGATGGAATTTTCTTTAGTTTTATTATTTATTTATTTAATTTTTTTGGAGACAGGATCTCACCATGTAGTTCAGGCTGGTCTTGAACTCACTGTGTAGCCCAGACTGGTCTTGAAGTCCTGGTGATCCTCCTGCATCAGCCTCTTGAATTGTGGGATTGCAGTCATGTGCCACCACACCCAGCTAGGATACAATTGTTTGATTCTCAGCCCAGATTCCTTTTTATTAATCTATACTTGGTTATTGGTGTTACCAGTCATATGAAAGGGTGACAGTGTTTAAACTGGTATTATATTTGATCTTCTGTAGATACTTTTCATTAAATTTATATTTTTAGTTTTGTTTTCTGAAAGTAAATTTTCAGCCTATAAAGAAATTGAGCTTTTGTCATATTAAGCAAAAAGAGTAACAAAAGATTTCAGAGCATCCAGAAAATACAGAATTTATATCATTATGCAATATGAAAGCTTTTAACTTAGGAACTTCCTTTGTAGTATTTGAGAGAGGGGTAAAATGCATGAAAAAAGGTTTTCAGTGAAGCTTGATGTACAAAGGGGCAGTCTTCATTTCAGAACACCAGAAAGAAAGTGGCACAGTTAGGTACCTCATAAAAGGGGGTCTATGTGAGGTAAATTTCCCACTGACTGTTATACCTATTCAGATATATACATTATGGTAATCCTATAAAATGCTTTAAGTTTTCCCAATTTTCTTCTTAAAATAAGGTTTAACATGTTGATTTGTTAGTGGAAGAATTTTTTGTTTGGTAGTTTTTTTGCTTGTCACATATTCATTGCAAAAGTGCTATAAATTTGGGCAAATGTAAAATTGTACTGATTTGAAATGTTACTACTTAAGATGTAGATTAAAAATGCAGATCTTGTTATGTATATAATATACCGCGCTGAGTATAAGAAAACTTGGCAGATGAAAGTAGAACTGGGATTATTAATGTATTTTCTTTGGTATAGGACTGAACATTTTAAATGGTTACTAATGTTTACATTATATTCTATCATATATTTAATGCAAAATATATTTAAGTAATCCCTTATTGGTGGTCATTTGAATTTCTAACATTTTTACTCTGAAAAACATAGTCTAGATTTTTAGATATGACAGTGCTTATTTGCAAAGTTATTTCTTTACAAGTGCTTATTAAATTAGAATTGCCTGCAAAAGATTTACTGTATTTACAACATCTAACCTTCCTCATCCTTTGGACATGCTTTTCATTCTTTCCACAAGCATTCCCTTTGTAGCATGCAGAATTTTTCTTATTTGCATTATGTCATCTCATAAACTCTTATCCAGCATCTATTTTGGCCTTCAGTAAAGTTTTGATTTTTTTAAACTTATTTAAAATTTAGTGAAGTCTGGAATTTTGCACTTGGGTTGAGAACAGTTGCAAAATACATCTTGATTTTTTTTTTTTAACTGAATGTTATAATTGCTACTGGCTCTCATTGTTTCTTTAATTGTTGGCACGAGTTTAAAATAGCAGGCTTCTAATAGAATGTGAATATCTACAGTTTGGTGATCATAAGCTTATACGTTGTTTTTTTTGTTTTTCATTTTCATGTGCCCATATTTGTTAACTTTTTAAAAACTGTATTTTAGATATTTAGATTTTATTCTTTGGATTCACATAATGAAGTATCAGTTTAAATCACTGAATTTTCCAGAATGTATCCCATGTTTGTTTACTGTGCTGTAGCTTATATATTGATTGATTGCTCTCTGTTCACTTTCCTTATGTTAATATAGTCACGTTTTAGTACTATTTTTGAGGCCATTAAAGGGTACTGTGTACAAATCTGTCATTTCACAAAGTGTGTCTGAGGAAATTTCTGGATACCCTTTGTAAATATAATTGCGTTAAATGCTTGTAGTATATTTAAAATCTGATTTCTACATGATCTCTGTAATGAGTTGTGATACACCAACACTTCATAAAAGTCATAAATTCATTTGTCATGTATTTTCATTTATAGTTTTCATATTCATTAACGTCTGTTGTTCCTTACCATTTACAGCTCAGAATTCTACAAATGCAGATTTTGCAAACTTTGATGCATTTGGACAGTCTAGTGGTTCGAGTAATTTTGGAGGTTTCCCCACAGCAAGTCACTCTCCTTTTCAGCCCCAAACTACAGGTAGAGCTTCTCCAGCATTATGCTTAAGTATTTATTTTAAGAAATAAAACTCTGTAGATATAGTTTTGAAAAATTCATTACCTGATTTTAAAATAGTTCTGTCTTACAAAGCTCTGGGGAAACCTGAAATCACCACACACACACACACACACACACACACACACACACACACACACTTTTAAAATTTTTTCCCCCCATGTTCATTTTTCTGAATTCTTTGGTATGTTGTCTAATTTACAACATTCATTCTCCTTTTCCTGTACATGAACCTTCTTAAATCTTACATGCATAAAGACATTAAAGTACTAAATATGGTTTAGGATCATGAAGCATATTGATTTAAGGCTGTTAGATCTTTGAATAAGGAAAGATAAGTAGACAATTAGTTGCCTCCATATAACTAAAAATAGAAGTAACTCTAAGAACAGCAGCTTGAAGAAGGTTATAAATGTATTTAGTCAGGAGTAGATAATCACTTTAATCAAATGTGGAAATAGTTTTCTGTGCAGGAATTGGTCTTTATACATTGAATACTATCCCACAAACTGTACATACTGTTTTCAGAAACTCTTTGAACCCTTATTTAGTTCATTGGCTGATTACTTTTTCTTTTTTTTTTTTTTTTCACCTTTTAACTGTGTGTATGTATTGTCTCAAAACCTTTTCTTTCAATTTTCTTTTTTCTTTAACTTTCATCATTTACATAATTTCTGGCTGTCCAGCATTTAGAATACTTTCATCTAGCTGCAGTTTTGGTGAATTTACTTCAGCTTTTCCTCTCCAGGCAACCCACAGTAAGTTCTGTTGTCATGTAGGCATCTTTGACTGATTTTTATGTTTTACGTTGTATTTTGTGGATTTTAATTGAAACAACCAGAATTTAATTCCTGAATTTTATCGGTATGTTTATTTTGGAATGTTTAAAGGACTGACTGATAAAAGTGTTTATGTTTTTTGCAGAGAATTATCTTCGTTCTGTCTTTAAAATACCCCTCAGTGTATTTTGCTGTCACCTTTACATATAGTATATATATATTAAAAAAAATTTATACACACACACACACAATTTTGATTGATGAAGGTATGATTTAGGGTTAAAGAACTAGTATATCTCAAACATCAAGTATCAAAAGCTCATAATGCAATGTACTGGCATTAGTTGTTTGTTAGTGTTTTAGGAGAGTCTCTAGATGTGCCTTAAAAGAGTTAGCAGGATAGACATACTGTATCATTAATGATACACATAGGTTACACAGAGTGTATCATTACCATGGTGACCATTAAGTGCATTGTTCTTTATCAAGTCAAAAATTGCTATGATAGTCTGTATTTTTATGACTAGAACTAAATGATAGCGCATAATTTTACCATGAACGCATATTACTCAATGCACATTAAATTATTTTGTAGAATTAAGAAACAGCTTTTCAAGTGAAATAAGTCTAAAGCTCATGGATTATCTTTTATAAATTGTGATGAAAATAATGCATTTTAACCATTGTTAATCCCCAGCAGTGGGGTTAATCTAAACCATGTGTCCATGGAACATCATCCATGTGAAAGAGTTTGCATCTTGTTTATATAGTGTCTTGAAGAACTAGTGAAGAGCATAGTATGTAGTTGGATTGTTTTATGGATAACTGAATTTTTACCACGTGTCATGGAGTTAGCCTCCCCTTCCCTATTATATTCTTTATCGTAAGCCAGATATTATTTTATATATTGCTTAGTGTCACAAATTATATAAAAAATCACATTTAAATGATTAAAGTTGAGTGCCATTTACTAGTCATTGATTTTTGGGAAATACAGATTATAAAATCATATATAAATATATATCCTACAATGCTTATGGAACACTTAATTTAGGAAGAAGTGATGAGTAGTCTTCCAAAAAGTATTGGGAAAAGTCCATGAATTTCAAGTGTTCTGTTTATTCTGTTACAGGTGGAAGTGCTGGATCAGTAAATGCTAATTTTGCTCATTTTGATAACTTCCCCAAATCCTCCAGTGCTGATTTTGGAACCTTCAATACTTCCCAGAGTCATCAGACAGCATCAGCTGTTAGTAAAGTTTCAACAAACAAACCTGGGTTACAGACAGCGGACAAATATGCAGCACTTGCTAATTTAGATAATATCTTCAGTGCTGGGCAAGGTATCAAGCTTTAAACAAAACATGCAAATTTACATAATAAGCGGTGCTTCAAAATTGGTACATTTACTAACATCTGAGAATGTTTTACTTTCCTGAGTTGTGTAGAAATTGTATCTACATTTTGAGTCAGATAGTCACTTGATATTTTTGGTCCTCAATCAGCTGTAAAACTGAAGGTATCGAAATTAATCTGTAAATTTTTGGTTTTTTAAATTTAATTTGAAACAGAGTGTTGCTATATAGTTTAGGCTTGATTTCACGCTGGAGCCCTGGCTGGCTCCAAATTTGAGTCAGTCCTTCTGTCTCAGCCTCCCAAGAGCTGGGATTATATATGTGTGTGCTGCCATGCCCGCCTAAACATCTCTTTTTTAAAAGGAAATATTTGAAAACATTTTTATTTTGTCCTAGAGAATATTCTTTATTCTGTGGCCATAAAGTATGAGTAGATTTCATTAACAGAGATTAATGGGAGGATTATTTGGTGGTTTCTGTAATGTATTCAGTTTGAACCATTTTCTGTTAGTACTTTGATATTTAAGTCTTTATACTGCAGTTTTATACCAAGTTTTGGTCTTAAGGTCAGTATTTTGCATCTAAAAATGTATAGTGCAAGGATCTAGTAGTGCTGGCCTGGATTCTGTAGCCTGATCTCTGAGCCCGTTTTTGTCTCCAAAATGAAAATGAGAATAGCACTGAATTCATGGAGCTGGGTTTTATGTATTGTTGGCTGTGTGATGCTAGAGTAGTGCCTGACATGCGACAAAAGCTTAGTAAGTGCTATTATAATTGTTTCTAATGTTTTCGTGGAAAACCCTAGGAAAATGATAATACTAATAGGTTGTTCACATTTGGTCCAGCATTTTGAGTTTATGTTTACTTCAGTGAAATCCATTTGTCTTGGATTTAAGAATTTCTTCTTTATAGTCTAGATATATTATGACTATTATTCTAGACAGGCTCTTAGATATGGTTACGAAAATAGTAATTGTGTTTTCACTATAGTGATTTATATAGGAACTAATCTTGTCCAGTATTTTAAATTATTTAGTAAAGTCTGGAATCCAGTTTAATTTTTTAGCTCTAAAGGTTTTAAGTTTACCTCTGTTTGTTGCACATGTGGTTGATAAGCTGAAGGTTTTGATAAAATTTTTGCTTTTTGATTATTTGTTTGCAGGAGGTGATCAAGGGAGTGGTTTTGGGGCCACAGGGAAAGCTCCTGTCGGTTCTGTGGTTTCAGTTCCCAGTCAGTCAAGTGCATCTTCAGACAAGTACGCGGCCCTGGCCGAATTAGACAGTGTGTTTAGCTCTGCAGCCACCTCCAGTAATGCATATACTTCCACTAGTAATGCTAGCAGGTACTTTGTCTTGGTATTGCTGCTTTGTGTTTATCTTTTAATGTTTTCCAACTCTGAATAACTCTTAAATAACTATGTGGGGGATGTAATTTTAAAATAGAGTAGTTTTTGTAATCTGAGGAAATCAAGTTTAATTTGCTAGTAAAAATGGAATCCTTGAGTAATTGACATAATTTTATTCATCAGAAATTTTGTTACTATAATCTTTGAATGCTAAAGTGTAATTAAGAGAGTATATGTGCTTTTTTTTTTTTTTTTTTTTTTTCCTGTACTGGGGGTCAAACTCTGGCCCTTGCGAGGCAGGCAGCGGAACCATTGAGCTATATCCCCGGCCCCAGGTGCACGTCTTTTAATAGACAATTATATACAGATTGAACTCAGCAGATAATCCAATTAATAGTCAGATTATGTACTTTGAAGGTACAGTTTTCAAAAGTCTTAGTTTTTAGAATTCTTTCCACCACAACCCATTATTAATTCTACCTCTTCAAATGTCCTGCTGATATTAATAAACAGACGCTTTTTATTATATTCATACATATAACACATACAAAAGCATTTTTTTTTTGTTCAGCTGTGTGTCTTTGTAAGACCACTTGTTCTTCATATACTTTAATCAAAACAAATCCCAGGCATATTGATCTTCTGTTAAATCAGCCATTAAAAGGATTTGCAGAAATAATAAAACAATGCTAGCCTTCTCTTTAAGTTCCTTTTGTTTTCATAGTCTAGATATTTCATAATACAAGTGATATATTAGCTGTATTTAAATCTGACGAATATTTTAAAAAATTCTTGACTTTAATTTCTTTGTGACACAGATTGACAAATATAACACACATAAAATAAGTTGTTGTTAGGTCTCTAATTTTTCTGAATGTAGACATATCCTGAGACTTGCAATGTAAGAACTGTCAAAATACATGATATGTGTAGTTTTTCCACATTTTATGGCTATCTGGTAGGCAGATTACTTTTTTTTTTTTTAATATTGACTCTTTAAATATTTGTTTTCAGCAATGTTTTTGGAACAGTGCCAGTGGGTGCTTCAGCCCAGACTCAGCCTGCTTCTTCAAGTGTGCCTGCCCCATTTGGAGGTATGTGCTGCATGTGTCTTTTCTGTCTAGGTATTGGTTTTATAGGAAATACATAGCAGCATTTTCTTCAATAGACTAATGGAACTATAGCCTTTTTAATTATAAACTATTGCATTAATTTATTAACAAAAAGGTTGTGTTTTTTGCCTTCATAAATATAATAATTACTTTGAAATCTTAAATACAAAATATATTAGGATTTTATAATATCTTTTCTAATTTTTTAAAGCTACGCCTTCCACAAATCCATTTGTTGCTGCTGGTGGTCCTTCTGTGGCATCTTCTACAAATCCATTTCAGGCCAATGCCAGAGGAGCAACAGGTAAGAAAAAAACTCAGATTTGGGGATACTAAATGGAAGGTTTTTTTTTTTTTTTTTTTTTTTAATGAGAAAGACATCATATGAACACTACCAGAAAATCAAATCTTTTTTTCTGCAAAGGACTGGAAAACGTACACAAGAGTTTGCCCAGAAAGACAAAGACTAACTGAAAATTTATAAAATTCTATAATTTAACAGTTGGGAGACCTTAGAGATACTGTCCACTTTCCATTCTTCTGGTCAGAGCTTTTATTTTTCAGGTAAGGAAGCCCAAATGTGGAAATACTTCCATGGGCTCACATAGCTAATTTATAGCAAAAGAAGAGCTTCAACAAAGTAATTTTGACTTATTTTGTGGTCTGGTTCCAGAATTACTTGCTATAAGTCAATTCAATATTTTTCCTGCCTGGAACTCTCTGTAGCATAGATTGGCTTGAACCTGAGACCTTTCTCCTGTTTAAGCCTCCCAAGTGATGGAATTATGGATGTGTGCCACCTTGCCTAGCTTTAAATCATTCATTCCTAATAGAACTTGATTATGAGTATTTTTCCCCCCATAAGACTGTATCAGATAATGGACTTTGTTACATGAATTACAATTAAGTCTTACTCTAGTGCATCTTTTCCAGGTGTTCATGTATTTTAAACTGTGGGAGCCTTATTCAGTTATGATACAATATTTGAATATGTTTTTTGATGATTTTTTTTTTTCCCATTAACTACCTTCCCACCCCAACTACCCTGTTTTCTTGTTTGATTTGTACCCAACCTAGTCACATCTTTCATTCGGTGCTTAGAGTTTTATTCCATTATGCTGAGCACCAGAGCTCTTTGCCATTGTCTTGGGATGTCAGTAAGTTCAGGTAGTATGACTGAATAGCCATTGGATCTAGAGTTTCTCTCCCCGGCACCCCCAATATCTCAGGCTCTTACTATGTAGTCCAGGCTGGTCTTGACCTGACTGTGTAGCCCAGGCTGGCCTTGAACTTGTGGCAGTCCTTCTCCTTGGCTTCCCAAGTGCTGGTTTTACAGGTGTGTGCCACCATGCCTATCAATCTGTTTTTTTTTTTAAGCTTATTTTATGTGTGAGTGTCCCAGTACTTTTAGAATCAAAGCTTTAGCCCCATTGATAGCAAATATTGATAGCAAATCTGGAGAAGATTAGGTACTTCTAACATAAAATAAGTCATTAAGAATTAGTAACTATTAGTAAATCTCTTTGTTACTGGCAAAAATAGAAGTTTGAGTAACTATGTTGTCTCTTATATAAATGTCTTTTCTCACAATTTGTTACTAATATGAAGCCTATTCAATAACTTTTTGAATTGCACATCGAATTTAATTTTTTACTCTTGGTTTAATTCAAGTACTGTATACCTAATGAGTGATTGTTTTAAATTTTGTGCTTTGCATATTTGTTAATTCAGGTATATCTGCTTTAAATTTCTATTTGTATTTTCTTTATGAGTGTGGTATATGTGATGTTTCTGATTCTTGGCATATTATTTTGACTTAGTGGAATGAATTTGTAAAATGTCTCATGTCATGACAGGACCTTATACATTGTCTCATTTAATCTTCCCAATTCTCCTCAAATAAATGTCTCAGTTACTGTGTGAAAGTCACAGAACCTGAGACTGAAAAAAGTAAAGAGGTATATTTTAAGTAGTCAGCCAAACTTTTGTTCAAGTCCTGATTTAGTATTCATTTGGTGGGTGGTCCTATGAAAGCTTCTTGTATTTCATTAATGAATGGGCTAAGGATGACGCAAAAGGTCCTAACATTTGTTGTGTTAAAGTTGTTTGCAGCATACAGTTGAAAAATTGTTCAGATCCTAACCCCATTTAATAACTGAATAGTAGAAACTCCCATTATACTATGACTGAGGTTGTATTAACTTCTCTGAGCCTTATCTCTGTCATCATTTGTAGAATGTGAGCAGTATTCTCTACTTGGGAGGATTGGTTTGAATTCAAATGATGCATAACACCCTGTGTGTTTTTGCATTACATTATGTATTTGAAAAATTATACTTACATTCTTTTCTCATGACTGTATCTGAGTTGGTTCTGTCATTAAAATTAAGCACTCTTTTGCTTATTTTATTTACAGCATGAGAGTCTTAATAGTTAAGGTTCTACATAGGATATAAAATTATAAAATGTGCATATGATATAAATTAATTTTAATATTAGCAAAGTTATATTAGATAAATCTATGCCACACATTTATTTGTGGATGAATATTTTTAACATCATAAGCCAGTTTGGATTTATCACATTGATAATCTTTATTAGGTTATTGATAAATTGACTAAAACAAATGTTAGTTGTGTATGTTTCTATTGAAGCTGACAGGTAAGCAGTACTTTGACAAATACTTAGGAATTTCCAATGCTTTATACTATGAAAATTAATATTCTTTAGGAATTATTTGTTATCTTTAAATGAGTTAATTCTAATATTACAACATTTTGAGGTGGCTTTGGCAAGAGCATCTTGCATGATAATTCTATGTGAAATTTGAAAAGTTCTACCAGTTGAAATTTCATTTTTTAAATAACACATTTTAATCTTTTTTTTTAATTTATAAAATGTTGGAAATTTAAATTTCTTTTAACATATAGGAACTTTGTTTAAAAAATTTACCTATATGGCTTAAGACCTTTTTAATTTTAGGATTCTGTGATATTTACAATTATTTTTCCAAAGTCATTAAATCTTAGTAATAATGTTCAGTAATTAGAAAATTTCTATTACAGATTATTCTCATTTCACCAATGAATGCATTACCTTTGTCCCTCCTTTGTTTTAAAGAATGAACAAATGGCTTTAGAGATTTTTTTTTTTTTTTGGAGGAAATAAAAGAAAAAGCTTATAAAACTGTAAAGCTGAGAGATTGACCTAGATGCTGCATCTTTTTTTTTTTTTTAATCTTGTAGGAAAAAACTCATTTGCAAGAGTGGTAATTTGGCTTTCGGGATCAAAGTTAAGTAGTAGCTAACCTGATATTAATACCCAGGATGCTTCTCAACTAATGCTGATTTCTATTCCAGCTTGATTTTGTATTTATGAAACATACACATACCAGTATTACATCTTATTCCTTGTTTATGTCTAAATATTCAGTAGGCCCACTTCCCACTCTGGAAATGAAAATTAATGCAAAAACAAACAAAAAAAGAAAGTTGAGAAACAAAGGGAAAATCTAAGAAGAAAGTTATACTGGACTGCATAGGATGTATTTTTATTTATAGGGAAATAAAGCACTTGTATTCAGAAAATTCAGTAATTCCTTATAGCTCAATAATAAAAGTATTATGCACATTAAAACATAGGCAAAACATTTGAATGAACATTTCTCCAAGAAGGTGTAGAGATGATCAGTGAGCATACAAATAGATGTATAGCCTCAGTAGGTAGGGGGATGCAAATCAAAACCACTATAGTGCCACTTTTTATCTACTGGGTTACTGTAATGAGCATTAATGAGGAAATAAAGTGATTACTTGTGGGAATGTAAAATGGAGAAATGTCTGTGGAAAATGGTTTGACCATTCCTTGAAAGAGTTAAGAAACTTATCTCTGATTTCTATTAGAAATATATTCAAGAGGAATGGAAACATAAATCTGCACAAAAATTCATGCACAAATGTTCATAGCTGCATGATTCCTAATAGCCAAAAGTGAAAGCAACCCACATATCATCCAGTGACAAAACAAGATGTTGAATGGGTATACATTGGAATATTTTTTGATAATAAATACTAATGTAGTTCTTACATGTGCTATCCAATATGGATAAACCTTGAAAAACCTTATTCTAAGTAAAATAGGCTAATTGCAAAAGGTCACACATGTGTGGTTCTATTTGTATGAAGTGCTCAGAATAGGCCAAAGTTTACAGAGACAGAAAACTGACGAGTGGCTGCTGGGGTTGAGGTGTAGTGGGCATTATGGGGAGTAACAGCTCACAGGTGTGGAGTTTCTTTTAGAAGGGATAAAAGTGATCTAACACTTGATTGTGATAAAAGTTGTGCAACTCTGATTGTATAAGAAATCTTGAATTCTGTACTTTTGAGGGACAAATTTGTCTGAGACCCCAGAACTTCAGGCCATGGTAGAGGGCAGTATTTTTATGCCAGAGTTAATATAATGGTTAATATCGGTTAACTGTTACTGTTTTTCTTATATTCCTGTCCATATTTTATGAAATTTTGTGCCTGAACACATACCAGAAATACTGGAATAACCACAATTAACTGGTATTATTAATATAGGACTTTTCAAAACCTTTAGACTGCTTCAAGAGGAGATAAATGTAAAATGACCAAACTTGTTTATTTTTGTAGAATTCAGAGCACAGTATGAATAGGTCTTTATAAATTGTCAAGAAAAAGTATTCTTTGAATATTTACTATACAGCACTTAATTCACTTATATATTTAATCTTATAGCAGCTTTGTTGAAGTGCGAGGTTTTATTACCCCGTCCTCCTGCCCCTCCTTCACTTGGCAAATGAGGAGACTCAGGCTTATAGCCATTGAATAACATCGTGCAGCTAGAAGGTGGCAGAACCAAGATTCAAAAGCACCTTGTCTCTCAGTCACTGTTTTCTCAGATTTATGCTAGTCTTAAAAGTATTCTCATTGCAAATACATAGAAACCATCCACCCCACATTTTAAAATAAAAAGTTTAAGTACATAACAGTCCACGTTTGTCTTCTCTTAATCGTGTGTGTAACTTCTGTCCTCAAACACGCCAGGTAAGATGTGTCCAAGCTGCAGTGTTCTTTTTTCTCCTGTTCACCCTTATATTTCAAGCTGAAAGTGTTCCACTTTTCTTTCTAATGAACTATATTTAAATAATTTTCCCCTCATGATACTTAGTGCACTAATTTATCTTTTTAAGTATTTCTAGTTACTGAGTGGTAAATAAAACTAACAGGCAATATTCAGGTGCTGTCTCTATGACGTGGATTTGTAGATACTAAATAGTATTTTTGGAGGTAGCTGATGATGCCTATGAAGCCTTTTTTATGGATACAGTTGTGTCTTCACATGAAAAAGTGCTTATTTTTAAAAACGATATCAGTGTTCTTTATATGGTATTTTCTAAACTCCACTTTAAGCAGTAGAAATAATGTCATAAATATAGTTGAAATGAAAAGTCTCATCTTGTGAATGTGTTTTTATAATATATTATTATTCAGCTGGCAATAGTACATTCTAATTTTTAAAACTAATGAAACATTTACTTTTATTTTAGTAGTAGTTGTCCATGACTTAATTGACATTGGTCTCTTTATGGCTTTCCATAAGGCCTTTCTGGAGCAATGCATTCTCAAGTGTTTCCTCACGCTCATTTTGGTAGGTGGCCACAACTAACATCTAGATTTGTGTAGCAATTTGTCTACCTGCTTGTGGAAGCTTCTGCTACATTTCTGGATCCTTGCATGTTTAAGTTTTTCCATGTTTTCAAATGGAGTGGGCATGGATGTGTGGCATCAAGTTCGCATTGTATATTCAGTTACATGAAAATCTTCGTAGCAATTCATGTTTTAATGCTAAAAAGCATTATTGCTTACCTCCATGGTCACAATACAGTGTTAATAGCTGTTTGGATTCTTTTCCTTAAGTTTGAATTCATAGTACTTCGGGTGATATACCAAACTATTTTACCACATTGGTCCATGGAGTTTGGTTTTGCTTAAGTGTATCCAAGTTTTGCTTTTTAGTGCTTTTTTATACAGTTATTTGTCAGTTATGTCAGTGCATTATTGTCTGTTATGAAACCCTTCTGTTTCCCTTGCAGTGTGCTTATTATTCATTCCCTTGCTTCCTAGTAGCCTGTTTTTCCTTTTTTTTTGGTCAGCAATGGACAAATAATTTTTAAAAGTTTGATAGTACAGTTAGAATGAGCAAAATTTGCATTGTGATGACATTAGGACTATGAATATGAGTATTACTTTGGCAACATCTGTAACTTGTTTTTCAGCTTTGTAGAAATTGAAACATGATTTTATGGAACATTTTTAGTATTAAGCTTTTGTATCATATCAGTGATTGAATTGGTAAACTTTTTAACATCAGGAGATTCAGTGAAGTATGGTTTTTTGAAAACGTACTAACACCATTGCATTATGTAATTACTAGAAGTATATTTAAGACTGCCTTATTGTCTCTAATTTCACTGAGTCCTTTCCTAGAAATATAGCTGGAAAGTGCTGTATTAAATATTTACCAGCGATAGCACAGTGTTCTGCTACTACATGTGTGTTTCTGTAACTGGAATTGTTTTATAAATTATGAGGTAAAGGTTGTTTTGGCTCTAGCTTTTTACTCTATAAAACCACATCCTTTTATGTTTTAGTGATATGTTTTGTAGAGTTAAAAATTGTTTTTCCAGGAATGCACATATTAAATGATGGCAAACACTTTAAAAAATAAAACTAAGTATAGCAAAATAAACCTAAAAACAAAAACATATAGTAGTGTATATATGAATTGCGTTATGAGAGGCTTTAAAAAGCAACTACTGTTCACACTTTATATAGAGAAATTTTCTTGGGCTTTCAGATGACAGCTTTAGTAATTTCATTTTGGTCATCGGGTTTCAGAACAAAACTTCCTAGGTTATGGTGAAGTTTATAATGCTAGAATTCATCATTACCAACTGTTGGAATTTTGAAATTTCAAATGCCTTTAATGTACATCTTAACATTTTTCAAGGCAAGTGATATTTATTGTACAGTGTTAAACATTAGAAACAAACTGCCGTTTTCATTGTAACTCATGTAGCCTCCTTTTCTTCTTTCAGCTGCAACCTTCGGCACGGCATCCATGAGCATGCCTACGGGGTTTGGCACTCCTGCCCCCTACAGTCTTCCCACCAGCTTCAGTGGCAGTTTCCAGCAGCCTGCCTTCCCAGCCCAAGCAGCTTTCCCTCAACAGACAGCTTTTTCTCAACAGCCCAATGGTAAGGCCTAATACTTGGCTAGCTGCAGGTCTGCTTTAGGTTATCTTTTTCGTAGCATAATGTTATGGATTTGGGACAATAACTTATCTAAGAATGCCTTTCTAGCATTATGTACTGAGTGTTCACTACACAAAAATCAAAGCCATTGACGATTTTGGTCTCAGAAAACTTGATTTTATGTTTTTCAGAATCACCAGTGCCCTTTCTCATTAATTCATTATATGTGCTCTGCTGTGTTTCTTGATTTGGAAAGGAAACATTATAGACCCTTAGAGTATTTGTTTAGTTTGTTTTCAATCACAAAAATGTTTTCTGGGTGCTTTTTTTCCATAAGGATTTGTGTGAATGCGTGTGAACTAGATCTTAAAAATGGATTACATTTTACTTGGAGTTTTCTTGTTTTCAGAAGAGGTGTGGAGATTTCACTCGACCATTTTTTTTTTACCCATTTCTCATTTGCTGAAGTTTGAAATCCATAGATTTGAAGATTATTCTGGAATTATAATTACATGTTTTCTTTTTTATCTAAGTGGTTAGATTAAAAACTTGAAAATGTGGCCCATGGAAGAACCATTAAATGATGAAACATTTCCAGGAAATTCGGTGATGTTCTCAATGAAACCATTGGATTGTCCACACAACCCCTCACAAATAATCAGGCCCATCAGGCCCATCAGTTCATTAAATCCTTTGAATGCCCATAATTTACAAACATAGCTGGGGCAAGTTGGCATTGATGTGTCAGAAGATGTCTGTGAAATTTCTTTTAAGAAATTTCTTCAGAAGCTTGTCACTGATGTCTGAAAGAGCATGCGACTTAACGACTTAACCTTGATAATTCATTCTTGTTCCTCTGGCTAGAATTTCTCAGAAGCATAGGGACTGCAAGCATCAGATTATGTCTTGAAGATGTAGATTATAGTTGGTGTTTTTGTTTTAACAAGGTGCAGGTTTTGCGGCATTTGGACAAACAAAGCCAGTGGTGACCCCTTTTGGTCAAGTTGCAGCGGCTGGAGTATCTAGTAATCCTTTTATGGTAAGTGAAATTCAAGTTTAAGGACTTTGTAAATTGTTGTATCTCATTTACCAGTTGGAAAATACAGGATCTAAATATTCCTGCATGCTCTTTGGTGTTCTGCTGATAAAGCATCTGAAGATTATACAAATTGAGACATCCTTATCTGACCTTTAAAAGTAATTAGTTGCAGATGAACATACTGACCATGAATAAGCTGTTTTGTAATAAGAAATGTACATGCTTTTTCTCAGAATACCATTTTAGCAAAGGCCATGGGATTAGTGAGTCAGTATGAAAGAGTCTTAGAGTCCTTTCTGGGCTCATAAGAATCAAAAGTTTTTCTTTTAAAGGACCAAGTCCCTAGAAACTGTTAGAACAATCATATGAGATTATGGTTGATAAAAGCATAGTCCTTGACACAAATTTTTAACTTTTTCCTTTAACAGGGATGAATGTTATCAATACTAAAAAAATAATTCTTAAACTGAGTAAAGTTTAAATAAGATTAAATTAAGGACAGTTTAATATTTTCTTATTTTTGCACATGCACCACTTATTTGTCTTGTGTTTTTTCTTTAGACTGGTGCACCCACAGGACAATTTCCAACAGGAAGCTCATCAACCAATCCTTTCTTATAGCCTTATATAGAGACTTTACTGGAACGAACTTTTATGTGGTCACATTACATCGCTCCGCCTCTTGCACTGTTGTCTTGTTTCACTGATCTTAGCTTTAAACACAGGAGAAGTCTTTAAAAAGCCTGCATTGTGTATTAAACACCAGGTAATAAGTGCAAAACAGAGGGCTCTGGTAACAACTTTTAACCTGTGAGTTGGCAGAAAAAGATAGCGGTATCATGTATATTAAAAATTGGCTAATATTAAGTTATTGCAGATACCACGTTCATTATGCTGCAGTACTGTACATATTTTTCTTAGAAATTAGCTATTTGTGCATATCAGTATTTGTAACTTTAACACATTGTTATGTGACAAATGTTACTGGGGAGATAGATCAGCCACTTTTAAGGTGCTGTCATATATCTTGGAATGAATGAACTAAAATCATTTTAACCATACTACTGGAAAGTTACAAAGGCAAAATTGGAAGGTTTTATTCATTCTTGAAATTTTCCTTTCTAAAGAGCTCTTCTATTTATACATGCCTAAATTCTTTGAAAATGTAGAAGGATACCTGTCTGCATAATAAAGCTGATCATGTTTTGCTACAGTTTGCAGGTGGAAAAAATAAATATTAGAAAATATGCTATTGTTTTGTGTTCTTGCTGCAATGCCTTTACCAAAGTGGCCTTAAATATGAGTAGTGAATTGAGAACATCTTGAATTCTTAAAGACTTCTAGTGACTAACTTTTTATAAAAAGGCCATGTAGAAAATTTATTAAAACTAGTAGGACTGCTATATTCAGGAATATGTCAGTGGTAAAAGCATTTAAATGTAGCTTGTCAGATTCGCCGTAATACTAATTTCTTTACAAATTGTTAATTTGTGAAATTTGTATATATGAAGAATTTGCATGTATGTGTATTTACAAATTTTTAAAAATATCTTGAATTGTCAGACTGCAAAAGGCCTATTTTAACTATTGATTTTTAAATTTTGTCTTTGAATGTATTGGAAGCAGACATGGATTAACTGTGATATGATTGTACCTGTTTTTGTTTTGTTGTTTTCTTTTTTCCCCGCCTTTTCTGGACAAACTGATATTATCTATAGGACATTTCTTTATGTTTGTGTTCTGGGGAGAAAACTGGAACCCAGTGTTAGCTTAAATTTATGGAATATTTTGTTTAAAGGCAATTGATACTAAGTTTAGTTTTGTCTTTGTTAATATTCACATGAACTTGTTTGACTATTTATATGTAGTAATGCCTCCTTTAGCCAGAGAGAATCTGGCCATCTCATCAAAACAGAACACAACTAAGAAACTTGTAATTGTTTTTTTAAAAATGCCTCTGACCAATCCAAATGTCATAAAGTCTTTGTATGTCAGAGCACACACATTTATTGTTATGTAAAATTTAAATAATTTTGGTTATTTGCTTTCTTAGCCCCATAACATATTAGTAGTTGAGAAGTGATGACTTGGAAAGGAGACCAAAAAGACATGAAGCACATACACCATCCATGGCACTTAGTATAGGGACAGCCAGCCCACCTTCAGATATCACTGTATCACACACTTTTCTGGTAATGGTCTGTTATTATAGCTCTGCAACCAAGAAAGAGTGAAATTGAATATACAAATACGTAATACCTATATGAAAAGTTTTATCTTAAAATGATTCAAAAGTCTTGGAAAACATTGGCATTAAAAGAGATGAATATCAGTTTCCTCAAATAGTTATTCATGTTGAATGCCTTTTGCATTGATGACTACATGAATTGTTGTCATAGTGTTTTAGACATCTCTGGCATTTCAGACTTGCTGTCCAGTGTGCATCTGACTGGAGTATGGCTTATCTGAACTGTTTCGATAAGCAAAGTGGCTGGGAAATCTTTGCCGCTTTTCTGAGCAGAATTAAACAATTGCTGCACAGTTCCATGTGTGTGTGGTATATAGCCTCAAAATGTTCCTACTTTAGGGAGCGGTCCCTCAATCCATTTTTCATGGAAGAAAAATTCAAGACATGTCTTTAAATTTCTGTTACAGCTTGTATCAAGTCCAAATAAATTCATATGTATAAAATTATATAATTGTAGGCCATTACCCAAATAACCTACCAGGCTTTCCATTTAAGAAGTAAATTAAACAATTGTTATCAAAATAATTTTAAAGACTATTTTTTTTGTGGATAAATCTTGTTGTTTGTAGTTAAATGGGAACTTTTATTGGCTTATTTCTAATGAGTACTTGAAAAAAAAATCCACGTGTTTAAGAAGAGACCCAGCTTTAAAATGGATTTTCTTATGATCTTTATTGCTTAAAAAAACAAAAATCAACTTCTATTGGTCTTTTATATTCAGATTTGCTTCTAGTTTTATATAGACCACCAGAATTGTGTTGAATACTGAAAAAAAAAAGAAAAAGAAAATCCTTGAATTTGACAAGGCTCAAACACTTTCAAACTTCCTGGAATGCTGGTTGAAGAACCAAATGGTTCCTGTTATGCTGTTATGTCTTTGTCCAAGAAAGAAATTTGTCTTTTAGAATGGTAAGAACTTTGTTTAAAGGCATATTTTATTGTTTCTTTTTTTTTTTTTTGAAATAGGAAATGTTTTATTTTCCATTTTTGTGAAATTAGAGATTAGTTTACTATTTTCCTCCTTAAAAAGCAAATTTGAAAAAGTATATTTGTTTTTACCTGTGAGATTCCCTGCTCTCAGCACATCTCCTTTGGTATAGAGCCTGTAAATTGGTAGAATTGAGAGGATAACCGGTGACTGCTTTACACTATAGCAACAATTCTGAAACATTTTGGTCTCAGAAGTATAACTCATATATTACTGACGATCTCCAAAAAGCTCTTATTTACGAAATTTGTGTCTTTCAGAATATATTAAAATGATTAGAGATAGTTTAAAAATGTATATTCATTTTAAGTGTAACTGTAATCCCACTTCTTGTTATTATACATATTTTATGTAAAAAAGCTTTTCCAAAACTATGAAAAATAGGAGCATTGTTCTACCTTTTGCACATCTTTTTAATGTCTGGCTTAATAGAAACAGTGAAGTTATCATACTGCTTTTTCATGGACATTTTATTTTTTATATTGTGTAGCATGAAGGCTGTAGAAAGCTATACTGTGTACTTGTGAAATCTTAAGTGTGCAAAAGGCATGTAACATCTGCATATTATGAAACTAGTTTGACCTTGTACAGCTCTTCGCAGGACCTTGTGGACTCTTAAAAATTTCCAGACCACATTTTTAGAACTTTAAATTTATATGTTTCCTGAACAGTATTTCCTTGTGGAGTAAACATTCTACTTTCTACACTAACATTTTTTTTGTTTGTTAAGTGAAAAAAACTGAAATTCCAGTCGAAATTACAAATTTCTTAACATTGCTTTAATTATTTCAAAGTATGTGGTGATATAGAGCAAGGCTTTTCAGCATATCAGGCACTTACTAACTGCTTTCTTAAATTCTCACATATAATCCTTGAAATAGATCCACAGGCATAGAAAAGTGAATCTAGTTACAGTTTTGCTCTTGAGAGTAAATATTTTATTGTTGGACTTAAAAGATCACATTTATGTGTGAGTAGATTCTTTTTTATCTTTTGAAATTTCAGGTTACTTTTTATATCTTACATACCCAAAATACATACTCAGTTACCTTGAATTTCTTTCATAATTTGATTAAATTAGTGTAGCTCTTCACTAGAGTTTTAATTATACTTTAGAATAAGGTAAATAGTAGAGCATATTTTAAACTGAAGGCATCCAAAGTATCCTAGTGTCCCATTTTGTGACACATTGCACATTTATTGATGAATTTTATGACCTCTTCAGTTTTAAAATTTGCTTTTTAAGAGATACTAGGTTTATATTAAATTAACCTATTTATTGTATTGAATTTATGCTCATTATTTAATTTTTTTTTTATATTTTAAAGCAGTGTCATTAAGCTTTTTATTTATGTGGTTGTATGTGAATAGAAGAATATATGACCATGGTGTGGTCCAGTGTTGAGCTGGCAAATGTCTTAACAGTCATCTCTTGTAAAAGAAGGACGTTTGGCAGCATCTGCATATAGTTGTGATACAAATACTGTACTATAGCTACTTTAACCTACTAATCTGATGTCGTGAAATGTACTGTAAAAAAAAAATACTCCAGTGGTTCACCTTTGCAAGCCTGCTCCAGCATAGCATTGATATGTGTTTCCACAATTCCTTTAAATTTATCAGCCCTTTGGTGGTTGTATCCAGTATTTGGAAAGGATTTTGACTTCTTATTTTGTTGTTAATACTAATTCATTCAAGCATTTGAATAAAAAGTTCATTTCAAAATGATATCAGGTACTGGAAAGAGCCTAAGTATTGTGAATCGGGTTTTAAAAGTCTGATTATGTGCTAGTGTAGAGGTAATACTTTGTGGCTTCCACACAGAATGCTGTATGCTGTTTTTGTTTGGCCATCACAGTGTTTCAGAAGTTGGCTTTTGAATCTGGCACCTAGGGCGTGTCCTCAAATGGCCACTATCCTACCACTCCTAGTTTTCTTAATCTCAAATACTCAGATGCTTTTCAGGACCTTTGAGTTGGCCTTTCCAATGGTACCTTTTTTTCTGATTCTGGAATAGTTGTATAATGTTTAAATTTATGGTGATCTTTTCCACTGAAGCCTTCTGCCAGGAGTCTATATGAGATAACCTCTATCTGCTTATTTTATACCAGCAAGGAGAATTTATTGTATATTTAAATTTATTTTTGAAATCTGCTTGTCTAACAGAGGGCTTTGGAGTTTAATGCAAATAGAATGTTGTGATTTAGGCTTTTGTGAAATACAAACTGATCCTGGGTGAAATATTTAAATGGGTGACTAAAATCCCCATCACTTAATTTTTTAAAGTCAGTTCTTTGAAATCTTGATCAGTTATTTTCCAAGTTATTGTGTAAGCAATAAGAATATGATTTAAGTTGAAATTCTCAGCATTTTCCTCCCCTCATTTTTGTTTTGTTTTGTTTTGTTTTGTTGAGACACGGTGTCACTATGTAGTTGAGATGGACCTGGAACTCATTATGCAGCCTAGGCTGGTCTCAAACTCACAGAGATCCTCCTGCTTCAGCCTCCCGAGTGCTGGGATTGCAGGCATGCGCCACCACACCCAGCTCTTCCTTCATTTTTGACTGGAGAGACAAAAGGAAGAAAATATGAAAGAGCCTTCTAATTTTGATTGTGTGGTCATAGTAAAGGCAGAAAAGGGTTATGGACTAATTTATATAGTCAGTGTTTCCTAGAATGGTTTGGGCTCAATCAGATTTGTTAGACTGAAAGTTTTTTTGAGTGTTCTAAAATAATACATGCTTCTGATTTTTAAAAATTACTCAGTATACAGAAGGTATAAAGTAAAAAAATGTATCTCCCTTGGTGACTTTATTCTACATTGCAGAGAAATATAATTTCTTGTATCCTGTGTAGTCTCTCAGAAATGTTATCATTTATTTTATATCTCTGTATATCCTGCCACTGTCCTTTATTTAAATGTTCAGTTTTGTGATTTGGTTATTTTTGTTGAAATTGGTTGTCTTTCCATACCCCATATCAGCTCTAATTGACTGTTTTAACAGCTTCAGGATTCTCTTGTATGAATATCCCTTTGGAAGAATATTCGCTTACCCCCCACTTTTTTAAAAATAAAACTAAAAACCTTGTTACAACAAGAATTTCCTTATGCATATGTGAGTACTCTTGATTCTGACTGGAAACTTTAAGTGAAATATTCTATTTTGGGGCTCACCAGCTTTTTTTAAGTATGACATTGTTTCTATTTAAGAAATTCTTCCATGTGAGAAAAAAAGTCCTTCAAATTGAGCGTCATAAAATACTTGAAAAATTCTAGTTTTAAATTGAACTGTGAGGCCCGTAAGTTCACAGATAGATTGTGCAAAGTCTCTTCTATTTCAGACCTTTACCGTCACCCCTACCTGTGACTTTCTGAGCTTCGAAAGGTACAGATTTCTAACTTTGCTTTACAGTTTCTTGGTATTGTTCCTCTCTTACCCATATTAGCTTAGACATACCTTATTTTTAAGAAGAAAGAGTACACATTAACTATGACAAAGTATTTTAGCACAACCACATATTCATCATCTCTCCAAAATTGGCTTTCTTGGTTTTGGAAAAGATTTTAGTAACAATTTGAAAGCTCTGATTCTGATTTCTCATAGATTAGAGGTCAGACATTTCTTAAGATGTATTTACCATCAGTGAAGGATGGAACTTACTTTCTGGAAAAGCTTGGTTTTATGAGGAATGCTTGTCCTAACAGCTTATTTAAAGGTACACGTGCACTTTAAGGTTAGAAACACTAAGTGAGGGATCTTCTGAAAAGTTTAAAAGAAAGATTTGCTCTAGCCAACAGGGCATGTTTAGGAAATGTTAATATGTTAAGATTTTTGAAAAGCAATCTTAATAACAATTTTAGGAGCTGGTTTTAAGTATTAGATGAAAACTTACAGACTGAATTCAATATTCATTTCTCAAATACTTCAGTACGATAAATTTGCTTAAATTGTCTATTGCGAAATAATTGTTGGAAGAATTTTTTTAAATAAAGGCTTCTGAATTTGTATGTTATTTGGGATAGCCTCTTTCCTTTAACTCCATGACAATATCAGAAATACTGGAAAACTAACCTGTTTACCTTATGTATTGCTGCAAAGCAGCTTTGTATGTCCCTTAACCTTTTCATTCCATTTAGCTAGATGTTAATAACTGCTGGTTAACACTACTTTTTGTTTTTGTTTTTTTTTTAGTAAGACACCTGCATTTTTAAAAGGATGATATTTGTAGCTTGTAATGCTAATCCTTTCCCGTCAAAGGTGACTGCCTGTCTTGAGCTTCATGTCGGTATAGGTTGGTTTTGAGACAGCAGTGGAATGGGACTTTGCCTACTCTACTAGTATAGAAATTTAAAAGAAAAATGTTGAACTGCCGCAGTTCTTCATACCCCTGACCTGATTTCCCTCTAGTAGTCAGTAGTACTTGTATTGAATCCATCCTGATTACGTACATTTGTATTGTTTAGATTTTTTTTTTTTTAGATTATTTTTATTAACTATCACCAGAACCTGGAAGGAAACTTTGGTGTCCTTAGAAAGAATGAGCATTTCTACTCCCATTCACTCTACCCTTTGTGTAACTAGTGTTTTTCCTCTTATTTAATGAAAAAAGATTCAATTTTTAAATATATTTTAATTTTTTTCTTAAATGGCATACCAGCCATTGAGGATTGGGACTTTTTGAAAAGTATGAGTCAATTTCCTATGTTTAGTCAAGTTCTTCTATCAACTGGCACTTGGGAATTCAGATCCTTCGCGTTCCCTATCTTTAAAATGAATCGTCTTCCAAATTTTAAGGTTTTCATCAACCATGTGGACTATATGTTTAAATTAGAGCAACGAGTTTTGGGAATTGGAATGGAACTCCTCAGAATAATTGCTGTTAAATTGAACACAAAACTGACTTAAACCTCTTAGCAGTTTACCCTGAGTGTCTTTCACTCAGAGACTTCATTTGCCTACTGACTATCCCAGGCATCCCAAGGGCAGCTGTCATCTCAACCAGTCGATTCTTACAGTGGATAACTTTGATAAAGTTGTCACTTTTGTATTTCTTGTTAGAAAAGTTAACAAAAACATGACATTTTGATCATCCTATATTTAAATAATTGGACTAGTGAGTGGTTAAATGTCAAACAACTTTATGCATTTGAGCTAAATACTAAATAGTATGAACATCATATTCTACTTCGAAAACTACTTCCAGCATTTTTAATAAGTAGAAGTATGGATTGAAGAAAACAACCACACACAAAAACTACACACACTTGTTTCACAAATATTGCTGGAAGTCAAAACTCACAGACTTTCTACTCCAGCAATTGTTTATTTCTTCTTCCCACCACTGTATTTACTTCTTGCCTACCTGAAATTTTACATACATTGTTCAGTCACACACAGAGAGAGAGAGGAGAGAGAGAGAGACAGACAGACAGACAGACAGACAGAGATGGGGTCTCACTGTAATCCAGGCTGGCCTTGAACTCAATATATAGCCCAGTCTGGCTTTGAACTTGTGTTCCTGCTGCCTTAGCCTCCCAAGAGCTAGGGTTACAGGTGTTAACTTAATATATTCCTGCTGGCTTGAACCACCAGTGTGGCACATGCATAACTGTCCCACTGGTGATTGAGAGCTGCCCAGCAGTGAGACAAGAATTACAGCCCTGTTGTGAATGTTAATACTGTTTTCTTCACATAACAATTTTCTTTGAAGTGAAATACATTTAGAATTTTTTCTTCTGATTGGAAATTCATTGTAAAGTACCTGAAAATACAGAACATTTTTTAAAACGAGCATTATGGTCCTGTCCAGTTACTGTATTATTAAATACTTAGGAATTTTGTTTTATTTATAACTAAACATGACACCCATATAGAAGAGGGTCACACTATGCTTACTGTGCTGTAACTTCTTTTGGGTTTTTTTCATTGTCAAATATATTCTCTTCCAGTGGCTGTCACTGTATGGAGTTCTCATAATCCCCATGGTAAACACTGAAACTGTTCCAAGTTTCCACCATTGATAATTTTACCTGTTTTGTGCATGGTGTGTGTATGTGTGGTTTAGAGTCATGTTATCTTAGAAATGGAGTTGATGGATGAACAGCACCATTAAGAACTTTGATATGTTTCAGAAATGTTCTGTATTGCAATATGTAGGGTTCATGGTCATTTGGCATCTTTCTTGTTAACTGAATACCTCACTTATGTGTAACATTTCACTTGTAATTATGTCGGAATAAATTTTATAAATTACATTATTGACTTCATAAGGATGGACTTTATTATCAACTTGATTGTTACATAAATGAGTTATTTAACTTTTACACATCAGGCATGTGAGTCACTTTTTAACTGAACTGCTAGAAGGAATTCTTTTTTATGATAGCTAATGTACGGAATATGAAATACAGTAATGCCTCATCTTTCTTCTTTACTGGTGAGTTGATTGTCCCCATGATTTCCTAGTTGCTGTTTCTCATTTATGATTTGTCTTAAAAGCTAATTTAAAATATTAATTGAATCACTTTTAATTTTTTATTTAGCATATTTTGGGAGTAAGCACAATGTAGAACTTTTCTGTTGCTAATGTCACATAGGCATCTGTAATGATGGGCTTTAAAATCTAAAATCAGGGCTGGGGATTTAATTTAGTGGCACTGCGCCTACCTTGCAAGCCCAGGGTTGTGAGTTCTGTCCCCAGTACCAAATATCAGGGACAGGCAGGGATTGGGATGTTGCTCAGTGTGAAGGCTGTAGGTTCAATCCCCAGCACTGCAACAAGATCTAAAATCAGATGTGATGGAGCATAAGCAAATCCTAGATACTGTTAAATTTCCCTTTATTATTATCAAAGGGTAACTTATTCAGATCCTCTAGTTGAAGTAATCATTATTTGGGATTACAAACTTTTCACCCTACCATGTTTCTTCTCCACACAAAAAAGGCTGTTTTTATTTGGCGTGTCTCTCACTATGATGTCTGTGTGGGTGTTTGGTTAGTTTGTATAGGATTTGATGGACCCCTTGAGTCTGTGTTGTTGTTTTTGTACCCTATTCTCTTTTGTAATACCTTTTAGGGTTGATAAAATCTTTAAAGAAGGGCCTAACAGAAACTTTTGGATCCTTGAAAGATTTTAATCATTTAAATTTTTATAGTTATCAATATCAATTTAGGCTAAATTCCCTAAAGTTATCACAGAAGAGTATTATCAATTTAGAATATATAAATCAGTATGATTTTAAAACAGTACTGTTTCTTTCAGCCTTGTTATTTCAGTTACTGAATATTTTTGGGTAACTCAAATAACAGAAATCAGCAGGCCATCCATTTATTTCCAGTGTACTAATTCTTGAGTACTTTAGAGAAATTCGTAAATCATAGTTGACTGGAGACTTTTGATATTTTGTTTCCTATTTAGAAATCATACTTAGCAACTTTCTTTTTCAGTGGTGTTCTAGAAAAAGAAATCACCAAAGGCTGTATGTCAGAGTCATTATTTCTATGCAATAGGTGTTAAATTGGTGCTGCTTTGCAGAATGATTTTTAAACATTTCCTGTAATTCTCACATTATATGTAGGCATGGTGTGACAACTTTTTTTACCAAACAAAACAGAAACGGCAGTTTACTTTCTCAAGTACAGTAAGTGGGAGGACTGAGCCTGGAGCCCAGGGTTGCGACTGGCAGAGCCTGGGAAGCGCCTCACCACAGTGCCTTGTAAGGAACTGGCAGGCGAGGTGTAAGTGCCGGTTGTCAGATAGATGGGCTGAGGGAGAGCAGAAAGTAAGACTGAGGGACAGGAGTGAGCAGGAGAAGGAAGCAGAAGAGTGTTTTGTAGGCTCGCTCTTGTTGATGGCTAAGCGTCTGAAGCTTGATTAAAGAAGAGGGTGTGTGTGGTGTAGACGTACTTAATGCAGAACATTTACTTTGCAGGCCCCTATGACATGAAGAATGTGGGAAGAGTCAATAAGGTAATTAGAGGGAGTGCTGGATAGCACCGGATTGGATTCTCTGTAGCTCGTATGTTCCACCTGAGGCTTTGAGGATGATCACAGTCACTTCGCATGCAGTGGTCTTGAGGACCCATGGCTGGGCTGATCTTGCCGTGTTAGCCATGCAGAGCCTCAGGCCCCAGCCAGGGTAGTAAATGAGGATCTGCATATTAACATAATTCCCAGATGATTTGTATGGAAACTAAAGATCACTGTGCACCGGTTTAGATCCTATGTTATGTAACTTACCTTTGTGTCTTTTAAAAGTTAATTTGTCATTTTAGATTCACTGACCAACCTGGAAAAACTCATCTAAAGCAATTCTGTAAATATAAGTTTGATTTAAAGTTCCCATTTAAGTATTGCAGTTTTTTAAGTGCACTTCCAAGAATTAGGAGTTTATAGAGAGTATTTTATTTATTTAAAAGGTAAGAAATGAGCCACTATCAATCTAGGACACATAAAGAAAGGCATTAGGGGAAGCTGCCACAAAGTTGTATGTCAAGAAGGTTGTTTGTTTTCCTGGAGTGTATTGTGGAAGAAATTTGAAGAGCACAGGTGCAACCCTAAATGTGCAGTCACACAGAAGAGGGAAGCAGGCTCTGCAGATGGTAGAAGCTCTTGAGATCCCCCCGAAAGGCTTTTGTGGTGCCACCAGTCTGTGTGTAGTGGTGAGTTCTGCAGAATGGTTCAAGGTAGAGGTGCAGGATGATGGGTGAGTGCTACCTACTGCACTGGCCAGCGCAGGGCTAGGTCTGGGGACCGGCTGACAAGGGGCAGCAGTTCTGAAGGCGGCGTTAAAGAGGAGGTGTACAGTTGGTTGTCTTATACACCCCATTTGCTAGTAAAGGCTAAAAGCAATTACTTCATAAGTCTTTTGCTTTGCTGTTTTACAAAAGTAATGTATGTTCAACCGAAGAAAATATGCTTAATCTAAACACTCAGACCACCAGTATAATTTTGGTGTATATTGTTCACTGGCTGTTTAGTGTGATGCATTTTATATATTGTATACAATTTATATAAATTTCCTATTGGCTTTTAAATTTTAATAATTGGTGAAACCGTGTACAAAGCCATATTAAATAGCTATACTATATATATGTCTCTTCAAAGCCTAAATTTTTCACTAGTCTTGTCAGCAGGGATGTACACATTTGAAATGTCTAGCTAGTGTATATCTTAGGTGTTGCAGGCCACGTGATCTCTGTCCCATTTACTGTGCAAGCCTAGAGCAGAAGCAGGTAAAAGCAATGTAAATGAGGCCAGCTCATGAAATGTTATGTAGGGGAACCAAGCCAGGGGGTAGTTTGTCCACCTCTGCTCTAGAGGAACCATTAAATTGTTTGCATTCTTTCTGAACATGAGCTATGCTATTACCGTATTTGCAAAACTAGTTTCACAACTTAATCCCTATCATAGGTTATTTGGGGCCAAAGGCTATGTAGAACTGTAAGTCTTAATTCATGTAGTAGTCCTCCAGAAGCTCAGTGTTCCCACAGTTTTAAATTTATTCTTCTGGAACATTAGAAACATTAGTTTATTTTTTCGTTTGCGAGTTTTACAGGTCAGAGATGTTAAGACTGAGGTTGACCATCTTTTTATACTCTGAATTCTCATTTCTTGACAGCCCTTTTCTAGCTTATCTCTTAAAAATTACTTTTTAGATCATCTTGTATTGAATAAAACCAGTTATGTATTTTACAAGCATTTCTATTTTCTAATATACAGAAATTTGTGATTATAAATAAAAGTTGAATTTATACCAGGCATGGTGGTGCACGGCTGTAATCCCAGCACTCTGGAGGCGGAGGCAGGAGGATCACTATAAGTTGGAGGCAAGTCTCAGCTACATAATGAGTTCAAGGTCAGCCTGAACTGCATAGTGACCTTGTCTCAAAAAACAAAAACAAATAAAAATAAAGTTAAATTTATCAGTGTTTTCTGTAATCTCTTGACTTTGAATTCATACATAAGAATCACTTTATGTAAAGTATTATCTAAACATTCACTATATTTCCCTGCTACTTTGTGATTAGTTTTTATGTTAAGGTAGATAACATTT
Organism: Fukomys damarensis; assembly: GCF_012274545.1. Lineage (NCBI taxonomy): Eukaryota > Metazoa > Chordata > Mammalia > Rodentia > Bathyergidae > Fukomys > Fukomys damarensis. The sequence goes on from NW_022900928.1 coordinate 126,384,280, forward strand.
AATCTTTGGTAGAGAATTATTAGTGAGTGATACTAGGGAGAAAGTCCTGAGTTGACAGATGATCATACAGTTCACCTGTGAATTTACTGGTCAAGGATGTGAAACTTGCATCAAATGGCATAGTGCTGAGATCTCTTGCTAGATCATAAGGGTAGGTAGGGTGAGTTCACTTTTAAATATCAAACTCCAGAAGAGGTGTAAAGAACAACTAGAATAAAGGTAAATAGATTTTGGAAGGGGTGGGGCAGCTCTTGTGATGCAGGGCTGGGCCTAGCAGTAGTCTAGGTGGAAGATGGGACATGAGCTGGGACAAGGGAGCAGGGCAGGTGTGGCTGTTTTGTCTGACCATACTATCTCTGTGGGCAGAGGAGACATTGAGAAAACTAGTGTCCTAAAATGCTTAGGCTGTCCCAGAAGCCTTAGTCCTAAAGAGGTGCTGAACTACATTTGCTAATCTAGGGGAATTTAGCCCTGTGTATGTGGGGGGACTTCAGGAATTGAAATATTAATTCTCTGGGGAAGTTTATGTAAGGAAGAACTAGGTAAGGCTGCCCATTTACAGCTCTATAAAACTTTAAGAAAACTTGTGGATGTTATAGATAAGTCATGTCTTAGCCACAGGATTTGATTCTGAGTTCACAAAAAATTCCACAGAATGTAAGTAGAAAATCTTTTTTTTTAAAAAAGCAAATACTAAGAGTTCATAAAACATGTAAGGAATAGAGAAGCGCAAAATTGCTCTGAAGGAGATTATGAAGTATTTAAATAGTATGACGTAATTTTAAAAAGTTCCATTTCATTTTTCCTAATCTTAGAATCAAATGGAATAATTATGTAAATATACATCAGTAAATACATTAATATATGTTTATATTGGATCACAGCAGTAAACTCATACACCTGGCAAAATCGGGCTTTCCACCAATTTTTGTAAATAAGTTATTGGAATACAACCATATCTATATTTTACTCATTTTCTGTGTTGCTTTTGCCCAACAGAGAGCTGTGTGGTTATCACCTATGGCCCATAGATAAACTATTCCTTTATAGAAAACCTTGCTGACCCCTGCTGTAGCTACATTAGGAAAATGTAAACAGTATAAAATGTTTAACTTGCCCATACTTTTACTGTTTTAAATACGACCTTATTCCTGTGATGATGTTATCTATCTGTTGCTGCCACTGGGAGACTGACTGTGAGACCCTCATCTTATCCATGCTAATTAAAATGCAGCTGCCACAATGCACTTTCAAATACCTGAATGATTAACTACAATTTAGAAAACAACAAAACAAAACAAAAAAAAAATCACAATCTTCGGCAAGCATAGTATGATTTCAGCATGTCCCTATTAAACATACATTGCGTTATCGACAGCTGCAGACACTAATAAAACCATTTAACAGACTCTACAATTACACTCGATCCTTGAGTATATAAAACAATAAAAAACAAATGATTTTTTCCAAAATGAAAAAAATAATGACCTAATGAGTGCATATTTTATATGCCAGAATGTAAAATGGTTGTATATGGTTATGTACATGTTTTTAGCCCCATATGGCTATTAAATATTAGGAAATAAGTTTTTAATGCTTTAATAGTATTCTGTAGCATAGAATATTAAATTTGCAGAAATTTATAATACACTTTTATTAAACATCCTCATATTGCTTTCATTAGTACAATTTTTTTTTTTTTTTTTTTTTTTTGGTACCAGGTATCAAACTCAGGACCTTCTGCTTGCGAGGCAGGTAGTGGAACCACTGAGCTAAATCCCCAGCACAAATATTTTAACAAATGACCTTCTACATGAATATGTATGTGTATGTATATGTACATATTTTCATTTTTTTAAATAATAAATTTCCAGATGTTAATTTGCTGGAATTAATCTTTTTAAGGTTCTTCATAATATCAAAATTACCCTCAAAAGCCATTTTACTGAGTTTATGCTGCTACCATTAGGATATGAATGTTATTTTCCTTGATCCTTATTGGTGTAGAATTTTAAAGTGATTGTAGGCATTATTATAAGGGGGAAAAAGTGTCTCATTAAATTGCTAAGAAGCTGACCCTTCTGAATGTTGATTTGCTTGTTTTATTTTCTCTTTTGGGAGTTGGCCTGTTTTGTTTTGTTTTGTTTTTGTTTGTTTGTTTCTGTTTCTGGTACTGGGGTTAGAACTCAGGACATTGCACTTGCCAGGCAGGCCCAGCACCACTGAGCTAAATCCGTGCTGCAGGAGTTGCCTATTCTTGTCCTTAGCGTGTTCCTTAATTGCTTATGTGAGTACATTTATCTCCTCAATAATCCAAGTGATAATTTCATGACTGTCAACTTTAATATTTTATGCATGCTTATGATTTAGTGTAATATTTACACTTCAGTTACCATTTGTTTGCTAGGCAGTGATCTGCAGTAGCTCTGTGTTGCCTTATCAGTCTGTGATCACCACTGGGCTACATGGACACAACATTACATGAACATTGCTTGGATTAATGAGTGTTTTTGGATCAACTGTTGGGAAAATAAGAGCGCTGAAAAGTAACAGTTTTTTTAAAACTTGAAAATTTTATCTTCATCACCACAAATATTAATTAGGTTCTGTAATCCAGGAATCAAGTTAGGTATTGAGTTTTAACAGTCAATAAAATGTAGTACCTATCTAGAAATCCAGAGGAAATCCTGGAATTAATTGTAGTGTGATATGTTACACTGCAGTGAGGGATGTAGACAGTGCTCATGAAATAAGAGCTATAATAGAGGCTTAGGTGCTATGGGTACAGACAGGAGAAGCATTCAATCCAAACTAGAGTACTGAGAAAGGCTTTCTATAAAAAGAAATTTCCAGCTGAGACTTGAAGAATGAGCGAGAATTTATCTAGTTCAGAGAAATTCAGGCACTAAGGTCACCTATCACAAAAATCTAGGGTTTGCAGAAATTGAAAGCTTTACCTGAATTCCAAATTATGAGAAGGATGGAGCCAGGAGGCAGAATGATGAGATTGGGCTGAACAGTTGGATGCCACCTTGTGAAGGGCTTCCTGTGCCTTTTGTGGAGTTCTGAATGTCTTGGGACAGTGTGAAGAACAAGAGTGATAAAGCACCAGAGTATTTTAAGGAGCTTAGTAGTATTATTTTGAAATATGACTTGGGCTGCAGAGCAGAGAATGAACTTGGTAAACAATAAAGATTAAGTAAGAATTCCCTCCTGAAAGAATAAGATGAAGCAAGGAGACACTTAAAAGATTGTCCTGGTAATTTATGTGAAAGGTCATGGTGGCCTAAGCCAGCATCATGGGGAGGTTTCTGCAGGAGGGGAAAGAGCACTCATGACCCTAAAACTTCCAGCTCATCATTGGATGGATGAGAGGGGCATTTGCCCATTTGGAAAAGCAGTTGGGTAATGCAAAGATGTTGAGTTCGGTTTTAGATCTATTCCTAAAAGATTCATGTGTGTAGATGGAATCAGCGGGTAGTTACAGATTTCTCAAGTGAGATGTCTGAACTAGATTCACGTTTGAGTCAGCACATTCTTAGTACTTGGAAACAAGTAATAGCATGGAAGAGCTTCCAGTTCCTAGTAATGAAGGAACAATTTCTGACCAACCCTTCCATTAAAAAACTGAATTCTGGAAAAATTCTGAAAATCATCTGAAGACCAGCCAGTAGCAGGCAGAGACTAGAAGGCACTGACAATTTGAAGTAAGGGAATGCCATTGAGTTTCTTAGCTTTAAATCAGCTTCATGTGGCACAATAAAAGTTGACCCAAGTACAAACCCAAGACCTGTTGTTGCATATCTGATTGAGTTTTGTGTACCCAAGGCTGAAAGAACTGAACAGCTTTCTGCTGCTATTTATCTCAGAGACAGTGGAGTTTGGAGTTTGAATCCAGCAAAGTAAACTGGTAAAACAAAAAATTTCAGAATAGAGTAGAATCCAGTGTCTCAAAAACAAATTAATACTGTGTCCAAAGTTTAATAAAAGTCATTAGATGTCCCAGGGGTTAACATACTATTGGCTTAAATGAGCAGATAGTAAATATTTTAGGGGATACAGTCTATATGGCTACTGTTCCAACTATTCAACTTTGCTATTATAACGTGAAAATAGTTATATGTATGAATATGACTATTCTAATAAAACTTTATTGAAATGGGCTATGCACTGGATTTGGTCAATGAGGCATAATTTGCCAGCCCCTGACTGATTGATACACATGGAGAAAGAAGAAAATTTGACCCATATTCTAGAGAAAAGGCAACACGTGAAAGCCAACCTGGAAACAACCCAGATAAGGATTTTAAAGGCACCTTATATAACTATGCTCAAGAATGTAAAGGAGGTCTGCGATCACCCGGCGGCGTGCGCGCGAGCTCCCGGCCTGC
>NW_022900928.1:126395227-126402980 GCF_012274545.1 Fukomys damarensis
TGTGGTTTTTCTATAAAATGGAATATTACTCAGCCATAAAGAGCGAGAGAATAGATTCATTCATAGGAAAATGGATACATATTGAAGATATACTCCTAAGTGAAATAAATAAGTCCCACATGTGTAAATACCGAATAGTTTCCCTGGTGTGAATATTCTGCAACAATGCATAAGATTCTAATAAGATTACTGACATTTAGAAATGGGAGGAAAGGAGCTAAAGGTGTAGGGAAGGTGTGATACGTAGGGGAAGAACAAAAAGGGAAAAGAAAAAAATGTGAGAGAATGAAAAGATGAAAATAAAGTGTTTGTAGATGGGGAGGGGAGGAGGGGGTGAAGGGAGGGCAGAGGTAAGGGGAAAAAAATGAGAATCAAGACTTGCCATGTAAAGGTACATGATCCCAACAATGAATGTAACTGTACTGTATCCCTAAATGTACCAATAAACTCAATTAAAAAAAAAAAAGAATGTAAAGGAAAATATAAACAATGAGTAAAATGGTAAGAAATATCAGAAAAAAATCTACAAAAGGGATAAATAGAAATGATTAAGCTAAAAAATATAGTCTCTGACATAAAAATTAGTTGATGAAATTAATAGCTAATTTAGGATGTCAGAGTTTGTGACCTAAAGATACCCTATTAGAAACTTCACAGGAAAAATATTTTTAAACAGTCTGATCAAATACTAAAAGGTCTAATGTATGAATAAGTAAGTTTTAGAAGGAGAAAGGAAAACGGGCAGAAAAAAAAAGTTTAAAGAAATAGGGTAAAATTTTGTGAGAAGCCTTAGGTATAGGAGTTCAAGAAGCCAATGGAATCCCAAGAAGGATGAATTAGAAGAAAAACACAGCTAACCACAAAAAGATTAGTGGTTGCTAGGACTTGGGGAAACGGAGGGGTGAATAAGAAGAAAGCACGATTTTTGAGCAGTGAAACTACTGTAGTGGGATATGAAAATAGATACAACCCAAACACAAAGACTACAGTACCAACGGTGAGACTTAGGTAAACTGAACTTTCAGTGATAATGATACGTTGGTGTAGACTCATTGATTTTAACAGATACACTGTTTATACAGAGAAATTTGGTAGTGGAAGAGGCACTGTGTATATAGGGGCAGAAGGTATAGGAAATCTTTGTATTGTCTGTTCAACTTGTTTTGTGAGTGTAAACCTAAAACTGCTCTGAAATACCCACTGGACTTTAAAAATTCCTAAGCCTATCATCGTCAAACTGTGTATAAGCTAAGTTAATGAAAAAATGCTGAAGACAGCAAGAGAAAATGACGTACAACAATACCAAAATCTCAAGCAGTGGAGCCCAGAGGGCAGTAGAACAACATCTTTTAAATGCTGGGGCGAAAAGCTGTCCAGTCAGCATATTGTTTTACATCTGGTGAAAATAACACTTTCAGACAAGTGAAAATTGAGGAATTACTTGTCCCCAAACTTGCACTATAAGAAATGCTAAATGCTGTGAAGCTGCCAACTGGAAACACATCTTCAGGGATGGATGAAGAGACCAGGAAAGGTACCTATAAAAGAATGTTTCAAGTTTCAAGGAAGTAGGTTTAAAAAAAAATGAGGTAGGTAGGCCTGGGATAGAACCTTAAAAAGCATTAACATTTAGTAAGTATCCAGAGGAAAAGATCCTACGATGTCTCCTGGAGAAGTGACCGGAGAGTTGGTGAGAAAATCATTAACTGGCCCGCAGAGTTGAAGAGGAGAACTTTCTAAGATGAACAACCTAGTCAACCACCATCTGGCAAAGTAAATTAAAATTGCAAGTGAAGTAAAAATAGTTACTGGATTAAATAATACAGAAGATCTTGTCACATTGGCAATAGTGTGTTCAATGGCCAAGTGAGGGCAGAAGCCACTTCAGTGGGCAGGGATGGGGTGAGTAGCACGCGAAGCTGTAGACCAGGTCAGTGAGAAAACATGGAGATGTATAAGGTCCTGAGGGAAGGTATGAATGATGAGAATCTAGGAAAGCATGAAAGGAGTCCGCAGTGGGTGGAGTGTATCCTCTCCCTCCAAATTCACATATTGAAATCCTAACCCTCAGTGTGATTGGGGTGGGGATCTGAGCAGTAAAGTCGCGAGGATGGAGCCCTCACTGGCTGGGTGTGATGAGCTTACAAAGGGTCCCGGAGACTTCTTGCCGTCTCTCGTGAGGATGCAATGAGAAGTCAGCTGTCTAAAATGGGCAGGAGGATCCGCACCAGATCCACACCGTGCTGGCTTCCTGCGCGCAGGCCTTCAGCTTCCACAACCAGCCATGTATTCATTCTGTATGAAGTGTTCACAATGGACAATTGGGGTAATAGTGTTAATGGGGAGAGAGGAAGTGACTACTTGTGGATACAGGGTTTTTAATGAGGTGATAAAAATGTTCTGAAATTTAGTGAATTTTGTGAGTATATTAAAAGCTATTGAATTGTGCACATTAAAAAAGGAAAAAAAATACAGGATGCAAGTTATATCAATTTTTAAACTAAAATGAAAAGAGCTGTAAAGATGGATAAAAATGTTAAAATACTCCTCTCTGCTATACTGTGAGAACATCATCTAAATCCCTGGCACAAAATTAGTGTCTAGCAAGTAGGCGCACTTCTTTGTTTTGTTGTTGTTGTTTTTTTTAATCAGTTCAACAAGTGAACGTGTGTGCTAAAGGCAGATAAAATTTCTTTGCCTCATTTCCCAGAGGTAATGAAATTGTGTCCCTATTACTCATTTCTCAGTGGTGACGTAGTCCTTCTTCTCATCCTGCAATGGCTTTTGGCAAATCCACTTACCCGTCACGGTCCTCCCACGCAGGTGACACGATGAGCAGTCTAGTTATAACGGATTGTTATGGCTCATATCTAGTCGTCCCCCCACAGCCTCATATGCTCAGAGGTGGGGTTTTTTTGGGGGTGCTGGGTTTAGAGTATGTGAATGTGGGTAAAGGCTGTGATGACTAGTCTGCTGATTGGCTTACCACAGTTCTGGGTGTGGGTAATGGAAAGGCCCACCCTGAGTGTGGGTGGTACTGCCCAAAACGCTTGTAGTTTGGATGAGATGAAAGGGAACAGAAAGGCAGGCTCACATTGCTGCTTGCTACCTCCTGCCTCGCCTGCCGTGGGCTGTTTCTCCTTTGTGATGCCACCCTGTCTGGGAACCAGCCAGTTGTGGACTGAAATTTCTACAAGCTATGAGCTGAAATAAACTTCTCCTTTAACTTGTGGGTGACTCAGCAACAAAGTAACTAAGACGCTGACTATGTTTCAACACTTTGCCAGTGATTCTTTTAGGACACTGAGGACAGACCTTTTAGAGATCAAGTGTGGGGAATGCAACCCCAAACCCGCTTACCACAAAGTGTCAACACTGCAATTAAACCTGAATACTGAGTTTTTAGTTTGGAAAAAACAACTGTTATCTGATGCTTAGTTGCTGCGATGACTTGGGTCTGCCATCCCTGTTTGAGGATTTCATATAGGACACTATATGATAACATAAATCAAGAAACCAGACTTTTTTTGCAATGAAAGAATCCAACTATTTTTTCTACTCTGGGTATGTGTGGGAGGATGAAGTGCAAATACAAATGGCAGTGAGAAAAGAAAATGAGGTAAATAACGAGGGCGCAATTGGAAAATCCTCATGCTCCAGTTTAGGAAGAACCTGGTGTCTGTTTCTCAACTACTTCTTAAGTCATAGCACCTGATGTTGCTCAAATAAAAAGTTTAGCTGTTTTCACCTATTTCCTGAGGTGGTGATTCTCCTCCTCAATAAAGAAAGAACAATGCAGTGATTTCTCAGAGGAGTCCAGTCAATCCCCACTCGTCTACCCTGAGTCATCCAGCACCCACTGATTCCTGGCTCAGCTGCTATTCTCAGTACCTAAGTAACTAAGGGGCTGGAATGAAGAGTCTTTCAAATCTGGTTTCAAATCCCAGCTCCTATCCTTGAAATACTTGTACATTTGAAAGTTTATTTAATTTCCCTGAATGTAGGTTTTTTACTTCTTTATTCCTAATTATTAATATGGGTTTTGCTTTCAAGATTTTCCTTGCTTAGAATCTAAATTTCTTTTAGGTCTAGACTGCCTAAAAGGAAGGGTTGGACCTGCTTTAGTTAAAATTACATTTTTAACATTAATCTGCTTGGCCTTTTCCTGTGAAAGCAAGTTTCACCGAATCACTTCACATATTAGTTATATTGTAGAGTTTTAAAGAAATGAAATCTCCACTCTAGACCAAATTTAAAAAAAATGCTTTCTTCAGACATATCAATAATTCCCTTTAATAAGTATGAATCTAAGATACAGGTTGTTTAGTTAAAATGGGTCATTCTTTATTATCAGTGAACATGTTTAAGAATTTAGAAGCTAGACAGAACCCTTGAGAGAGTCTGACCTCATTGTTTACAAGGAAGAAATGAACTGCCTTGCAAGTGCAAGGACCCAAGTTCAAAACCCAGTACCAAAAAAACCCTAAAACAAAACAAGGAAGAAATGAAGATCTACAGAGAGAAGAAGCCTGCCACACTGGGATGTGGACCCAACTAGGTCGCGCTGTCTCCTGCCCCCAGTTGATTCTCATTCCAAGCCAACATCAAGCCTCATGTTAAAAAAAAAAAAGGCACATCATGCAATGAATCACTTGCCCTGAGGGCTTTACTTTCTGTCACCTGTGACCTGTCTGCCTTCTTCAATGCAGTCACCTCACTTCCAACCCATCCTTGCACATCAGCATTCTTGGCTCTTAGCTGACCTCAAGTTCAAAAGCTTTCTCAGTGCTACCAGTGGTAATTACAGTCTCCCACACAGTATTCCCACAGCCTAATGCACAAATAACAAGCTGGTTATTTCTGGGTGAAAGTGTTCAGCCCTACATCCTCTGGCACTCATCAACTGTTTGATGCAGATTTTGGTCCTACCTGCTGGGTTAGCAATGTTGCCCAGACACCTGTTTTATGTTCCCTTCAATGGCTCTTAGTTTCTGATTCTTCTGTTCTGTCAGAATAACACAGAGAAAAAAATATCCATTAACATCTTCCTTGAAAAACAATCAAAAGCCATTTTGAAGACCTTGGCTCCCTGGAAACAGATATACTTCTCTGTTCTTGCTTTGGTCCTGCTGGTAAAACTTTCTACCTCTGGATCAGAGGCTGGTGGCTGAACAAAGGAGCTGGCCCTTGGGGTTATTGTAGCTGCATGGCAGTTACAGCCTGGGCACCACATGGACATTTTCTGCACCGGCAGACTGGAGACCGTCTCTGGACTATGGAAAACCTACTGAGACAGTTGAAAGCATGTGTATAAAGCATCCACTAGGATTAGATATTTTGGGTGCTTCACTGCAAAGATCTTTTTCATTGTCCAGCTATTTGACCTGTTTCGTTTTGCTCTTGGGGTTTGTAACGCATATTTGCTTGTCTCTAATGAAGCCTTTTTTAAGAAATAACCAGCACTACAAGTGTTGATAACAACAAACACTAGGTAAATTGAGGGATCACCTTAGTGTATTTTTTAAGAGTGCCACCCAGCCTGATTTATTTAATAGCAGGAATTAAAAAGTGAATGCCTGCTTTCAAGATGACTTTATTCTTTGAATTTCCATCACCAGCTCTGTTGACCTCCAGAGCCCTGGTGAACCAGAGGTCACTTGAGCATCCCTTCTTTCTGGAAATGATTTATTTCATTTTGAATGAAGTTCATTAGATTGTTTTATAAGACTACTTTCTTTTACCTGCTCTTTTAGATAGTGTGCTCTCTGAAGTTTCAATTCAGAAAATTTCTTTTGGTTTGTAGCTTTGCTGCTTTGTTTGTAAGCTCCCCGTAAAGAACATCTCCCACTGGAAGCTTAGCGCAGCCAAGCTGCTTGCTTAATGAGGTCTTCGGCGTCTGACTCACATCCTTCACGTAGGACGCTATTCAACACTCATCATCACTGACCTTGTAAATGGCTTTAAATGGACTCCTGGGGACATGACCACCTGCTGTCACCCCTTCCCGGTGGTGGGGAGAGGATGAAGTCATTCACTCATCAAATTTTAATTGATGCCATATACTGTGAAAGGACCCAGAAAGTCAAAACCACAACCACATGGTGCCTGGCCTCAAGAAGCGTTTGTAAACAGGCACACATCCCAGTGTCAGTGCAGGTGGAAGATCATGTGAAGGAAGGTGCTAGCATGGGCACGGGGTACCTGACTCAGTGATCAGGAGGAGGCGTCTCAGCACTTTTCTTCATTCATCCAATAAGCAATGTTATTCCGGGCAATGTTGCCACCACTACAAACAGCGTTGAACAGGCAGGTAGGCAGATAGGATCCAGCTGTTTATTTGTTTTCAAAAGAGTTTCAGTGAGGGCATTACAAATTTTAGAATACCTTTGTCCATGTCTAAAGAGTAGTTTGGTTTGGGATTTAGAATTAAATCCCAGTGCAGTACCTGCTTGCTCACTTGGTCACAGACTTTTTCAAAATCCACCCTGTAATAAGTATTCTGTACCTGAGGTCAGACACTTCCAACTTGGATTAGCAAAGCAAAGATTTAAGGCAGATTGAAAGCCTATTATGTTTGTCTTAAAATTGGCCTTTTCTGGGATGAGTTAGGCTTATTTGGGGTAAAATATCTGTTATTTTTCTGGAGCAGTACAACCCACATTGGATTCTGGTTCTTTTGACCCTACCCAATGAGTGGAGTTAAGTGAACCTCTAGACTGGGGAGAACTGGCATCTTCACGTTATCAAGTCTTCCAATTAATGAGCATGATATGTTTCCACATTTTTGAGGCCTTTGATGTCTTTCATTTGCATTATGTAGTATTCAGAATACAGATCCTCTACATTTTGTTTCAGTTAGGGGGAGGCACGATAAGTGGTATTGTTTTACATTTGTTTCTGCGATTTGTTAGTATGTGGTTCCTCCCAGCCCCTCCTGCCGCTTCTTCTCAGGTGAAAGATTGTGCCTTGCAAATATAAATCGCTAGTTTTAGGATCGCGATTTCCCCAAATATAATTCAGATCTTGAATTTCTGGAAGCTTTATCTGGTCAGGGTTACAGCACCTGTGCATGCACAAGAGCCCATTATTCAGCTGGGGTTCTGTGTGAGTTTGTGTGTGCTGGGAAAGAAGGAGCAAGAGAAAGAGATTTTGTTGTTGATGTGGCCACTTTACTCCTGACCTATTTCAGCCTCTTTTATGTGTCTAGAATTTAAAAACTGAATCCACCTGGGGTCTCCAAGAATCTGCATTTCTAACAGGCTTTCAGCAATGCCAGCGGCTCATCCCAGGAATCTCACTTCAAGTTGTACAGATCTAGTCTCTTGTTATTGTTACTAAAAACAAAAGCAAAAGGATCAGGGTTGTTAAATATTCAAGAAAAAAACAAAAGGCTGAAGGCTGTTCTTAGGTCTAAAGAGTTTCTTGCTTTGCATTGTTCTCCTACCTGCTGCTCTTGGGTCTGCAGTGGACAAGAGGGAGCAACAGGAGAGCAGGGAAGGTTTCAGCTGTGTATGTGAAAGACTTTGCCAGGGTTTTAGGGCATTAGGATGGGTAGCAATGGAGTGAGTTGATCTATTTCTAGAGTCCTTCTAGGAAAAATAGGACATGTTTTGAACTAGATTATTTAGAAGTTCTCCTTCCTAAAGGTAAATGACCAAGCTTTTAAAAAAGAAGGTAGCATATTGGGCTGGGGATTTAGTTCAGTGGTTCTGGTGCGTGCCTTGCAAGCGCAAGGAGTCAAGTTCGACCCCCC